>NC_141625.1:10728102-11328102 GCF_047967505.1 Dipteris shenzhenensis
TAACGGGGATTGTTGCGGAACAATGGATGGTGGGTGGAAGACTAGATGTCACTTACATGGCGAGGATAGGAGTAAGGGGGTGGTCGATGGAGAGGGAGGAGTGTCTGCGTGGGGCTCGGAATGAGGAAGAGAATGGAGGCAAAAAGTGAAAGATGAAGAACGAGGGGGGTGGAGTAGGTTTTTATAGGATTGGATTTTAGGTTTAGGGCTTAGGTTTAGGGTTTAACCCTAAACTCCTCCCGAGCCATAACTCTATATGGAGAGCTCGGTTTGCTTTTCTGTAAAAAGGTAAAATGATCGAAATTGAAAGCTCTACGCATCCGTGTCCACTACCTAGCCTGTTTGTATATCATGTGGCTTCTATTTAAGAAATTAAGAAAATTTCTTAAGGTAGTAACCCAAAGTGGATGTTTGGGGTTGATATGTTTGGTTAGAATTGGAAAAATTTTTTACTCTCCTTGTCCTTGAGTGTTATGATCGTGAAAGTTTGAAGTAGTGACTTGTTTTACACATACCTCTGTTTGAGCTCTTCTTCTTTGTGAATGAGAGTGAGTCGAGCTTGTGCCACTACCTCTGTTTGTTGCGCATGTGCAGATGTCAGGGAGTTATAGGAGGTTTGTAGGATTGCCATTGCTTCTACTGCCGCAGTCAGCTGTGTTTGACTCTGGTGGAGGTTGGAGGTCACATCCCTTACGGCCTTCTCTTGAGCTTGGAGAGTTTGGTTCATGCGCACTTCTTCTACCTCCTTCTCATCTATCTGTGCTCGAAGTGCCTTGACCTCTATGGCGATTGCTTGGATTGATCTTCGATTTCTGATGCCGTCTGCCTTTCTAATTCTCTTGCATATGCTTCCTTAGCCAAGCTAGTGAAGAGTTTTGACATTTGGATCATTTGGCTAGCTTGATGTTAGAGAACGACAGACGGTGATGAGCTCTGGCGATATTGCTGATACAAGTGGTGCCCATATAGCCATCCCGATGATTCTATAGTACTTGGGGGAGGTTGTTCCAATGGCATTTCAGTCCCTTGTGTACAATAGTCATACTGCTGATCTGACACTAGCTCTCCTTGGGACTCATCGACTGGCATGGCGTCGATGGGCGGTTCGAGTGCTGATGTGGTCTCAAGCTCTGGTGCTGATCGTTCCTCAGGTTCGGGTGCCACCCTTGTCTCGAGCTCGGGTTGGTGCTGTTGGTGGAGACTTAGGGGTTGCAGTTGTGCACCGAGCTGTAGCATTTCCTGGGGCAATTCCGCAATCCTGCTTTCCAAAATAGGTACTTCTGTTAAGGCATCTGTACTTATCGATGTGATAGCTGGAGTAGTTGATGACGGCTCCCATACTGGTGAGAAGGGTATGTCCAACTCCTCAATTGGCTTTGGAGACTGGGGCAGAGTCATTTCTGTTTCTTGTAGTTCTTTTTTGATGATTATAGCCAATAAGTGCGGAATTTTACATTTCTCGCCTGAAGAACCATCGAGTTTTTTGGTCAAGAAAATGACGAAGTGTTGGACCCCGTCTTGTTTGAGCTTCCTACTGAGCAAAACAAATGTGCGGAGTGGAAGGGAGCGTTCCTTGCCGTTCTTTATTCCCAGGATTGTGGATAGAAATTGTGCTGCTTCCTTGAGTCGAGGGTCAAGGATTGTGCGAAGCAATATGCCATCTCTATGGATCAGGGTACCCTTGGTGAGGAGAGACTGTACTTCGATAAACTTTGCATCAGCAGACCGTTTAGGGTATTGGCTACCTTGTTCTGTGATTGTACCGTACTTGCCATCCGTTGCATTGCTGGAGTAGTAAGAGTGGAGAAAGTCCTTGATGTAGGTGGTCATGATAGGACTGTCCTCCAAGGATTTGAGACTCTGATGCAAATTGCCTAGACCCCGTTGCTCTAAGTAAGATGTTGCTTGCTGGGAAAGAGCATAAGTCGATGTGGGTGGCCAGACAAGTTCCAATGATTGGGCCTTGTTAACGGTTGTGTAGGCCGGCTGTGACTGGGGTGGCATTGGTTCTGCTTGGACATGCACTGAATCTTCTTCGGAGCTATCGCTTTGGACCACGAACGCCTGTGGTCTCCGTGGTTGAGAGGATGTAGATGGCTGCGAACTCTGGAGGGGGTCCCATGGTTGAGGCGGTGGGCTCTTTCTGCGCATCCTCTTTAGTGGCGGCATCTTTTCTGAACCTGCATCCATGTACATGTAGTGTACCATTGATCATTCAATTGATTGGCATGCCTGTATGACCTTTCTGTGTGTGTGTGGGAGAGAGATCCTTTTTTTTTTTTTTGGTTAATACATCCTTTAAGAGTGTGGAATGAAAGTGTGGGGTACAATTATTCATGCAATCATCTATGTGTCTAAGCGAAAGCGTGTGAGTGCACGTGACCTAGTAGCTAAGTAGGGACTAACTATATGCTTTTTTTGATGGGATTTTCATAGGGCAGCTAGAACTCATCATCACTTCTGAGCTCTAGGTAAAATCGATCGAGGCTACTTCAGTTTTCCCTTGTATACTTTGGCATTGTATAACAGGACTAAGTCGCCTTCCTTGATGTCTTTAGCTTTCAGATTTCTGTCAAACCATGCCTTTCTTCTACGTTTTTCTGTTGTCATGGCATGATAAGCGACTAGTCTTGTCTCTGTATGCTTTTCCAACTGACAGAGCCTTTCCTTCAAGGATTCATGATCACCCATGCGTTCCTGTACTGCTCCCCCGCCCGCGCGTGTCACCCTCGCCTAGCCCCGCGGTGGCGTCGTGTTCGCTGCCCCGCCCAGCCTCTCTGCGCCACCTCACCCGCCCGCCCCGAACCCCCTCTCTTGCTAAACCTCGCCCGCGCAACCCCGCGCAACCCCACCTCGCCCCACCCCGGCCCCTCCCCGCCCGCGGCGGCGACGCCAATTTTGCGGCGCTGCTTTGCAGCGCCGCCCCTCTCGCCACCACGCCCTTCCCCCCCCGTCTGCACCCGCATACCTGCGGGGGGCGCCACTTGCCGGCCGCGCCGCCCCTAACACCTCCTTCTCGCTGCGCACCCTGCCCTCTCGCTGCATACCTTAGGTTAGTGACTAACTGCAGTTAGGTTAGTTGGATAACCTAAGTTAGGTTAGGTTAGGTAACCATAGGTTAGTTAGTTAACCTCAGTTAGCTAAGTTCACGTCGGTTAGGTTAGTACTAATTGAAGTTAGGTTAGTTTAGTTAACCCTCAGTCGGTTAGATTACCCCCACTTAGGTTAGCCTAACTCTTTATTTAGTAACTAACTACAGTTAGATAAACCTCCCAGTTACAGTAATTGGGAGGATCTAGGTTAGTTAGTCTAACTAGAGTCACTTGGTTTCAATCCCTCGGTTGGACTGAAAGTCCATTCACACCACCATTAGGACTCCCCAAACGCAACATTTACCCCTCCTTTAATCCCTCGAAACCGATCCGTTTGGGACCCAAACTGAACCCCGTTTCAACCCAGATTTCTCACACGGAAACACCACGTTACGGGGTATTTTTCCAGCCCATTGTACACCCTTTCGGCATCCCTAGCACACGTTCATTCGCGCCCCCGTGTGGGCCTCATTTTGCACAAATTCACTCGTATTTTCACGCCGTGACCTCCGATTAACGACCCGTCTGCACCGGCACATTTCCCTACACACGTAGGACAATCTTAGGCACATTATTAACACGACGATCCCTACATAAACTAACATCACTTTAACTCTCCTAACAACACCACCTCCACAAACGCCCTTGGGGTAGCGACACCCTTGGCAAATCGCGCACAATCTGCATGCAGTTACGTTCCGGCCAACGACTTCGACTCCAACGCTCGCCCCATCCGCAACTAACTCCACTGCAACAACCGCCCCCGCCAATCCTCTACCCCGACTCCCCCCCTGAGATTCAACAACTTCCTTTAACTCCACGCCCCAACATGGCTGGACGCCGTCATGAGCATGATGGGGATATCGAGCTCGATGCTGAGGCTGACAACTTCTTCAATCGACGAAATCACAACAATCAAGGCCGACGCCCCTTGGGAAAACTGGAACTTCCCAAATATAATGGTAGGGGAGACCCAGCTCGTTTCCTCCAGCATTTTGATGCCGCATGTCGAGCAGGTTGTGATCAATCCCATGAAACCAAGGTGGCTTGGTTTTCAATGGCCTTAATTGATGAGGCGTCGGAATGGTAGCTTGACCTTCTCGTGGAAGAACGTGCCACATCGGACCTACTTCAAACCGAATTCAAACGTCGCTTTCAAACGGAGAGGCTACAAGATGATCCCGCTCTCCAACTCAGCAAGATCGAACAAGGCCGGAGGGAAGATGTACGCACATACTTGGGAAAGATGAAGAGATTGATCGCCAAATGTGACCCACGCCCCGATGCAAAGTACCTCACGGCATGGTTCATAGCAGGTCTAAGAAAGCAAATCCGCAAGGATATGAAAAAGATAAGTAGCTATGAAACATTCAGTGCTGCTCATGCGGCAGCCATTGACATCGAAGATGGCATGACAGATTCAGACACTAGCAGTGATGATGCCAGATCAAATACACGAGATAAGCGCTCGAAAAAAGGTAAATCAAAGGACACTGTCGAAACATCTCATGAAGATCGCCTAGAGGCCATGACCTTGAAGCTGAAAGAAGATATGATGCAGGCCATGGATCAAAAACTCCACTTGTCTCAGCCGCCAACTCAAACATATCCACGGCGAGAAAATGTCTGGTGCCCACACTGCTTGGCAAATCATACAGCAAATGAATGCCCCGTCCTAAGAGCAAGGATCACTGCACAAGCAAATCCACCGCCACGATTGTGGTGCCATATCTGCGTCGTCGGCGGCCATGATGAGAACAGTTGCATCTTCAACATGCGCAACAATCCGCCTCGACCACCACAATACCAAGCGGCACCCATGCCAGTATACAGGCAACCGGCCCTTGCACAAGCGCCACCAGCTCCGAGGCTAAATCCTGTTCCCGTTCGGACACAAGTCCCACAACTACTCAGGAATCCGAATCTACGACCGTATCCAAGAGCACCAAATCCAGCTCCTCAGGCAGTTCCCATACATCAATTACAAGCCGAGGAAGTAGACTCGCTATTTGAGTATGAAGCAGAGTACCCAGTGTACTATGTAGAAGGTGCAGAGGGTCTCATACCAGTCTATGCAAATCAAGTGCGACCCAACACATATCGAGCACCAATCAAGTGTTACGGTTGTGGAGAAAATCATAGAATCGCAGAGTGCCCTCATCGTGGTAGCCCAGCCATTTTCCAACCGCTCTGCAGAGATTGTGGCATAGGACATGCCTGTATGGATTGTCCCATGAAAAATAAGGTCCCAGAACAAACAGAGGTTAAGCCTGACATCCCCATCGGCAACATTGGGGTGGACCATCAAAGTCTGGGTCCGGCAAGTCTAAGGTCACAACCTATCAATGTAATTACACGCCAACAGAAAGAGGCCACGAAGGACCCTATCATTCCAATCCAACCGAAACGACTTCTGAGAAAGAAAGCACAAGTGCCTCCACCTCCGCCAAGCACTGAGCAGCCGAGTTCATCCACATCAACTCCGAGCCTGGAATAAAAGAAGCTCCATTCCCGAATGCAGAGGTAGAGAAGGCTCGTTTTCAGGTACTTCAGCAATGGGTTCAAAATGAACAAGCTCAATTTGAGGCTCAGAAACAAGCTCAAGACCCACTAAATGACTTGGCCCCACAAAGTATTGATACTGTACTCGAGCCTTTGTTCCAACAACAGACTCCACAACAGAATGTACCGCCACGCCAACTTGAAGGAGCTGCACTCTCTAGCATCCTGAGTTGCCTTGTGTTTATTCCCATCGGAATCCTCTTACGGAATTGTCCCAATCTCTGGGAGAGTTTCAAAGGATGGATTGAACTCGCAAATCCCCCTCCACCTATGAACGACATTGAAGATATCCCTGTGCGGATGGGTGAGAGAGATGACATACGCAATATCACTGTGCCTTTGATTCACAGGGCATATAATGAAGTCCAAGCCATAGTGGATGGTGGAGCAGGTGTCAATGTCCTATCAAAGGAGCTTTACGAAGAATGGGGTCTCCCACCAATGCAAAAGGCTAATTTCAACATACGCCTTGCCGATGATTCACGGGTAAACCCTTGGGAATAGTGAATGGCGTGTCCACAAAGATCGCAGGAGTCCGCTTTTCCCTTCAATTCACAATCTTGGATCTCCCCAAAAAATCCTATCAAATCTTACTGGGACGTCCTTGGTTACGAAAAGCATCAGTCCTCCATGACTGGGGAACGGATAGATTGACAATCCAGAATCGAGACACTGCAGTCAGGGTGAATGTGGGGACAGGAGCTATTAAACCAATTGTTCCTAGAGCATTGGATGACACTTCTTCCACGACAATCTCGAGCAAACCAGCTCCCTTGCAACAGCATGCCATAGCAGGTGACTCACAAAGCAATGTCAATAACTGGATACAAACATTGGCAACCATCGACAACTGCCATTCATTAGACCCCATCTTCTCACAGATAGATGTTAACGCACTACAGGTCGATCCTCCACCGACACTTGGAGAACCAATCGATCTAGAGATGCCATTCTTAATGGCTGACCTCGAATGGGATAATGAACCTGAAGAAGGTACCCATACCAATGATGACTCAGATTTTCCTTGGGACCTTGAAACAGAGGCTGCGAATGCTGCAATTGAAGATCAAATCTTTGATAATGACCTAGCCACTCTGCATGCCCTAATGGCAGTTGAGCTCCCAAAAGTTGAACCTCCACAATTGCATAACAGCAGACGATTCCGCAAGAAAGCTGCAGGAGGAAATCGCAGAAGAGCCAAGGCCGAGCACTTCAATGAATTCGAACGAGTCCAAACAAGGATTGTCGAATTGTATCTTGCAAAGGCAGTTCCCTCAAAATCAAAACCACCACCTCTTGAATGGTCCCCTGAGGGACTGGAAGGAGTATGTGCAGCACATGAACCCTTACTTGGAAACACCTTACCAGTGGAAAAGTTACCCCACAGTTCCCAACGTAAGAAGTTTCGGAAATATAAGCCACATGTGCGGATGAAGCTCGATCAAGAGACTTCAGAAAAAGAAAGGAAAGAAGAGCCTAACAAATTACTAAATGCAACTATGCCACCCAGTACTCATGACACATGTCAGGCTAGTTCAACCCCATCAGAGGCCGATCTTCGAGAAGTGCCGGAATACTTTAAGAATTATAAAAGTGGCAGTGCACCAATAGCAATGCCAAGACCAATCAGAGAATCTGAAGTTCAAGAAACCGATAACATTGGAGAAACTCCAATCTATGAGAGACCGGCAAAAACACGCACAATAAACCTCGCCCTTGAAGGGGAGGAAGAAAAGTTGGTTTTCATTGGGAAACAGCTCCGTCAAGAAGATGAAATCAAACTCAAAGACCTCCTAATGGAATACCGTGACTGCCTAGCATGGTCATACAAAGAGATGAAATGAATTTCACCAGAAGTGGCAGTTCACACGATCCCTATAAGGGAAGGTGCTCGCCCTAAGGTATGTGGACCTTATCGCACAAATCGTAAATATGGCACCATGGTTTATGACGAGCTGGAAAAACTCCTAGATGCCGGATTCATCTACGAGATAGAGCACACTGATTGGGTTTCACCCATTGTCATTGTGCCTAAACGCAACAAGAAGCTCAGAATATGCGTAAACTTGAAAAATGTGAATGCCGCCACAATTAGGGATCACTAACCCCTACCCTTAACAGAAACAGTGTTGAGAAAAGGTGGCAGGATCCGAAATATATAGCTTCTTGGATGGCTTCAGTGGCTATAACCAAGTGCAAATTGCTCCTCAAGACCAATCAAAAACAGCATTTGCTACAGAATGGGGTATTTTTGCATATAGAGTCATGCCATTCGGCCTTTGTAATGCCCAGCCACATTCCAGCGAGTCATGTTCACAGCTTTCAAGTCATTTATGAATAAGTTTTTACAGGTGTTCTTGGATGATTTGTGCATCCATTCAACCAAATAGGACCACTTCAAATGTCTGGAAGAAGTACTAATCAAATGCAGGGAGTATGGCATCTCCCTAAATCCAACAAAATGCCAGTTCATGGTCACCCATGGAGTTGTTTTGAGACACATCGTCTCTCAACATGGGATTGCAACTGACATGGACAAAATCAAAATCATCATGGAATTGCCTCCTCCTATAAATTCCAAAGGTGTACAGGTCTTTATGGGACATGCCGGCTGTTATAGAAGATTTATATTGCGGTATGCCATGATAGCTAGACCACTTTACAAATTATTAGTGGAGTACTTATGGACCGAAGAGTGCGACCAAGCCTTTGAGCTTTTAAAGTGGCGACTAATCACAGCACCCATCCTTATATCTCCCAATTGGGATATTGATTTTCATGTTCATACTAATGGATCCAAGTATGCAATTGGGAGTGTGCTTTGTCAACCTGGTGAACATAAGCAAGGCTACCCCGTCTACTTCGCCAGTCGACAACTCAATGATGCAGAGATCAACTATACAACCACAGAAAGAGAAGCCCTAGCAATGGTGCATAGTGTAAAGAAATATCAGCACTATCTACTCGCAAATGATTTTGTCTTCTACACCGACCATCAAGCATTGCTTTATCTTGTGAACCGTCCGTGTACCACAGGAAGAATAACCAGATGGCTCCTCTTGCTGCAAGAATTCAACTTCAAAATTGTGGTCCGCAAAGGTGCCCAACACTACATTGCTGATCACATGTCTCGAGTCAAGACAGGAGAAGAAGCCACTGAAGTAGAAGATGACTTACTAGATGCCACACTATTTCAAATAGATGCTGTTCCAGAATGGTGTGGAGATATCATTGGGTACTTGATGGCAGGAAGACCACCCCCTGACATGAAAGCAGTAGATGCCAGAAAATTGATTCTAAAGGCTGTACCATATCAACTCATTGCAGGACAACTATACAAGATGGGCAAGGACCAGATATTAAGACGATGTGTAATGCCTCATGAGATCCTACCAATCCTGAGTGAAGTCCATGAAGGTATTGCAGGAGGACACTTCCAAGGGGAAGCCACATCAAGAAAAGTTCTCCTCGCAGGCTACTGGTAGCCAACACTGTGGGCAGATGCCTATGAATATGTAAAAGGCTATGATGTTTGCCAAGGAACTATTAAACCACAACACAAAGACTTCAATCCCCTAACAACAGTTATTGCACAACAGCCATTTGAAAAATGGGGGATTGATTATGTAGGTCTCATACATCCAGCAGCAAAAGGAACACAGGCACGCTACATCATTGTGGCCACTGATTACTTTACAAAATGGGCTGAAGCTAAAGCAGTCAGAAAGACAGATGCCAAAAGCACAGCAAGATTCTTGTACGAACATGTGATCACCCGATTCGGATGCCCCATTGAAATTGTGTCGGATAGAGGCACACATTTTGTCAATGAGGTAATCCAAGAACTCTTGTCTGCCTTCATGGTCATCCATAGAAAAAGCACACCCTACTACCCCCAAGGGAATGGACTAGCATAATCCACAAACAAAATCATATGCAATATCCTCACCAAGGTAGTAGAACCTCAGCGTTCTGATTGGGCAGAGAAACTGAATGCAGCCTTATGGGCATACAGAACCACATTCAAGGTTAGTACAGGGAACACACCTTTTCAATTGGTGTACGGCCTTGAAGCCGTGGTACCACTCGCATTTGTAATACCCAGTCTACGGATCGCAGTACAGGAACGCATGGGTGATCATGAATCCTTGAAGGAAAGGCTCTATCAGTTGGAAAAGCATACAGAGACAAGACTAGTCGCTTATCATGCCATGACAACAGAAAAACGTTGAAGGAAGACATGGTTTGACAGGAATCTGAAAGCTAAAGACATCAAGGAAGGCGACTTAGTCCTGTTATACAATGCCAAAGTACACAAGGGAAAACTGAAGTATTTAGATCAAGGACCCTACCGAGTACGAAAGATGAATCCCATCGGAGCTGTGCTACTTGAAACACTAGATGGAGTCCAATTCAACACAACAATAAACGGGACCCGACTGAAGCGCTACTACATCAACATGCGAGCCATCCCCGACAAAAACGAAGATTTGGGAAACCAAGTCTTCCTTAGTTAGGATTAGATTGTATCACGAGCACTCACTTGCATATGTACGTCTTCGCACATATAGGTAGCCTCAATCGATTTTACCTAGAGCTCAGAAGTGATGATGAGTTCTAGCTGCCCTATGAAAATTCGAGCATCAAAAGCATATAGTTAGTCCCTACTTAGCTACTAGGTCACGTGCACTCACACGCTTTCGCTTAGACACATAGATGATTGCATGAATAATTGTACCTCACACTTTCATTTCACACTCTCAATGGATGTATAACCACCAAAAAAAAAAAAAAAAAAGAGATCTCTCTCCCACACACACATCGAAAGGTCATACAGGCATGCCAATCAATTTAATGATCAATGGTACACTACATGTACATGGATGCAGATTCAGAAAAGATGCTGCACTAAAGAGGATGCGCAGAAAGAGCCCACTGCCTCAACCACGGGACCCCCTCCAGAGTTCGCAGCCATCTACATCCTCTCAACGACGGAGACCACAGGCGTTCGTGGTCCAAAGCGATAGCTCCGAAGAAGATTCAGTGCATGTCCAAGCAGAACAAATGCCACCCTAGTCACAGCCGGCCTACACAACCGTTAACAAGGCCCAATCATTGGAACTTGTCTGGCCACGCACATCGACTTATGCTCTTTCTCAAGAAGCAACATCTTACTTAGAGCAACGGGATCTAGGCAATTTGCATGAGAGCCTCAAATCCTTGGAGAACAGTCCTATCATGACCACCTACATTAAGGACTTTCTCCACTCTTACTACTCCAGCAATGCAACGGATGGCAAGCACGGTACAATCACTGTACAGCAGAGGCCACTGAACATTATCCTCGATAGTACAGTCATTCAAAGGGCTTTCTCACTGCTAGAACAAGGTGGCCAATATTCTAAACGGTCTGCTGATGCAAAGTTTATCGAAGTATAGTCTCTCCTCACCAAGGGTACCCTGATCCATAGAGATGGCATCTTGCTTCGCACAATCCTTGACCCTCGCCTCAAGGAAGGAGCACAATTTCTATCCACCATCCTGGGAATAATAAACGGCAAGGAACGCTCCCTTCCACTCCGCACATTTGTTTTGCTCAGTAGGAAGCTCAAACAAGACGGGGTCCAACACTTCGTCATTTTCTTTACCAAAAAACTCGATGGTTCTTCAGGCCAGAAATGTAAAATTCCGCACTTATTGGCTATAATCATCAAAAAAGAACTACAAGAAAGAGAAACGACTCTGCCCCTGTCTCCAAAGCCAATTGAGGAGTTGGACATACCCTTCTTACCAGTATGGGAGCCGTCATCAACTACTCCAGCTATCACATCGATAAGTATAGATGCCTTAACAGAAGTACCTATTCTGGAAAGCAGGATTGCGGAATTGCCCCAGGAAATGCTACAGCTCGGTGCACAACTGCAACCCCTAAGTCTCCACCAACAGCACCAACCCGAGCTCGAGACAAGGGTGGCACCCGAACTTGAGGAACGATCAGCACCAGAGCTTGAGACCACATCAGCACTCGAACCGCCCATCAACGCCATGCCAGTCGATGAGCCCCAAGGAGAGCTAGTGCCAGATCAGCAGTATGACTATTGTACACAAGGGACTGAAATGCCATTGGAACAACCTCTCCCAAGTACTACAGAATCATCGGGATGGCTACATGGGCACCACTTGTATCAGCAATATCGCCAGAGCTCATCACCGTCTGTCATTCTCCAACATCAAGCTAGCCAAATGATCCAAATGTCAGAACTCTTCACTAGCTTGGCTAAGGAAGCATATGCAAGAGAATTGGAAAGGCAGAGGGCATCAGAAATCGAAGACCAATTCCAGGCAATCGCCATAGAGGTCAAGGCACTTCGAGCACAGATAGATGAGAAGGAGGTAGAAGAAGTGCGCATGAACCAGGCTCTCCAAGCTCAAGAGAAGGCCGTAAGGGATGTGACCTCCAACTTCCACCAAAGTCAAACACAGCTGACTGCGGCAGTAGAAGCAATGGCAATCCTACAAACCTCCTATAACTCCTTGACATCTGCACATGCGCAACAAACAGAGGGAGTGGCACAAGCTCGACTCACTCTCATTCACAAAGAAGAAGAGCTCCAGGATTGCAAGGACAAGCTTGAAGACATGCAACAATCTTTGGCAGATTGTGCCTTTAACATTGATGAGCTTACAAGGGAATGCCGACTCTTAAAAGACCAACTTGCTACTGTTCAAGAGGCCAGCACTTCACAAGCCCAGTTCTTGGACCAATGGTCCAATACCACTGAAGACATTCCTCAACAGGCAAAGGTCACCTTGCAAATGAAAAAGCTTAAAAAGGCATACACAACCATCTACCATCAGTACAAGAAAAGATGAATGAGATGCACTCCCAAAAAATAGCCATCTCCAAGCTTGAACTCCAATTGCTAGTGCACAACAATGAGGCATTGGAAGACAACACCAATGACGCCCCACTACAATGCACAACCGTGGTGTATGAAGAGCTTGTGGTTGCTCTACAAATAGAAGATCACCTCCACGCACGCGTGCTTATCCAATGGAAGCAACTCCAACTCAGGATCATATCTGCTCATCCAACAATCAACTGGAAACGATCCATCGGGATTAAAACCCTGCGCATAATTTGCCAAGACTTGTCTGAAGATGAGAAGTATATTTTCTGCATGTCTACACATGCCGGGTTTATAACTCTCAGGACGGATGCTTTCATTGCATATGTCTGCCTCATGGGTAGTCCTCCCCTCAGGGTTATTGCAGGTTTGTTGCCATTGCTACAAAGGCCATCCCTATTATTTGCATGGCATGACATAACCGACATCCAACCCATGCAGCTGATCATCCCATCGCACCAGCAAAAAGAAGTGTCGTAAGATGACAAGGCCTATCTCACATCCAACTTCCCATATCTAACCACTCTTTCTGCCAACATCATAACCTCACTTCCCCTTGCTGCTACCACCCTCTTAACCTTCCCCGAGCTCCATCCTAACATCTATTCCCTCCATCGTCTCTTTGCTCATGCCTCTCACCATTTTCAACTTACCCAACAGTCACAAACTTACGAGCCCCTCACACCTAGCTTTTTCTCCTCCCTTGCTAATCCTACCCTTGAGGATTACCAAGCTGCTCAAATCATTTGCCCATTTCTTCCCCCCCTCCCCTCTGCTCCCCCTTCCGCCACTATCACTCAGCCATATTTCTCCCCCATGTCCCCTGATTCTCTCCCGCCCCCGTCATCACCTCCGACACTTCTGGTGCTTTCATCAGTAGAAAATGATGCAGTATTTGATTTTGAATATCAGGATCCGGATAATCCAATTCGTACACCCATGCCAAGTTCCAATGATGGATGTACGAATCATACCCATCTTTTGAACTTGGCATGGGTGTACGAATTGGATTATCCGGATCCTGATATTCAAAATCAAATACTGCATCATTTTGTGCTGATGGAAGCTCCAGAGGTGTCGGAGGTGATGACGGGGCCGGGAGAGAATCAGGGGACATGGGGGAGAAATATGGCTGAGTGATAGTGGCGGAAGGGGGAGCAGAGGGGAGGGGGGGAAGAAATGGGCAAATGATTTGAGCAGCTTGGTAATCCTCAAGGGTAGGATTAGCAAGGGAGGAGAAAAAGCTAGGTGTGAGGGGCTCGTAAGTTTGTGACTGTTGGGTAAGTTGAAAATGGTGAGAGGCATGAGCAAAGAGACGATGGAGGGAATAGATGTTAGGATGGAGCTCGGGGAAGGTTAAGAGGGTGGTAGCAGCAAGGGGAAGTGAGGTTATGATGTTGGCAGAAAGAGTGGTTAGATATGGGAAGTTGGATGTGAGATAGGCCTTGTCATCTTACGACACTTCTTTTTGCTGGTGCGATGGGATGATCAGCTGCATGGGTTGGATGTCGGTTATGTCATGCCGTGCAAATAATAGGGATGGCCTTTGTAGCAATGGCAACAAACCTGCAATAACCCTGAGGGGAGGACTACCCATGAGGCAGACATATGCAATGAAAGCATCCGTCCTGAGAGTTATAAACCCGGCATGTGTAGACATGCAGAAAATATACTTCTCATCTTCAGACAAGTCTTGGCAAATTATGCGCAGGGTTTTAATCCCGATGGATCGTTTCCAGTTGATTGTTGGATGAGCAGATATGATCCTGAGTTGGAGTTGCTTCCATTGGATAAGCACGCGTGCGTGGAGGTGATCTTCTATTTGTAGAGCAGCCACAAGCTCTTCATACACCACGGTTGTGCATTGTAGTGGGGCGTCATTGGTGTTGTCTTCCAATGCCTCATTGTTGTGCACTAGCAATTGGAGTTCAAGCTTGGAGATGGCTATTTTTTGGGAGTGCATCTCATTCATCTTTTCTTGTACTGATGGTAGATGGTTGTGTATGCCTTTTTAAGCTTTTTCATTTGCAAGGTGACCTTTGCCTGTTGAGGAATGTCTTCAGTGGTATTGGACCATTGGTCCAAGAACTGGGCTTGTGAAGTGCTGGCCTCTTGAACAGTAGCAAGTTGGTCTTTTAAGAGTCGGCATTCCCTTGTAAGCTCATCAATGCTAAAGGCACGTTCTGCCAGAGATTGTTGCATGTCTTCAAGCTTGTCCTTGCAATCCTGGAGCTCTTCTTCTTTGTGAATGAGAGTGAGTCGAGCTTGTGCCACTCCCTCTGTTTGTTGCGCATGTGCAGATGTCAGGGAGTTATAAGAGGTCTGTAGGATTGCCATTGCTTCTACTGCCGCAGTCAGCTGTGTTTGACTTTGGTGGAGGTTGGAGGTCACATCCCTTACGGCCTTCTCTTGAGCTTGAAGAGCCTGGTTCATGCGCACTTCTTCTACCTCCTTCTCATCTATCTGTGCTCGAAGTGCCTTGACCTCTATGGCGATTGCCTGGAATTGGTCTTCGATTTCTAATGCCGTCTGTCTTTCTAATTCTCTTGCATATGCTTCCTTAGCCAAGCTAGTGAAGAGTTCTGACATTTGGATCATTTGGCTAGCTTGATGTTGGAGAATGACAGATGGTGATGAGGTCTGGCGATATTGCTGATACAAGTGGTGCCCATGTAGCCATCCCGAGGATTCTGTAGTACTTGGGGGAGGTTGTTCCAATGGCATTTCAGTCCCTTGTGTACAATAGTCATACTGCTGATCTGGCACTAGCTCTCCTTCCGGCTCATCGACTGGCATGGCGTCGATAGGCGGTTCGAGTGCTGATGTGGCCTCAAGCTCTGGTGCTGATCGTTCCTCAGGTTCGGGTGCCAACCTTGTCTTGAGCTCGGGTTGGTGCTGTTGGTGGAGACTTAGTGGTTGCAGTTGTGCACCGAGCTGTAGCATTTCCTGGGGCAATTCCGCAATTCTGCTTTCCAGAAGAGGTACTTCTGTTAAGGCATCTGTACTTATCAATGTGATAGCTGGAGGAGTTGATGACGGCTCCCATACTGGTGAGAAGAATATGTCCAACTCCTCAATTGGCTTTGGAGACTGGGGCAGAGTCATTTCTGTTTCTTGTAGTTCTTTTTTGATGATTATAGCCAATAAGTGCGAAATTTTACATTTCTGACCTGAAGAACCATCGAGTTTTTTGGTAAAGAAAATGACGAAGTGTTGGACTCAGTCTTGTTTGAGCTTCCTACTCAGCAAAACAAATGTGCGGAGTGGAAGGGAGCGTTCCTTGCCGTTCTTTATTCCCAGGATTGTGGATAGAAATTGTGCTGCTTCCTTGAGTCGAGGGTCAAGGATTGTGCGAAGCATTATGCCATCTCTATGGATCAGGGTACCCTTGGTGAGGAGAGACTGTACTTCGATAAACTTTGCATCAGCAGACCGTTTAGGGTATTGGCCACCTTGTTCTGGTAGCGAGAAAGCCCTTTGAATGACGGTACTGTCGAGGATAATGTTCAGTGGGCTCTGCTGTACAGTGATTGTACCGTACTTACCATCCGTTGCATTGCTGGAGTAGTAAGAGTGGAGAAAGTCCTTGATGTATGTGGTCATGATAGGACTGTTCTCCAAGGATTTGAGGCTCTCATGCAAATTGCCTAGACCCCGTTGCTCTAAGTAAGATGTTGCTTCCTGGGAAAGAGCATAAGTCGATGTGGGTGGCCAGACAAGTTCCAATGATTGGGACTTGTTAACGGTTGTGTAGGCCGGCTGTGACTGGGGTGGCATTTGTTCTGCTTGGACATGCACTGAATCTTCTTCGGAGCTATCGCTTTGGACCACGAACGCCTGTGGTCTCCGTGGTTGAGAGGATGTAGATGGCTGCGAACTCTGGAGGGGGTCCCGTGGTTGAGGCGGTGGGCTCTTTCTGCGCATCCTGTTTAGTGGCGGCATCTTTTCTGAACCTGCATCCATGTACATGTAGTGTATCATTGATCATTAAATTGATTGGCATGCCTGTATGACCTTTCTGTGTGTGTGGGAGAGAGATCCTTGTTTTTTTTTTTTGTTAATACATCCTTTGAGAGTGTGGAATGAAAGTGTGGGGTACAATTATTCATGCAATCATCTATATGTCTAAGCGAAAGCGTGTGAGTGCACGTGACCTAGTAGCTAAGTAGGGACTAACTATATGCTTTTTTTGATGGGATTTTCATAGGACAGCTAGAACTCATCATCACTTCTGAGCTCTAGGTAAAATCGATTGAGGCTACCTATATGTGCGAAGACGTACATATGCAAGTGAGTGCTCGTGATACAATCTAATCCTAACTAAGGAAGACTTGGTTTCCCAAGTCTTCGTTTTTGTTGGGGATGGCTCGCGTGTTGATGTAGTAGCGCTTCAGTCGGCTCCCGTTCATTGTTGTGTTGAATTGGACTCCATCTAGTGTTTCAAGTAGCACAGCTCCGATGGGATTCATCTTTCGTACTCGGTAGGGTCCTTGACCTAGATACTTCAGTTTTCCCTTGTGTACTTTGGCATTGTATAACAGGACTAAGTCGCCTTCCTTGATGTCTTTAGCTTTCAGATTTCTGTCAAACCATGCCTTTCTTCTACGTTTTTCTGTTGTCATGGCATGATAAGCGACTAGTCTTGTCTCTGTATGCTTTTCCAACTGACAGAGCCTTTCCTTCAAGGATTCATGATCACCCATGCGTTCCTGTACTGCGATGCGTAGACTGGGTATTACAAATTCGAGTGGGACCACGGCTTCAAGGCCGTACACCAATTGAAAAGGTGTGTTTCCTGTACTGACCTTGAATGTGGTTCTGTATGCCCATAAGGCTGCATTCAGTTTCTCTGCCCAATCAGAACGTTGATGTTCTACTACCTTGGTGAGGATATTGCATATGATTTTGTTTGTGGATTCTGCTAGTCCATTCCCTTGGGGGTAGTAGGGTGTGCTTTTTCTATGAATGACCATGAAGCCAGACAAGAGTTCTTGGATTACCTCATTGACAAAATGTGTGCCTCTATCCGACACAATTTCAATGGGGCATCCGAATCGGGTGATCACATCTTCGTACAAGAATCTTGCTGTGCTTTTGGCATCTGCCTTTCTGACTGCTTTAGCTTCAGCCCATTTTGTAAAGTAATCAGTGGCCACAATGATGTAGCGTGCCTGTGTTCCTTTTGCTGCTGGATGTACGGGACCTACATAATCAATCCCCCATTTTTCAAATGGCTGTTGTGCAACAATTGTTGTTAGGGGATTGAAGTCTTTGTGTTGTGGTTTAATAGTTCGTTGGCAAACATCACAGCCTTTTACATATTCATAGGCATCTGCCCACAGTGTTTGGCCACCAGTAGCCTGCGAGGAGAACTTTTCTTGCTATGGCTTCCCCTTGGAAGTGTCCTCCTGCAATGCCTTCACGGACTTCACTCAGGATTGGTAGGATCTCATGAGGCATTACACATCGTCTTAATATCTGGTCCTTGCCCATCTTGTATAGTTGTCGTGCAATGAGTTGATATGGTGCAGCCTTTAGAATCAATTTTCTGGCATCTACTGCTTTCATGTCAGGGGGTGGTCTTCCTGCCATCAAGTACCCAATGATATCTCCACACCATTCTGGAACAGCATCTATTTGAAATAGTGTGGCATCTGGTAAGTGATCTTCTACTCCAGTGGCTTCTTCTCCTGTCTTGACTCGAGACATGTGATCGGCGATGTAGTGTTGGGCACCTTTGCGGACCACAATTTTGAAGTTGAATTCTTGCAGCAAGAGGAGCCATCTGGTTATTCTTCCTGTGGTACACGGACGGTTCACAAGATAAAGCAATGCTTGATTGTCGGTGTAGAAGACAAAATCATTTGCAAGTAGATAGTGCCGATATTTCTTTACACTATACACCATTGCTAGGGCTTCTCTTTCTGTGGTTGTATAGTTGATCTCTGCATCATTGAGTTGTCGACTGGCGAAGTAGATGGGGTAGTCTTTCTTATGTTCACCAGGTTGACAAAGCACACTCCCAATTGCATACTTGGATCCATCAGTATGAACATGAAAATCAATATCCCAATTGGGAGATATAAGGATGGGTGCTGTTATTAGGCGCCACTTTAAAAGCTCAAAGGCTTGGTCGCACTCTTCGGTCCATAAGAACTCCACTAATAATTTGTAAAGTGGTCTAGCTATCATAGCATACCGCAATATAAATCTTCTATAATAGCCGGCATGTCCCATAAAGACCTGTACACCTTTGGAATTTGTAGGAGGAGGCAATTCCATGATGATTTTGATTTTATCCATGTCAGTTGCAATCCCATGTTGAGAGACGATGTGTCCCAAAACAACTCCGTGGGTGACCATGAACTGGCATTTTGTCGGATTTAGGGAGATGCCATACTCCCTGCATTTGATTAGTACTTCTTCCAGACATTTGAAGTGGTCCTGTTTGGTTGAATGGATGCACAAATCATCCAAGAACACCTGTAAAAACTTATTCAAAAATGACTTGAAAGCTGTGAACATGACTCGCTGGAATGTGGCTGGGCATTACAAAGGCCGAATGGCATGACTCTGTATGCAAAAATACCCCATTCTGTAGCAAATGCTGTTTTTGATTGGTCTTGAGGAGCAATTTGCACTTGGTTATAGCCATTGAAGCCATCCAAGAAGCTGTATATTTCGGATCCTGCCACCTTTTCCAACACTGTTTCTGTTAAGGGTAGGGGGTAGTGATCCCTAATTGTGGCGGCATTCACATTTTTCAAGTTTACGCATATTCTGAGCTTCTTGTTGCGTTTAGGCACAATGACAATGGGTGAAACCCAATCAATGTGCTCTATCTCGTAGATGAATCCGGCATCTAGGAGTTTTTCCAGCTCGTCATAAACCATGGTGCCATATTTAGGATTTGTGCGATAAGGTCCACATACCTTAGGGTGAGCACCTTCCCTTATAGGGATCGTATGAACTGCCAATTTTGGTGAAATTCGTTTCATCTCTTTGTATGACCATGCTAGGCAATCACGGTATTCCATTAGGAGGTCTTTGAGTTTGATTTCATCTTCTTGACGGAGCTGTTTCCCAATGAAAACCAACTTTTCTTCCTCCCCTTCAAGGGCGAGGTTTATTGTGCATGTTTTTGCCGGTCCCTCGTAGATTGGAGTTTCTCCAATGCTATCGGTTTCTTGAACTTTAGATTCTCTGATTAGTCTTGGCATTGCTATTGGTGCGCTGCCACTTGTATAATTCTTAAAGTATTCCGGCACTTCTCGAAGATCGGCCTCTGATGGGGTTGAACTAGCCTGACATGTGTCATGTGTACTGGGTGGCATAGTTGCATTTAGTAATTTGTTAGGCTCTTCTTTCCTTTCTTTTTCTGAAGTCTCTTGATCGAGCTTCATCCGCACATGTGGCTTATATTTCCGAAACTTCTTATGTTGGGAACTGTGGGGTAACTTTTCCACTGGTAAGGTGTTTCCAAGTAAGGGTTCATGTGCTGCACATACTCCTTCCAGTCTCTCAGGGGACCATTCAAGAGGTGGTGGTTTTGATTTTGAGGGAACTGCCTTTGCAAGGTACAATTCGACAATCCTTGTTTGGACTCGTTCGAATTCATTGAAGTGCTCGGCCTTGGCTCTTCTGCGATTTCCTCCTGCAGCTTTCTTGCGGGATCGTCTGTTGTTATGCAACTGTGGAGGTTCAACTTTTGGGAGCTCAACTGCCATTAGGGCATGCAGAATGGCTAGGTCATTATCAAAGATTTGATCTTCAATTGCAGCATTCGCAGCCTCTGTTTCAAGGTCCCAGGGAAAATCTGAGTCATCATTGGTATGCGTACCTTCTTCAGGTTCATTATCCCATTCGAGGTCAGCCATAAAGAATGGCATCTCTAGATCGATTGGTTCTTCATGTGTCGGTGGAGGATCGACCTGTAGTGCGTTAACATCTATCTGTGAGAAGATGGGGTCTAATGAATGGCAGTTGTCGATGGTTGCCAATGTTTGTATCTAGTTATTGACATTGCTTTGTGAGTCACTTGCTATGGCATGCTGTTGCAAGGGAATAAACACAAGGCAACTCAGGATGCTAGAGAGTGCAGCTCCTTCAAGTTGACGTGGCGGTACATTCTGTTGTGGAGTCTGTTGTTGGAACAAAGGCTCGAGTACAGTATCAATACTTTGTGGGGCCAAGTCATTTAGTGGGTCTTGAGCTTGTTTCTGAGCCTCAAATTGAGCTTGTTCATTTTGAACCCATTGCTGAAGTACCTGAAAACGAGCCTTCTCTACCTCTGCATTCGGGAATGGAGCTTCTTTTATTCGAGGCTCGGGAGTTGATGTGGATGAACTCGGCTGCTCAGTGCTTGGCGGAGGTGGAGGCACTTGTGCTTTCTTTCTCAGAAGTCGCTTCGGTTGGATTGGAATGATAGGGTCATTCGTGGCCTCTTTCTGTTGGCGTGTAATTACATTGATAGGTTGTGACCTTAGACTTGCCGGACCCAGACTTTGATGGTCCACCCCAATGATGCCGATGGGGATGTCAGGCTTAACCTCTGTTTGTTCTGGGACCTTATTTTTCATGGGACAATCCATACAGGCATGTCCTATGCCACAATCTCTGCAGAGCGGTTGGAAAATGGCTGGGCTACCACGATGAGGGCACTCTGCGATTCTATGATTTTCTCCACAACCGTAACACTTGATTGGTGCTCGATATGTGTTGGGTCGCACTTGATTTGCATAGACTGGTATGAGACCCTCTGCACCTTCTACATAGTACACTGGGTACTCTGCTTCATACTCAAATAGCGAGTCTACTTCCTCGGCTTGTAATTGATGTATGGGAACTGCCTGAGGAGCTGGATTTGGTGCTCTTGGATACGGTCGTAGATTCGGATTCCTGAGTAGTTGTGGGACTTGTGTCCGAACGGGAACAGGATTTAGCCTCGGAGCTGGTGGCGCTTGTGCAAGGGCCGGTTGCCTGTATACTGGCATGGGTGCCGCTTGGTATTGTGGTGGTCGAGGCGGATTGTTGCGCATGTTGAAGATGCAACTGTTCTCATCATGGCCGCCGACGACGCAGATATGGCACCACAATCGTGGCGGTGGATTTGCTTGTGCAGTGATCCTTGCTCTTAGGACGGGGCATTCATTTGCTGTATGATTTGCCAAGCAGTGTGGGCACCAGACATTTTCTCGCCGTGGATATGTTTGAGTTGGCGGCTGAGACAAGTGGAGTTTTTGATCCATGGCCTGCATCATATCTTCTTTCAGCTTCAAGGTCATGGCCTCTAGGCGATCTTCATGGGATGTTTCGGCAGTGTCCTTTGATTTACCTTTTTTCGAGCGCTTATCTCGTGTATTTGATCTGGCATCATCACTGCTAGTGTCTGAATCTGTCATGCCATCTTCGATGTCAATGGCTGCCGCATGAGCAGCACTGAATGTTTCATAGCTACTTATCTTTTTCATATCCTTGCGGATTTTCTTTCGTAGACCTGCTATGAACCATGCCGTGAGGTACTTTGCATCGGGGCGTGGGTCACATTAAGCAATCAATCTCTTTATCTTTCCCAGGTATGTGCGTACATCTTCCCTCCGGCCTTGTTCGATCTTGCTGAGTTGGAGAGCGGGATCATCTTGTAGCCTCTCCGTTTGAAAGCGACGTTTGAATTCGGTTTGAGGTAGGTCCGATGTGGCACGTTCTTCCACGAGAAGGTCAAGGTACCATTCTGACGCCTCATCAGTTAAGGCCATTGGAAACCAAGCCACTTTGGTTTCATGGGATTGATCACTACCTGCTCGACATGCGGCATCAAAATGCTGGAGGGAACGAGCTGGGTCTCCCCTACCATTATATTTGGGAAGTTCCAATTCTCCCAAGGGGCGTCGGCCTTGATTGTTGTGATTTCGTCGATTGAAGAAGTTGTCAGCCTCGGCATCGAGCTCGATATCCCCATCATGCTCATGACGGCGTCCAGCCATGTTGGGGCGTGGAGGAGTTAAAGGAAGTTGTTGAATCTTAGGGGGGATTCGGGGTAGAGGATTGGCGGGGGCGGTTGTTGCAGTGGAGTTAGTTGCGGATGGGGCGAGCGTTGGAGTCGAAGTCGTTGGTCGGAACGTAACTGCATGCAGATTGTGCGTGATTTGCCAAGGGTGTCGCTATCCCAAGGGCGTTTGTGGAGGTGGTGTTGTTAGGAGAGTTAGAGTGATGTTAGTTTGTGTAGGGACCGTCGTGTTAATAATGTGCCTAGGATTGTCCTACGTGTGTAGGGAAATGTGCCGGTGCAGACGGATCGTTAATCGGAGGTCACGGCGTGAAAATACGAGTGAATTTGTGCAAAATGAGGCCCACACGGGGGCGCGAATGAACGTGTGCTAGGGATGCCGAAAGGGTGTGCAATGGGCTGGAAAAATACCCCGTAACGTGGTGTTCCTGTGTGTGAAATCTGGGCTGAAACGGGGTTCAGTTTGGGTCCCAAACGGATCGGTTTCGAGGGGTTAGAGGAGGGGTAAATGTTGCGTTTGGGGAGTCCTAATGGTGGTGTGAATGGACTTTAAGTCCAACCGAGGGGTTGAAACCAAGTGACTCTAGTTAGACTAACTAACTTAGATCCTCCCAGTTACTGTAATTGGGAGGTTTATCTAACTGTAGTTAGTTACTAACTAAAGAGTTAGTCTAACCTAACTGGGGGTAATCTAATCGATTGAGGGTTAACTAAACTAACCTAACTTCAGTTACTACTAACCTAACCGACGTGAACTTAGCTAACTGAGGTTAACTAACTAACCTAAGGTTAACTAACCTAACCTAACGTAACCTAACCTAACTTAGGTTATCTAACTAACCTAACTGCAGTTAGTCACTAACCTAAGGTTAGTTTTAGGTTAGGGTTTTTTTTTTTTTTTTTTTTTTGCTGTGGGGGCTGCCTGACGGCGGCGCCCCGGGGGGTGTCGTCGCAAGGGGGGGGTTTGCGCAGGGGGGGAGGGGGGGGTTGCGCGGGGGAGGTCGGGGGGTGGCGCGCGGGGGGGCGAGGAGGGTGCGCGGGGTGCGCGGGGGAGAGCGGGGTGTGGCGCGGGGGGGTGGCGGGGGGTGGTGCGCAAGGCGGCGGGGCGTGGCGTGCGGGGGGGGTGAGAGGTGGCGCGGGGGGGGCGGGGGCTGGTGCACGGGGCGGCGGGGGGGCGAGGGGTGGCGCGCAGGGGTGGCGAGGGGGTTGCGCAGGGGAGGGCAAGGGGTGGCGCGCGGGGCGGCGCAGCTGTGTGCGCCGCCGCGGGGGCGGCGGGGGAGAGCGAGAGGTAGCGTGGGGGCGGCGCCGCTGTGTGCGCCGCCGCGGGGTAGAGCGGGCGGTGGCGTGGGCGGGGGACGCGCGGGGCGGCGGCGCGGCACTTGAGTCTACATTGGTATTCCAAGCATTTGTCTCAAGTGTCCATGCTTCCTTGCACTGCACGTCCAAAAGCATGTCCTAACCTTGCAACCCTTCTCCCCTCTCCTCCTCCCTCCTTCTCCTTCCTCCTTCTTCTCCTCCTCCCTCCTCCTCCTCCTCCTCCCTCCTCCTCCTCCTCCTCCTCTCTCCTCCCCCTCCCTTCTCCTCTTCCCTCCTTCTCCTTCCTCCTCACTCTCTTCCTTTTCCCATGCTCTTACACCTTCTTCCTCTCCCACTCCTATGCTTTCCTAAACCCTTAAACTCCATGATCTACGAGGGAGACGAGTTCTCCACCATGTACTCTACTCTGAACCTTGGATCCTCCTTCTAACCCTTGACCCCTTCTAAACCTTGGAACCTCCTCCTAAACCCTGGAACTCTTTCTAAACTCTGGAACCTCCTTCTGAACCCTTCCTCCTAAACCCTACAACCCCCAATGAAGGCGAAAGCCTTCATTACCTCAACAAAGATGGTTTACGTGCCTTTTACACATGCTTGCACTTTGTTTGCTTACCACACTTAAGCCTACGTCTCTCACCGGAACACGACTCGAGGTCCTAAGCTACACATATACTACAACGACAATCCCAACATATCTGTAGGTGACAAAAAGCCTCGGAACCCTACAACAGTGAAATACCCAGCTCTTCCTACGAAAGCAGTAGGAAAGAGCCAACAACATCTCGGCCATATGGATATGTGGAAGAACAGAGTCCGCCATAGTCCCTATGATTAATGCCAGGGCATGGGCATCTCTGTCTTCGCAAGCTTCGAGCTCCTCTCTGTCTACTGCCATGACTATCTCCCCTTTCCTGTCCACCATGCCAGACTCTCCGAAGTTAGGGATAGTGAATGAGAGAAAACTGGGGGAGGAGGAAGGGAGAGTAGGGGTTGAAGAGGCTGTAGAGATTGACATGCAATTGCAAGCCTTGAGGCTATTTTTGGGATTTGGTTTGCCATTTCGCTTTTGATTGCAATACATTGGGAGATTCGAGAACATTGAGTCACATTTGCAGGACATTGAGTCAGATTTTCAGACATCGAGTCTTTTTTGCAGGACATTGAGTTGGATTCGCATACATTGGGTCACATTTGCAAAAAATTTCAGCAAAATTTGGGGCTTTTCTGCATTTGTCCTCTTTTTGGCCTATTTGCCCTGAATGAATATATCTGAGTTTTGGTCTATCTCTCTTTCAGTTTTCTGAGTGTTGTATGAGCTAGAGAGGAAGTGAGGTGTGAGTGATTCTATCCTCTATTTCCAACATGGTATCAGAGCTAGGTTCATAGCTCTAGATCGGAGTACCTCTGCTAGAAGGCGACTCCAATCAACACCCAGGTTTGTAGGATCGCTGAATGAAAAGAGAGTGCAAGGTACAAAGAGTCGAAGAGTCACAGCCGTCACATCAATCTTGAGTAGTGTGTGAAAACAAAGTACATAGTACTTGTACCTAGACCTAGGACTAAGTGTCCTATGTGGCATAAAAGGCACACAATAAACTAAGTGCCTATACCAATGCCTACAAGGCACATACCAGGGCCTATAGGACATCACTAGAACTAGGAGAAGATGGCCTACAAACCCCCCTCCATGGTATGGGTTTAAGTATTCTGGAAACATCTCAGAATATCTGGTATTTTCTGATCATGGTGGCACATGTTCATCCAAAAGGATAGAGCCACCTATGAATGTACAAGGTATGCTAGATCATGTAACAAAGGGAACCAAGTGTTAAGCCTGGCGGAAGACTTCGAACTTGGGACGAGGAAGTGCCTTTGTAAACAGTTTTGCTATGTTGTCCTCTGTGGGAAGATAGGACAACTCTCTGTCTCTTGCTGACAACCGCTCCCGAACATAATGATAGTGAACTTCAATATGCGTGGTACGCGCATGAAGCACCAGGTTACGCGCAATGGCCAAAGCACTGTGGCTATCAGTGTAGACCATAGTGGAGGATGTCTGGTGAATACCAAGATCTGTAACTGTCGAAGCCAGACACACTCTACTGTAGCGGTGAAAGCTGCCCTATACTCAACCTCACAGCTAGATGTGGCAACTGTTGGTTGCTTCTTGCTGAGCCAAGAGATACATGAATTGCCAAGCAAAAAACAATTGCCAGTATGTGACACTCTGGTGTTGGAATATCTTGCCCAGTCACTATCCGTGTAAGCATGCATGGTAAGTGAACCCTGATCACCATAGAAGAGGGCTAAATCCTAAGTGCCTCTGAGATATCTGAAGACTCTCTTCACTGCCTGCCAATGCTGTGAACTGGGCATGTGCATGAATCTGTTGAGCTGAGATACTGCATACTGTAAGTCAGGTCTGGTGTGACATAAATAAATAAGGCATCCAACAGCGTGTTGATAAAGAGTGATATCACATGGTGGGCTCCCATCATGAGCTGAGAATTTGAAGCCAGGGTCCACTGGAGTAGAGATTGGCTTGCAATCCTCGAATTGAAAGCGATCAAGGAGCTGTCCAATATACTTGGACTGAGACATCATGATACCCCCCTCAACATGAGCAAACTGAATGCCCAAATAATAATGGAGCTGTCCCATGTCTGACATGTCAAAAATCTGCTGCAAAGCAGCCTTGAAAGCTGCAATTTGCTGAGTATCTGGGCCCGTGATGAGCATATCATCCACATATAAAATCAGCACTAAAAAATCAGATCCCCCCCACTCCCACGGACATAAAGAGTGGGTTTTGTGGGGCTATTCTGAAAACCAAGGGATAGTAAGTGTGCATGAATTTTGGCATACCATGCCCTGGGTGCCTGCTTCAAACCATAAAGGGCTTTTCTAAGCCGACATACCTTATTTTCAGAATTAACAACCTCAAAGCCAGGAGGTTGGGTGACATATACTTCTTCCTGCAGATCCCCATGAAGAAAAGCAGTCTTGATGTCAAGTTGGTGCACTTGCCAATGATGATGGGCTGCAATGCAATGACACATTTAATGGTAGTAATCCGGGATGTGGGAGCAAAGGTCTCCTCAAAGTCAATGCCTTGTTTTTGGGCATACCCTTTTGCAACAAGACGGGCTTTGTATCGATCTATGCTGCAATCAGATTTCCTTTTTAATTTGTAGACCCACCGGGTACGGCGCAAGCACGGTTGCACGGAGCTGTGAGTACAGTTTTCCGTACAGGGCTTCGTACCTTCGTCATGCGTTCTGTACAATCACAGTACAATTGTACTTGCATTGTACTTGCGCCGTCGTACTTGCATTGTACCTGCGCTACCGTACATCAGTACAGTTTCGAATCTACATCACAGTACAGCCGTACACCGTACAGCATAGTACATGCATCCGTACAGCGTATCTGTACCAGTACAGTCAGGTACCTGCATCCGTACACTGCACGTACTTTTTCCATACATTGCAGTCCGTACCAGCTCAGCACGTTGTACTTGTAGTCCGTACAGCTTGTACTTTACAGTACATTATCAAAATTTGGGGCTTTTGAGGATTTTTGTTATCCTTATCTTCCTTCTACTATTTGAAATCATTTCAAGACATTTCAACAGATTGGAAAGCCTACATTTTGAGGTCCATGCTTTGGGACAGATGCACTTTTGTAGTTATTTTGTGGACAACAAGTCCAAATTTTGCAGTTGCAAGCCTTGAGGCTATTTTTGGGATTTGGTCTGCAATTTTGCTTTTGATTGCAATACATTGGGACAGATTCGAGAACATTGAGTCACATTTGCAGGACATTGAGTTAGATTTTCAGACATTGAGTCTTTTCTGCAGGACATTGAGTCAGATTCGCATACATTGGGTCACATTTGCAAAAAAATTCAGCAAAATTTGGGGCTTTTCTGCATTTGCCCTCTTTTTGGCCTATTTGCCCTCAATAAATTTGTGGCTTTTGCCAGATTTGCTGTTTTTGCAGTGAACATTACTTGCCACAGTCACATTTGGGTCAGATCTGCATTTGCCCTTTGATTTGGGTCGAAAATTTGCAGATATTTGCTGTCATTTTAGGACAGGCAGCTTTTTGCAGTGATAGCCTTGAGGCTTTTTGGGTTTTCCGGTCTTTTTTAAGGTATCACATTTGCTATGGCTGGGAACAATCAAGATCTATTTGGCATTCTTCGTGAAGATGATAAGTTGGATGGCACCAACTATCTGATGTGGTCTTATCTCATGAAACATATTCTTGTTGCAAAGCATTTGTGGAATATTGTTTCTGGGGTTGATCTGAGGCCAGCCCATGCTACAGTGGTTGCCAACATTCATGAGGTGGTGCCAAATTCACAGCTTGTCAGTACCACATTGAATGGACTGCGAGATACATATCAAGGGTTTGCTACAACCCTTCGATTAGTGGCCATGGGTAATCCGGACCACTATTCTTTTGATCAGCTAGTTACTTTGCTTTTGCAGGAAGAGCAAAGTAGAGCTAATAGACAAGCGATTATTCCTGATCATGCATTTGCTTCACAGCAGACAGGAAGAGGCAAGGCTTGCAAGCCTATGGGCAAGCCAAAATCTGTGCATAGCAGCTGCAATTCCTCCCATGCATCCAAAAATACAGCAGATAAGTCAAAGAAGAAAAGATGCAACTATTGTCGCAAGCCTGGACATGACATTTCAGAATGCAAGAAGCGCATTGCTTCAGAGAAAAAGAAACCAGGATTGACAGTTAATGCCTCTCATTGCTCATTTGATCCCTCCAAAGCTGATGCATTCTTTACTGCTACTGATGCTCAGTCCTGGTACTTTGATAGTGGTGCTTCCAAGCATGTCACATCTTGCAGATAGTTTTTTCATTCTTTAGCTGATACACCTCGAGGGGGGCTGTCACATGTGCTAATAATGCTTCGTATGCTGTAAAAGGAATTGGAAATGTGCAGCTCACATCCATTTCAAGCCATCCTGTCACTCTGACAAATGTTCTTTTTGTGCCTGGAATTGAAGTCAACTTGATTTCAATTTCAGCAATTGCCACTTCAGGTTTTAGAGTGATTTTTGATGGCTACAGATGCCTAGTTTATGATCTTCGTGATGACAATGCCATAGTTCTCACTGGCACTGTGCAAAAGGGGCTTTATCACCTTGATCATCACTCAGCTGCACTTTCTATTGAAGCATTTGCAATTTCAGATTCACAGCTGGCTGAAACTCATCTTTGGCATGAGAGAATGGGTCATCTCAATTATAGAGCTCTTGCAAAGCTACATTCACAGCAAATGGCAAATGATGTACCTCAAACTCAACTCCTACATACAACTTCTTCTACATGCAAGTTCTACATACGACTCCTACATGCGAGTTCTACATTAGTTTCCAAACATGTGTGTGAAGGTTGTCTTTTGGGTAAGATGCATCGGTTTCCTTTTCAAAAGAATTCCAAAACTCTTACAAAGGAAATTGCAGCTAGTACACAGTGATGTCTGTGGCCCAATGAGGACAAATGCCATTGGGGGGTTTAAGTATTTCATGACTCTCATTGATGATTTCACAAGATATTGCTGGATATATCCTTTAAAAGTCAAATGTGAAGTTCTCTTATGGTTTCAGAGGTGGCTAAATATGGTTGAGAATGAATTAGGATGCAAGCTTGTCACCCTCAACACAGATAGGGGGGGAGAGTATATGTCAAAGGAGTTTGATGCATTTCTCTCTTCACGGGGCATTATTCACTCATGTACTACTCCTTACACTGCTCAACAGAATCCTGTTTCCGAAAGGAAAAACAGGTCTACAATGGAGATGGCCAGATGCATGCTTAAGGCCAAGTCTTTGCCCAATAAATTTTGTCTTGATGCAGTGATGTGTGCCAAGTATGTGCTGAATAGATCAAACACACGGGCATTGAAGACTGTTACACCTTATGAAGCATGGAAAGGCAGGAAGCCTTCACTTTCACACATGAGAGTTTTTGTGTCTCTTGCATATGTTCATGTACCATCTCAGGTGAGACATAAGCTTGATGATAAGGCAATCAAATGCATATTTTTTGGTTGCAGCCAGGAGAGCAGAGGGTATCGGTTATATCAACCAAATACTGGGAAGATTATTGTTAGTAGAGATGTAATGTTTGCTGAACATTCAGCTTCTCCTCTTGTGGACTGCAAAGCTAAGCCATCTGTTGACATGTTTGATGCATTTGAATCTTGGTTACCTCTGCCATCCTCAGAAGAGGACTTTGACCAGCAACATGAGCCTTCTGCAGGCTCTCCACCAAGCAATAATCAGCCACTACCCCATGCTGATTTGCAGGTTTCTCTTCCAACCCAAAATGATCCCACTATTCATGACGCAGTCATTGAAGAAAGAGTTGTCAATAGACAGAAAAGGCAAGCTCCCAGATGGCTTCTTGATACATTGAGGGACAGCAAACAAGATCAGCCTTTTGCTGCCCGAACAAGATCAGGGAATAGACAGATGCATGGTCACTTTCTTGAATTTGCACTCCTTGCTACAGCTTGCAATGAAGAGCCCTTGTGCCATAAAGATGCTTTTGACAGCAAAGAGTGGATGGATGGAATGAGAGCTGAGTTACAATCCATTGCGAAAAATGACACTGGGAATTAGTAGATCTTCCTCCCGGCAAGCATGCCATTGGTACCCAGTGGGTCTACAACTTAAAAAGGAAATTTGATGGCAGCATAGATCGATACAAAGCCCATGTTGTTGCAAAAGGGTATGCCCAATAGGAGACCTTTGCTCCATCAGATTTCCTTTTTAATTTGTAGACCCACCGGGTACCAATGGCATGCTTACCGGGAGGAAGATCTACTAATTCCCATGTGTCATTTTTGGCAATGGATTGTAACTCAGCTCTCATTGCATCCATCCACTCTTTGATGTCAAAAGCATCTTTTTGGTAGGCAGTGAAGAGAGTCTTCAGATATCTCAGAGGCACTTAGGATTTAGCCCTCTTCTATGGTGATCAGGGTTCACTTACCATGCATGCTTACACAGATAGTGAATGGGCAGGATGTTCCGACACCAGAGTGTCACATGCTGGTAATTGTTTTTTGCTTTGCAATTCATGTATCTCGGCTCAGCAAGAAGCAACCAACAGTTGCCACATCTAGCTGTGAGGCTGAGTACAGGGCAGCTTTCACCGCTACAGTAGAGTGTGTCTGTTTTCGACAGATACTTATTGATCTTGGTATTCTCCAGACATCCTCCACTATGGTCTAAACTGACAGCCAGAGTGCTTTGGCCATTGCGCGTAACCTTGTGTTTCATGCGCGTACCAAGCATATTGAAGTTCACTATCATTATGTTCGGGAGCGGTTGTCAGCAGGAGACATAGAGTTGTCGTATCTTCCCACAGAGGACAACATAGCAGATCTGTTTACAGAGGCACTTCCTCGTCCCATGTTTGAAGTCTTCCGCCAGGCTTTACACTTGGTTCCCTTTGTTACACGATCTAACATACCTTGTACATTCATAGGTGGCTACATCCTTTTGGATGAACATGTGCCACCATGATCAGAAAATACCAAGTATTCTGAGACGTTTCCAGAATACTTCAGCCCATACCATGGAGGGGGGGTTTGTAGGCCATCTTCTCCTAGTTCTAGTGATGTCCTATAGGCCCTGGTATGTGCCTTGTAGGCATTGGTACAGGCACTTAGTTTATTGTGTGCCTTTTATGCCACATAGGACACTTAGTCCTATGTGACACCTAGGACACTTAGTCCTAGGTCTAGGTGCAAGTACTATGTACTTTGTTTTTCACACACTACTCATGATTGACGTGACGACTGTGACTCTTCAACTCTTTATACCTTGCACTCTCTTTTCATTCAATGATCCTACACAAACAAGATCAACTTATTGCTGCCTGGACAAGATCAGGGAATAGACAAGATCTTGAGTTTGCAATCCTTGCTACAGCTTGCAATGAAGAGCCTTTGTGCCATAAAGCTGCTTTTGCCAGCAAAGAGTGGATGGATGCCATGAGAGCTGAGCTACAATCTATTGCCAAAAAATGACAAATGGGAATTAGTAGATCTCCCTCTCGGCAAGCATGCCAATGTTACTCGGTGGGTCTATAAATTAAAAAGGAAATCTGATGGCAGCATAGATCGACACAAGGGAATGCCCAACAACAAGGCATTGACTTTGAAGAGACCTTTGCTCCAACTTTGAGGATTACTACTATTAGATGTGTCATTTCCATTGCAGCCCATCACCATTGGCAAGTGCACCATCTTGACATGAAGACTGCCTTTCTTCATGGGGTTCCGCAGGAAGAAGTTTATGTGAGGCAACCTCCTAGCTTTGAGGTTGTTGGCTCTTAAAACAAGGTATGCCGGTATTCACCAGACATCCTCCACTATGGTCTACACTGACAGCCAGAGTGCCTTGGCCATTGCGCGTAATCCAGTGTTTCATGCGCGTAGCAAGCACATTGAAGTTCACTATCATTATGTCTGAGAGCGGTTGTCAGCAGGAGACATAGAGTTGTCCTACCTTCCCACAGAGGACAACGTAGCGGATATGTTTACAAAGGCACTTTCTCATCCCAAGTTCGAAGTCTTTTGACAGACTTTACACTTGGTTCCCTTTGTTACATGATTTGGCATACCTTGTACATTCATAGGTGGCTATATCCTTTTGAATGAACATGTGCCACCATGACAAAAAAATACCAGGTATTCTGAGACGTTTCCAGAATACTTAAGCCCATACCATGGAGGGGGGGTTGTAGGCCATCTTCTCCGGGTCGTATTGATGCCCTCTGGGCCCTGGTATGTGCCATGTAACTTTAGTTATTGGCACTTAGCCACTAGGACACTAGGTCCTAGGGTTCTCTTTCATAGTACTTTGTACTTTCATTTTCTTTCTTATAGTTGATGTGACGGCTTCCACTTCGTGCTCCACTCTTTTGCATAAGATATGGATATCACCAAGTACCAATTAGGGAAGAGGATGTTCCTAGGACATCATTTTGTATCAGGTATGGGCATTATCAATTTAAAGTAATGCCATTCGGATTAACAAATGCTCCGGCAACTTTCATGACACTTATGAATAGTGTCTTAAGGCCATATTTAGGAAAATTTGCTGTAGTATTTTTAGATGATATCCTTATGTATAGTAAAACAAGAAAAAAGCGTTTGGAACATTGTGATAAGTGTCCCAAGTGCTTAGAGATAATTCACTCTTTGCTAAAGAATCCAAATGTGAATTCTTTGCAAAAGAAGTGAAGTACTTGGGACATATAATATCCCAAGAAGGGGTTTGTATGGACCCTTTAAAAGTAAGGGCCATATTGGAATGACCACATCTTATAAGCCTAGAAGAATTACTGATATTCTTAGGATTGTCCGGATTCTATAGGAGTTTCATCCAAGATTACTTTAAGATTGCTATTCCGATTGACGGACTGGCTTAAGAGGGAAGGGAAGCACCTTCATATGGGATGAACTTCAAAAGAGAAGTTTTGAAAAATTAAAAATAGCTATAGCAGTAGCTCTTGTCTTAAAGGTAGTGGATCCCAATGAACCATTCGTGGTCAGGCCACAAAGTAGAATGAGGATGAGACGACCCCAGGGCCAGAGGGGAACAATGCTAAGGGCATTTAAGCCAAAACAAAATAAATCAAAGGGGAATAACGCTGAGGGCACCTCCGGGTCAAAACAAAATAACCCAAAGGGGAACAGTGCTACGAGCACCTCTGAGGAGCCAAAAGGAAAACAAACTAGAGGGAACAGCCAAAAGGGAACCTCCGAGGATGCACAAATGGAAGTGGCCAAAGGAGCAGACGGAAGTGGGAAAGAAGTCACATCCAAGGAGTAGAGGGAAGTCCGAGCAGAACAAGGTGATGTTGAGCCTTCGTAAAAGGTTGATAAATACTGAGCCTACGCAAAAGGTTGATAAATAGAAAGAAGGTTCAACATTGGCGACTCTTACTGTGCCTCCACCTCCTTTGCCCCTTCAGAGCCTAACTTATGCTGAGCTATTCCCCTTAGACTCCCTCCTTAAAGAAAATAATCACCAGGATTGGGCTGCCTCAGGGGTTTTATGGCCAGTGTTAAGGGAGAATATGGTGCATGCAGGGTAGGCCCGGAACTTTTTGGCCAACCACTGGTTCCCTCCCCAGGTACGGGACACAAATTATTCCTATAGATGAAGCACCAGGAGAAGGTGACGTGGTTCTTTGAGGAACAAATTGCTAACCTGCGCCTAGCGAAGGAAGATTTGTTAGCAGAATGCAAGTCATTGCAGGAGCATCTAGAGGGTAGGAACTCAGTCTATGGAGAGATGCTTCATCATAATGCAAGTCACTAAAGCAGGCTCACACCGAATTGAAGGCAAACTATGGGAACCTATAGTGCAAGGTAGAAAGACTAAAAAAAACTCTCGAGCAAGTCCAATGGAGTTGTAAACTCACCTACAAGACCATGAAGCTATGCCTTGTAGTGCTTGCAATAGAAGACGTCAAGGCTTAGCAGCAACAGGTGCCTCCGACCCAACTTGAGGCCCTAGAATGGGAGAATGCATGCCTAAGGGAGGATGCTCCATAAAAATAGGTATCGAAGGAGGAGAACGTGTGACCAAGCTGGATGGATACTACTAGCTCGAGCATTTAATTTTTCTCCTCCAAGTTCCTGAAAAACACCTCACTGATAGCCACTAGACAACGATGACATAGATGGCTAGGTTGGTGTGTGGGAATTAGCAAATCGAAGCAAGGTGGGAAAAGAATTCCACTGAAGGGGGCAGTGCTTCACAAACCAAGGCAGTAAAAGAGATTTTGATGAAGGCTCTACTAGCAGGCCAAGTGGAGTACACCGAGCAAGCCACTCAGATCGACTCCAATTTTGAAGATGTCGTAGTGCAAGTCATAATTTTGGCAAATACAACTGACGTGGGGGTACAGACAAAGCAAACATTAGATGCCAAGTCCATTTTGCCATCTCAGGGTCTCCCCATTGTAGTCCGAACAATGGAAGTTTTGCACGGAGTTTTGGGTCAAGAGGAGATGCCCATTTGTTACGAGGTATATGGCAAACGAAGAAGATGGAAATGTTTGTTCCTCCCCATTCTATGAACCAAGGCGTTCTAAAACCCATGCAGTTGGTGGTATCAATATATGATCAGAAATAATTTTAGATAGGCAAGAAAAAATACTAAAATGAAAACGTTTAAACTTCACAAGCAATTGTAGCTTGAATGAAGAGATTTTGGACTACTTTTTGATTAGCTTTCTCCTTTAGCCTTCGTCATGGTTGAGTCAGCCCTTCACCTCCGGAGTGCCGATAGAAACTCAGTACGAAGACTTTGTATAAAAGGATGCTCAAGTATGTATGGGTGTGTGGATTTGTATGTGTGAGAGCATACTTTTATGCTATGTTCTACACCCACTATTGGGCGCTGATCACGTCAAAGGGGATGTCATAGTAGCTAGTCCCTGCTATGCATGATGGAGTTTATGGTTTTCAATCTTACGAGTGACTATAGTGAGATTGAAACTGCACTATGTTGTGTTTTTAGAGAATGAGTTTGGGAATGTTCTTGGATGCATCTAGGTATATGCTTCTGCCGTATTAGCGGACATGCAAATTTCACATTGTGAAGTTTTCGCCCAAGTTGCAGCCTGCTGGTATTGTCATAATTCTTTCTATCTTAAATGGTGCATTGCCCTATTAGCTAGATTTAGATGCTTGTTTGGGAGAGACTAAAATGAAATTGTTTACGATATACAATGTGGCAATCATGTCCGGTGAAGTGGAAAGATAGACATAAACATAAGAAAGGGTAAGCAAACTTCAGAGGAGGTTTCCCAATTTTGTTTTCGAGGACGTACACCATTCTTAAGGGGAAGGGAATGTTAGTTAGCCATAATCACGGAAGTCTGAGAATCGGTTATGGTGAGGCGGGAGACTGAGAGGGCTTGATAGTGCTTGGTTGGCTTAGGCAAGAATGGGGAGTGCAATGTTAAGGCCTAAAGGATAGAAAGGTACCAAGGTCCTTTACGCACTCAGGTGGGCTCAAAGTGGCAAGCATTGGGCAAGGAGGCAGGGTTCCAGAGAAAGAGCTCAAAGAGAAAGAAGAAAATGAGAGAGCTTGAGGAGACCCGTGGCTGGGTGGCTATTTGAGAAGAGATTCCTCTTTCGTTGATGACAACTCTACTATCGATAGGTCACATCCCCAAAAGGGTGCTGCATAAATGGCAGTCGGCTGTACTAGCGTATCGAAGACCCAGCAATTCGTCGATGGATCCTGAAAGTTTGCCTGGAAGCATTCTTTCTCCAATCGAGCTAGAGCACCTTGCCCTCGTGTGAGTCGTGCATGGGTTGCATGTGTCATAGTGAAAAGGGGTCCTGTAAAGACAGCTTGTAAAAAGGTGTAGGACTGCACTATCTCCATTGGCTCGTCTCGATAAGTGAAGCTGAGTCGACGGAGCACTTCATGTGAGGTGTTGAAGACCATAACCTTTGTCTTTCCAAGGTTGACTGTCAGGTCTCTCTCTCTGCAGAACACCTCTAGGGCCTCCAAGTGTCTCTGCAGCCCCTCTTCTGAGGATGAGATAAGGACTATGTCATCGGTGCATAGTAATATCTGTATCATGAGATCGGCCAGTAGTGATCCTTCGCCTCCCAACCGGTCTATGAAGGAAGTGATCTCATCAATGTAAAGCCCAAAGTGGGTCGGTGAGAGGGGGCAGCCGTGTTTCACTCTGATCGTGCTCTCGAGCCAATCCGATAGACCACCTGGGGCGCAAACTCTGCCTCTGACTGACTCATACAGGCTCATCATCCCCCATATCTCGTGTTAGGGGAGGGGGAGGAAACGAGGCAGATTGGGGGACTAGGTGGGTGGTCCCAAGCTTCATTGAGGTGGTGGCAGAGATGAGGGAAGGAGGTGGGGTTAGAGGAAAAAGTAAGGCGGTTGGTGGAAGGAGGAGAGCGGGATCGGGAGCGGGATCGAAGAAGGAGGGGGGGTTGAGTCCCGTCGCCTTCTGCTCCCCACACCCCCCTATAGTCATTGCCTCTTGCAGGTAGAGCCGTCGTGCTCAACGAGTCCTCTTGTCTATGGCATGGTATATAGCCTCATGCTGGTGTTTTCACATAGGTTGCATGGGTTAGCTTACACACTTACTCTGTGTGCAATTTTTCATAGGTAGGTTCGGATCGCACGAAAAACACTAGAGCCAGGGTCACGTGGCAGGCGAAGGGCCCCCGAGGACTTGGCCAGAGATGCAAAGCAAAGCTCTCTTGCGCAAATTGGTGGTGCACTGTCTTAGCCCAGGCTCAAAGCCCTTGAAGCTCTTGCTTTAAAAAGAACTCATCTCACACTATCCCATAGATGGATCTTTTAGAGGATCCCCACGAAAGGAAGGGATCCCCCTCGATCAGGAGTCTCTCATCGAGTCTAGTAGCATTTGTCCCAAGGTCTTACTCAATCCAATCCACAATGCCATGAGGGCTTTGAGCGCCAACCCTTCTTGTGGCATCCGGAGGTTTCTCATGCTGCTCAAGCAGAGGATGCGCATTGGATGGGCATAGCAAGATAGCAGAGGATGCTCATTGGATGGGCGTAGCACAGAGGATTGGAATGGGAGCCCTCCGGATTGTTGCTAGGACACATATGATGTAGTTGGACTTACTTGAGGGATAATTGCTTGGCTGACAAAGGGGGCTATGCCTTCTCTATTGATCCATCCTCTCCAGTTTAGACGATCCAAGGACAGTGGTGGTCTTTCAAATAGAGGCACAAGACTCTGAAGGGGAAGGTAAGGAGAAGAAGAACAACGGGGGAGAGAGTGAGAGAGAGAGAAGACTCCAAACATGCGGGTGTGAAGTGATGAGCCACACCACAAACTCATAGGTTTTATTAGGATTAGGTTTTTCCCCCCTATGACTGTCTTAAGACAGTCATAGGTGTCATATCTTTAATAAAGGGGTGGCAATGTGCCTTTACCCCAACAACCTCCCACCTAAAGGCCAATGTGCCTAAAGGGGAGAAAAGAATAAAAATTACAGCAATATACAGTTACTGTATACAAGACCATAAAATAATAATGGTCTCATCCTAATCCCATGATGTGGCGGCAATGTGCAAACCGCTCTGTAGGCAAGCTCTTAGTGAGCAAATATGCAGGATTATCATCAGTATGCACCTTCACAAGCTCAAGTCGCTTGTCTTCTAGTACCTCCCTGATGAAATGATATTTCACATCTATGTGCTTGGTCTTTTGATGAAAGACCGGATTCTTTGCCAACATGATAGCACTCTGACTATCACAATGCAAAACTGGCATATCTCCTGTAATGCCCAAATCTCCCACCAGCCGAGTAAGCCATATTGCTTCCTTGCAAGCCTCAGTGGCTGCAACATATTCAGCTTCAGTAGTTGACAGTGCAACGCATTTCTGCAACCGAGACACCCATGATATAGCACCTCCTGCAAAAGTGAAAATATAACCGGTAGTAGACTTCCGGTTATCTGCATTCCCTGCATAGTCTGAATCTGTAAAACCATGCACCAATGCATTTTGCCTACCATAGCATATGCACAAGTCTTTGGTACCTTTGAGATACCTCAAGACACCTTTCACTGCTTCCCAATGCCGCTTGCCTGGATTTGCCATATACCTGCTGATGACTCCCACCGCAAAAGCAATATCCGGACGAGTGGCAACCATGGCATACATCAAAGAACCAACTGCAGATGCATACGGAACTTGGCCATTTCAGCCTTATCATCATCTGATCTGGGGCTGTCCTTACCGCTGAGTTTTAAATGTGGAGGCATCGGGGTACTAATAGACTTCCCCCCCTCCATTGTAAATCTCTGCAGTACTTTGTCAATGTACTCCTTCTGTGACAGAAACAAAAGTCCCTTGGACCTGTCACGAGTAATCCGCATGCCAAGAATATGATTTGCATCACCCAAGTCTTTCATGTCAAAAGACTTATGCAGTTGTTTCTTCAAAGTACTAATCTCCTGCTGAGATTTACTGGCAATCAGCATGTCATCCTCATATAGAATGAGTAGCATCAAACTGCCATCCTTTGCCTGTTTGGTGTACAAGCAATGATCGGTCTCACACCTATGATACCCTTGGGACTGCATGAAGGCATCAAACTTCTTGTACCATTCTCTTGGTGCCTGCTTGAGTCCATACAAGCTCCTCTTGAGCTTACACACAAGCTGCTCTTTCCCTTTAACAGCATATCCCTCTGGCTGACTCATATAGATCTCATCATGTAGATCTCCGTGAAGAAAAGCAGTCTTCACATCCATCTGACATAAATCCATGTCCTCATGAGCAACAAGAGCTAACACTGCTCTCAAAGTAGTCATCTTGACTACAGGGGAAAAGATCTCATCAAAGTCAATGCCCTTCTCCTGCTTAAATCCCTTGGCAACCAATCTGGCCTTATACCTCGGTAAAGCATTTGAATCCACTTTGACTTTGTAAACCCACTTGCATGGCAAAACTTTTCTGCCTGCAGGTAACTGCACCAAGTCCCATGTATCATTTTGAAGTAGGGAGTCCATTTCTGACTGCATGGCTTTCTCCCACTTCCTTTTCTCTGTTCTTCCCATAGCTTCCTTGAAGCTGGAAGGCTCACCACAATCTGTCAGCATGATAAAATCAGCCACATTATTGGCTCCTAGAACAAACCTGGCAGGAGGCCGTTGTACACGGGTGCTCCTCCTAACAAAATGTTCCGGATTAGGCTGCTGTCCAGCCTGTTCGTCATGCATGACGGGTGGCTGTACCACCATATCTGGCTGTTCTACAGCCCCATCTGCTGGCATATCCAGTGGTGCATCATTGGCAAAATTATCTGGCTGATTTTCAGCCTGTATACCCTCTTGAACAGGGTTATCTGCAGCAGCCTGCTGCTGCATATAAATGGGCATTCTTTGCTGTCCAACATCATCATAAATAACCCTCCTGTATTCCACAGGTTGCACGGGTTCCTTGTGTACACTATCCTCTTTAAAGATGACATCATTGCTGCGTATAATCTTCCGTTTAACGGGATCCCATAACCTGTACCCCATTTCACCTTCGTCACCATAACCCATAAAGATGCATCTGGAAGACTTTGGCTCCAGTTTGGTGCGCAGTTCTTTGCGTATATGAGCAAAGCACTCGCAGCCAAACACACGTAAGTGCTTATATGAAGGTGGCTTGCCAGACCACACCTCCTCTGGCACTTTCAACTCCAAAGCCTTATTTGGCGACCTGTTAATAATATGAATTGCTATTTGCACGGCTTCTGCCCAAAAGCCATGGGGTAATGCAGCATAAGACAACATACATCGAACCTTCTCCTGAATAGTTCGATTCATCCGCTCACTTACACCATTTTGAGATGCATTATGAGGGGTTGTGAGTTCCTGTTTGATGCCCTTAGCTTCGCAAAACTGCACAAAAGCATGTGACACATACTCACCCCCATTATCGGATCTGAGGCATTTCAGCCTGCGACCTGTCCGATTCTCAACCTGAGCGACAAACTTCTTGAAAGCATCTAAGGTATCGCTTTTATGCTTCAAGAAATAGACCCACACTCTGCGTGTGGCATCATCAATAAAAGTAATGAAATACTTTGCACCCCCTAGTGATAACTGTGGCATCTCACACAAATCAGTGTGCACTAGATCAAGCGGTGCTCTATTCTGGGGAGTTCTCCTCTTATGAGGAGTCACAGAATGCTTGCCAAATATGCAATGATCACAAGTAGGCAAATTTGAAAAAGAAAGAGACGGCAGATAACCCAAACGTGATAGTTCTTGCATTCCTTTAACGGACATGTGTCCCAACCGGCTATGCCACAATGAAATCTTTGGCAGCTCGGTTATGGCAACAACATGATTACCTACACTGGAAACATAAAGAGGGTACAAGGTATCACTCTTATAACCCTCAGCCACTACAACCTGGCCATCAGTAATCACCCATTTGGAATCCCCAAATGTGGTGTGGTAACCACTGTCATCCAACAAGCCAGTGCTAATCAGATTTTTCTTGATTTGCGGCACATGGCGGACACCATCAAGCATAAATATGCGTCCATCAGGGAATACTATCTGTATACTGCCAATCCCTGCAATCTGACATGCATAGTTGTTCCCAAGATGAACAACTCCATGAGTACCTGTGTAGGAAGTAAACCACTCCCTATGAGGAGTAACATGAAAAGAAGCACCTGAATCCAAGAGCCAGGTGTGCATGTCATGGCCATCAATAACCAAAGTATGTGCAATTACAGCAGAAGAGCATAAAACATCATGTATGTCACTGTCACTATCCTCTGCTGCAACATTCACTACATCCAAGTCATCTGCCTTGGCCTTGCCTTTGCCTTTGCTTCCATTGCCTGCATCCTTTGCTTCAGCCTTCTTGGCTTTCTGATCCCGTATGAACTTGAAGCACTTAGACTTCACATGTCCCTTCTTGCCACAATAAAAGCATTCAATATCCTTTTTACCACGGGACTGACTGCGGGATTTGGACTTACTAGCAGATCTCCCCTTCTGCTGAGTCCTGCCTCTATCCTGTACCTGCAAAGCATTTGAAGACTTGCTGCCCGCATTATTCTTCCTGCTCATCTCCTCCATAAGGAGAGAGCTCTCTACATCAGCATACATAAGAGTGACATTTGAATTAGACAAGGTGGTCTTGAAAGTGTCCCAACTCTCAGGAAGGGTACACAACAAGAAAGTTGCCTTGAACTCCTCATCAAGGTTCAACCCCTGTGCAATCAGCTGTATAAAGATGGCATTGAACTCACTCAAGTGTGAGGTCATAGCTGTACCTTCCTTCATGCGAAGATCAACCAGCTTCTTCAACCACTACACCTTACTGGCTGAACTCTTTTGGGCATACAACTCTGCTAGCCTCTGCCATACACCATAAGAGGTCTTTTCAGCCTGAACATTGTACACAAGAGAATCACTGAGAGTAAGCATGATAGCAGCCCTCGCGGGCAGATCTAGCTCCTCCCATTCATCATCTGACATCCCAGATGGTTTGACACCCTTCACCCTTATGGGCTTAGAAATCTTGTTAAGCAGAAGTACATTCAAACACTGTTCTGCCCATAATGCATAATTGTGTGCCCCTTCCAACTTCTTTATGTTCAGAATTGATGATTCACTTCCCCCTGATGCCATATCAGATAAGGAAAGTACCTGACTCCCTGTAAGTCAAGAAAGACTGAATAAAATTCTGATTTCTCAGAAAAAACCTGCTCTATCAAGAGCCAGGAGCACTCACAATAGTGCTGTTTTTTTACTGTCAGAAAATCTGCAGCACAACAGAAAATTTCTCTCCAGTTACTGTACCCTGACACACAGTACCGTGCTCAAATAGGCATAAAAACAGTAATTTCAGAATGCTGCAGCTGCTCCACAAGTGCTTTAACAGTGCATCATCAGCTGACAAGGCACAAAACACTGCTGTCCTGATCACTTCTCCCACCTCAGATGAGGTATTGCACTGATTTAATATGCATAAACCACTTGGCATACACTGTTTTGTTCACTGAAAAAAAAGAGGCTCCAGACACTTCAGCCTGTCACAAACCTGCAACAGAAAATGGGACAAATCCCAAGCAATCACCCTTCTTCCAAGGGAATAAAATGCATCTGAAGATCTCTGACAGTAACCCAAGTGCTCTCAAGCAAAATCTGGGCAAAAGCCCCTTGATCTGACACTTGTACCAAGTGAAAACAACCTCAACAATGAGGGATAAGGCATACAATGTGCAAATCTCTCTGACAGAATCAACTAACAGTGTAATGCAAATACTGCCCTGTGTAGAAATGACATACACAGATCCCAACGTACAAACACTCAATGAGGAACCTTTTGAGCACTGTCAACGATGGACAGTTAGGGACCGAGTAAACTCGATGCGCCTTGGCCAAGCGTGGCTCAACTGAGGTTCTCTGAGTGTTGCACAACAAGAAATATGACCTGCAAGAAAATGTCACCTCCACACTGCGGAAATCGAGACAAATGTGTGCACTCTGGCACCACACTACCTCAAGGCATACAAAGCATCAACTGCCGGGCAAAAGCCCTATGATCTGCTCACCCGTAAACTGAGATTCAAACCCAGTAAAAGCATATATCCTCTGTCAGATGCATAAATCCCGATATCTGTGCACAAGTCCTCCTCCAAGCAGGAGGGAAATAAAAGAAAGTACTTGCTGTACTTCACGCAATACAATGCACCTCGGAAAAAGTCCAAATCTCCTCGCTGTACCTGCTGTACTTTTCTCGAAATTCGAGATTTTCTTCTTCTTCCTTTTCGAATGCTTCGTAGGCTTGCGTGCCTAGATGCCTGACGCTGCTCCTCGAAAAAAAAACACATCCCTGTCGCAGTTTCCAAGGAACAGTACGGCGATGTCCGTACAGTACGGACGCCTGTACGGAGTCCGTACGATAGTACGTACGGCCGTACGGCCGTACACGTGCGCGCCTGCGCGTCGCCCTGTTCGAATCCCGAAGGCTGTAGCAGCTAGCAGCTGCTGGTGCGGCTCGGCGCCGCCCTACCGCAGCTCGCCCTGCGCTCCTGCCCGCGTCCTGCGCTATGCCCGCGCCCTGCGCTCCTGCCCGCGCTGCGCTGTCGCTGCAGCTGCTGCGCTATGCCCTGGCTGCTGCCCTTGCTGTCCCGCTGGAGCTGAAGATAGGTAGAGGGGGTGGGTAGGCAAGGGTAGAAGGGGAAGAGGCTCTGATACCAGTTGAAGGGGAAGGTAAGGAGAAGAAGAACAACGGGGGAGAGAGAGAGAGAGAGAAGACTCGAAACATGCGGGTGTGAAGTGATGAGCCACACCACAAACTCATAGGTTTTATTAGGATTAGGTTTTTCCCCCCTATGACTGTCTTAAGACAGTCATAGGTGTCATATCTTTAATAAAGGGGTGGCAATGTGCCTTTACCCCAACAGACTCGACAACTCCTTCACGTCATGGCCGTATGCCATCGCTAAGGATAGGATAGTGTCCAACATCAATGCTTGGAACATTTGGTCCCGTAGGTCCGTGAGGCCTCCCACAGACGTTAATATATATTTCTTTCTTTCTTTCTCTGTGTGTGTGTGTGTGTGTGCGCGCGTGCGCATGCGTTGATGTGGCAGCTAATGATCTCTTTATTTCAGCATAGTACTCAGCAAGGGCCTTAGCGCGCCCTTTGCTCTAGCCATTTGTGGCTTGTATGAGTTTTTTTCCTTCTTGGTATTTGCCACACTGTCCCATAGGCCCACGAGGCCTCCCGCGGACGTTAATATATATTTCTTTCTTTCTTTCTCCGTGTGTGTGTGTGTGTGTGTGTGTGCACCGATGTGGCATCTATCTTTCCCAACCATTGCTACTGGCGCACCTCCCCCATCTCTTGTTTCAAATCTTCTAAATACTAGTGTGAAATACAAGAGCGATGTCAAATGCCATGAATAATAGTGTGAAATTCAAGAGAGACGGCGTCATACAATTTTGTGAGTCTGCATGCCCTTTCATTGTGAGTAGCCACTAGTATCTCTTTTGCAGTAAATTTTGGTTCTATTATTTCGATGCAGTAGTTTGTATATGTAAAATGATTGGCACTACTCTTATTATCTAGGTTTATTGTATTCGATGACCACAGATGAATGTATTCAGTGTTGCTTTTGGTTTTGTTGATAGGTTTTTTACATGAGTTATATAGTAGTTAGGTTTACTTTGCTATTACATAAGCTGCGTTAGTGTTCTTTGGTGTATGCAGTGTTCACCAGACTATGCGTATGGCGCAGGAGGTTTTGCGGATTGGGGGATTCAACCAAACTCAGTGCTTGTGTTCGAGGTCGAGGTGTTGAAAATCAGTTGAGTAAATATTTTCTCATGCAGAGCGATACTGTCGGAATTCAGAAAAGCATATGTAACCAAATACAGTTTGTGTCCCAAGTGTGATTTAACATAGTTCCTTGGGTCATAGTTGTTTGTTTTTTGCTTCATGGGTTTCAAAGTTGTTCTGTGGTTTTAGAGAGAGGGCAAATTTTACGAGACTTTGTCAGTCAAACCAATTACTAAATGAAGAGTGAGCCTGGCCAAGTATTGCCAAACATTTTTAATAGAGATGACTTCTAAAAGCACCTTTACGATTTATTACTAGAGCTAAAAAGCTTGATAGTTTTGTAGCATGTTGGTTGCATATGTTGTAACAAAATATGAAACAATGCAGCTAGGAGCACATCTAGGTTTTTAGAGGGACAAAATGCCTTGATGAAAAAAAGATTGCACAAGTGCGTGTGGCTAAAATAGAAAGGGGATGCATTGTTGTGGATGACCCAACGCTAGCTTTCTGGGGTCTACAATCGTTTTGGAGGGTCTATTGCCTCTATCGTGTTTTTGGGCCTAAAATGGTTTAAGTTTGTTTTTGGGCCAGCGAAAAAAAATTAAGTTTTTTAATTACTTGGGTCCCTAAAATGGGGGTGGGGGTGTTGGTCTTGGGGTGTTTGCTACCATTTTTGGACCCCAACCTCTATTTTTAGGCACTCAACACTGGCATCGAGAGGCCTGTGACCATTTTTACGTCCTAACATTAGGGGCCCAAAAATAATGGTGGGGACACAAAAAGGGTTCCAAATCCCCCAACTTCGGTATTGGCATTCAATTGTGAAGCACAATTCTAACATTTGGAGGAAGGTTTAAACTATTCTAGTCTCTAAGTGTAATGTCATTTTTAATTATTAGATGAAATTTGAAATGTTGTTTGCATTTAGCATTGTCATATAATTGTTGAGCATAACTACAAGCAATGTATTGATTGCCACCATTAATAACAAATGGCTTGCATTCCCGTTTAACATACTATATAATTGTTAAGCAAAATTTTAAGAGTAGTGTAACATTTGGAGTATTGCCTTTAGCATTTTCATAATCAGCTACTAGCTTTTTAATATGATCACTTTTTACTTGAGAAATATTATTACAAATTCAGGTACAATCCATTCTTAACCACTCAAAACCATTCACAAAAAATCATTCACACGATAACTCATAATACTTATTCATATTGGGTGCAAATACTATATATTTCATTGAGGGAAACCCAATGGAACATGTAGGGGTAATCCTATTACCTACAAGTACTATCTTCTTATGATATGAATAATATACTAATACCCCTCTTTTATATATAGACATCTCATGGTTGTGACCACCATGTTTTGGCCTATACAAAATTAGGCATGTAATTTGGATCATTTCTAAATGGTCTCATATATACAATTTGTCCTATCTTTATCCCCTATAGTGATATCTATTAGTCCTCTTATGACATTGCCTTATGTATAAGGCCTACTAATCCACATGCAAAAAATTCCCATAGCTTGTTTCCCTCTCTAAGTGATGTAGCATTTGTACATATGGCATGTTGAAAAACTAAGCATGGATGTAAATAGATTATGCCAATCACCCCATGCATATGATGTTGAAGAAGATTCAGAGAGTGAGAAAGAAGAAAGAAAGATCTATTAACATTTGCAAAAGACCTCACGGGTCTATGAGACAAAGTATCAGCACCAAAAAGTCACTTACTACATCTGGATGGCCAGATAATCGATGGAGTGCACAAGGCCAACTCCTCTCGAGTTATTATCGGGTGTAGCTACATTCTAACACTATCATAAAGTGGTCTTTATAACATCAGTTTAAGACTAGAGTCTTTGGGTTTGGATTTGAAGTCCCTAATCAATGCTTGCCCATCTTGATAAATCGCCATTTGCCTGAAATGATTCGCATATGATGTTGAACAAGATTCAGAGTGAGAAAGAAGAAAGAAAGATCTATAAACGTTTGCAGAAGACCTCAGCGGTCTATGAGACAAAGTATTAGCACCAAAAAGTAACTACATCTGGATAGCCAGATAATCGAGGGAGTGCACGAGGCCAACTCCTCTCGACTTATTATAGGGTGTAGCTACATTCTAACTATCATGAAGTGGTCTTTATAACATCAGTTTAAGACTAGAGTCTTTGGGTTTGGATTTGAAGTCCCTAATCAATGCTTGCCCATCTCGATAAACCGCCATTTGCCCGCCTTGCGTGCTTCCTTTACCTTGGTGAGTTCATTGTTTCTTTGTTTGAGCTGGATCGGAGTGAGCTCCTTAGATATCCAAATCTTTGTACCCTTCAACTTATGTCTTTGTCTGAGAATTTTGATTCTTGCTACCTTGCGTCTGCAGTAGATGTGTGTTTGTGTGCTAGTTTGACAGAATTGCTTATATCATTTTCATCCCATTCGATTTGCGGTGCTTCCTTCTTAAGGCATATGATTCTGTCCTCAATGCTTTTCTCCTTATCATCATGAAGGCAACCTTCTTCAGTCCCCCAATGTGTAAGATCACGTCTTATTCCCTGCTCTAGCTTCATGCTCTTTTACTTCCACGTAAAGGTCAGCTCTATTGACTTCCGTAAGATCATCTTATTCCATTCTCTAGCTTCATGCTCTTTTACTTCCATATAAAGGTAAGCTCTTTTGACTTTGTTAATGGTGTCAGTAGCTACTTCTTGCTTGATTGAGCTTACGTGAGTGGTGATCATGTCGTGAACCACGGAGACAAGTATCAGTGTCGGTGGAGATGCATCACATTTGTGTACTACCTCTGCAATAATTTTCTCCTTTCCACTACTCTCTATATCCTGCACTTTTGTCCCAAGGGTTGCAAGCTGAAGCTTGAGCTCTGTTGTTGTAGGTAATGGATTTGCTCCTGCGGGTCAATATTAACCAGTCGCCTTTGGTGTGTTTTGCATAGGGGGAAGGTGTCTTTGCAATGGTCGAATATGAAGGCTTGAAAGAGGGTGCTAGGGTTACAAAAACTTTGACCTTGGGGAATTGCATGTTGACCCTACACTCTACTCAAGCTAACCCCCTAGAGACGACTAATTGTATACATCTTTAGTGCTTATAGTCAAGGTTACACTTTGTCCCATGAACCCTACGTAATCCTCTCTAGATGATGCAATTTACAGCATTCTCAAAAGTATTTGTCTAATGTAGCTTATAGCATTCTCGATAGTAGTGATACCCTTTCTAATGTCACTAATGACTTTGTGCTACAGACAATTTTGCTCCTACCCTACACCTCCTTGAGGAATGCATGAAATTTATTTCTTGACATTATAGGGATTGATGTTGAAGTTTATAATGCCATTAATATATACATCTGGCATGACTTTAGATTTTACTTCAACGAGGTCTTTTATAAACTTGTCTAGGACACCTAGGTATTTGAGGATATGTAATCTTATGTGCATTTGCACACATTTGGTCCTACGATGGCCAAAGACATTGTCCATCTACTCTTTTTGCTCCTCTTTTGAACCATTCAAGGATGTTCATTTTTGGCTCAGTACAACATATGCTACCTTTATGACATTCCTTTAGTGAGAGCTCAACTCTTACAATTTGGAGTATTTGTTACCTTGTTGAGCTCTTGGCTTGTCCGTGAACTACTTGAGGAGCTGCTTGAAATTGCCTTGTGTCAATGGATGGTGTATGTTAGAAGCATTCTTTTACTCTAGAATATATATCTCGAGGAGTGAAATGCAAGCTTACCTCATTTGCAGTTGACATGGTAGTAGTGGATTTGAGCTTTATAATGCTTGTGCTTATTCGTCATTGCAGAAAATAACATGGAATTTCATTACCATATTGGTGCATGTTAGAAGCATTCTTTTACTCTTGAATATATATGTCGAAGAGTGAAATGCAAGCTTACCTCATTTGTAGTTGACATGGTAGTAGTGGATTTGAGCTTTATAATGCTTGACGAATATAATGCTTGTGCTTATTCGTCATTGCAAAAAATAACATGGAATTTCATTACCATATTTCTTTCATGGTACAAATTTGTGCAATATCAAGCCTATCAAAAGTACTGTGCTACCTACCTACTATCATCACAGTCTATACATGGCATATGAATGACAGTCTTTTGGTTTGAGCACTCTTATATTTATAGGTGTTTCCATTTTGTTAGTCTCAAAAGCATGACATACACTAGTCTTAGACAATGTGTGAGCTTTTCTAATTAACGCACACCCTTAGGAATATTACATAGTTATCATGATTGGCAATGATGTCTTGTATCATTGTCCTTGAAGGCCTCTCGTTGCTCTCGTTGAATATATGTGGTTTGTACAATATGAGAAAAGCTTCAGGTTTTTTATTTTAAGATAGTTTACAAATAAGATTTGCTAATATGGGCTCCAAATCCAAATTGGGATAGCAACGTGAAGAGCACTTGTCGTTAAATTTTGATTATCAAATGTCAAAGTAGGTAAGCCCTTCCCTTTTTCGTTAAGAGGTCCCTCTCTTCACTTGTTGTAACCATGGAGATTGGTGGGCCCCTATCCAAGGTGAACTCTTGTGAAATTTAAGAAGAAATGAGGTGGTCATAACCAATCCAAAGAGTGGAAATGCCATGAAGGCCTTGTGGTAATGTATGTAAAAACCTAAATCGTGGTTCCACTCCGTCATAAAATATATTCTCTTAGTTATGGAAACACATGAGGAGCCTTGAATCCTACCTCAAGTGGCCATGAGAGTTTGAAGATGTCTTGCTAGATAATGCATAAGTGACAAAGAGGCAAGATCTTGAATCCCATCTATGGCCTCATCTAGATTGTATATCAAGATCGCCATGTCTGCCATGTAGTGAGATTAGCAATGAGTTCTCAAGCCAAATCTATAGGAGCATGAGGCCTAGACATACTGACTATATTGAATCTAGTGAGAAACTCCTCTCTCTTTTGTAAAACACTTGAGATCATGATTATATAAGGCACTATGTGAGCCATGCAACAAATCCTAGATGATGGAACCACGTTTGTATGTTCCACTACAACGTCACTGTAACATAATTGGTCCATGGTTGGAATACGGTTCTATTGCTCTAGCAACCAACAAGAGCTAGTTATAATGTCATCAAATCATTTTGATTTGGATAGAATACTAATCCAAGATGACTTTTATCCCTCTACACAAGAAAAACGTACGAGAGTTTAAATTGCCTCTCTTGTTCAAGTGTAGGTGTGAGTTTGTAAATTTTTTGCAAGCTATTCTCTCTTTAAAAGAACTAAAAAACCTAAGAATGGGACCTTTGCTTGAACGTTTAATGTTTCAGTGTTATCAAAATTCAAATTCACCATGTCCACAAATTGATGAACCGCTAAAATCATGATCCACAATAACAAAGAAAAGTATGAACAAAGAAAAGGGAGTAAGGGAGAGAGAAGAGAGAGAGATATTGCACGGGGTCCAATCTGCCCCCTGTAGATGGTGGCTCTTGCTTCCTACCTAGAGTATTTATAATTGTAATTCCAAAAAGAAAAGAGCCAATAATAGTACATCTAGAAGTATTGCTTGTCTACAATTAGAGGGATTTCTCAACATCGTTCCCCAAGCTTAAAATATCACAAGGCTTAATATGCCCTCATCCATTATTAATGGAATAAAATAGCCCACAGCTAATATTCATTCTTCTTACAATATTGGCCCATGGTCATATAGGATGCGCAGAATGACACCTCAATCGGTACCCTTGCACTAACTCTAATCCTTGTCATTCGTTGAATCACCAACACTCAAGCTGCCAATTGCATTAGTTGTCACAATGAATTGAATCACCAAATCAGTCAATCTCAACATAATTGCACTCAAAGTAGTATAGTGATCAAACACAAAACCAATAACACTAGCAATATCAATATTAACATGGAATCACCCACAATCAGGGATGATTTTTTCGCGTTAGTTTCGTTAATAAGCGAAAGTTTTATATGGCTATGAAAGTTTATATGCTTTTATAAAAATAAAAGCTTAGTATACTCGCCACAATTTGAAACTAAAATTAAAAAAAGAGCTAGGTTTAGCCTTTAAGATTATAAAATTATAAATAAAGTCCATGAAAATTCGCCAAAGTTTTATATAATAAATAAATATATTTGGAAACTTTCGCCGACATAATATATATACACTTTAAAATTTTGGCTAGATCTATAGAATTAAGCACCAAAAGAAGACTTGTGCAATTAAGAAGACGTGCCCTTATATCCAGCGTACATTTGGCTAACTTAAGCCTATGGTAGGCCCATCATTAGCAATATGTCTACCCCTCATCAAGTCATATAGTAGGGATATATCTCTTCATGCTTTTATCTTCAACAAGAACATGGAAGGACACTACATACATAGGTAAACAGAAACAACAAGTAGATTCTTAGCAAGAATAATCAAATGATTAAAATGACACAAAATTAAAGAATGAAATTTTCTATAATCGCCTGGTAGAAGGTGTCTTGTTAGATATTTTCAGTATTTCTTTAGTCACAGTTTATGATCGCAAAAAGTAGGTAAAAATTCAACTAAATTAATGAATAGAGCTAGAGTAGTGAATATGCAATAAGTCACATATTTGGTTGTGTGTGTGTGTGAAAATCTAACTTTAATTTCACAATGTACTTCTATGCATTTATATTTAGTTGTGTGTATGTATGTGTGAAAATCTAACTTTAATTTCATCATGTACTTCTATGCATTTATGTGTTTAGAAATTTATCGCAAAAAATCAGGTTTTCAGGATGACGAGAGAAAACAAACAACACAAAAGACTACAATACATTAAAAAAGAGGCTTTTTTAAAGAAAGTACAAACAATGAAAAATGCCCTTAAACATCATACTAGGGAATTTGGGAATTTTCATGTAGTTTGGGAATTCCCAATGTGGTTAAGATTTGGCCATATCGTCAAATTTTGAGCCCTTACTTGAAAATGGAATCTATCCTAAACATTATATTAGGGAGTCCTCCCATGTGCCACTTTCAAATAAAAGGTTAAGATATAGCCACATGGTCAAAAGTTAACAGATTACTTGAAAGTGGGACTTGGGAGATTCCCAAATTCTCTAATATAGTGTTCTTAGTGAAGTTGCAAGTGCAGTGGTAGATGAGATCAGAAGTAGGTTTCCACGAAATAACCTAATGGAAGCATAATTACCATCATATTTCCACATTTTTGGATCAATGGTTCTTATGAAAGTATCAAAGCAGGTCTAAAGAATCATTTGGATGCTCTCAAAAAATACTTTGGATGGGACATTGACATGGACAATATAAAGTTTGGTAAGTGCACTCGAATATGTAATCTTACGTTTAAAATCATTTTATTCTTAAAGTAAGAATCTTATTTTTTTTAATGGTTTCATTCTTAGGGTGGCAATCTCACTGCAGAGGAGCGAGTGCTGACGTCGACAACGACAACGATGAGGACATTGGTGAGGGCCAGGGATCAGGTGGAGGAGGCAAAGCAGAGATCCACCAGGCCAAGGACAAGGACGAGGACGAGTCGAGCAACTCGACGAAGCCAGAGGAGTAGAGTAGTAGTAGATGTGTAGTAGGAGTTTACATCGCATGGCATACCTCCGTATGCAATTTTGTATATCTCATTTTCTACCACCCTTTTCGAAAGGGATTTTTTGTTTAAAAACTTGATTTTTGAGTTTTGAAAGCATTCCCCTGTTGTAAACTACAAGCAATAGTGGGGTTGAATGGGTCTGAAGCAAGCCTTGTTCTACCCTATTAAAAAAATAATAATCTTCTATAAAATGTCAATATATACCGACATTTACTGTGTACCAGTGTCGATATATACCGATGTGTACTAGCATCAGTATATACCCTCTCATCTTTTTCGATCCTTTTTTCGACGATTTTCCATGTTTCAATTTTTTTGTGTGTGTATTAAACGTCGGTATTAGTGTCAGAAATTGACCAATACCTTAGTGAATGTCCCACGAACCCAAGAGATGGTATGTTTAATAAAGCCACAATGTTTTGAAGCTTTGTTTTTTGATGCAGTAGCCTCCTCTAATCCTGAAAGTAAGACATTCCTCTATTCAAGCACCTTCGTGCTCCATGGCTTCGAACACTTTTGGCTTTGCTTTATGGAAAATTTTGAAGCCAGGATTCACCCTAGCTAGAATGCAAATGGTCTTCGACTTTCCCTTTTCCTTCATGACAAATAGTTTTGTTGGAGATTGGAATCGATTAGGGGAGATTTGAGGTCTAAAAGAGCCCCCAATTAGTGTTCCCTAATTTTAAGGGATTAGAGAGCAATTTGAGGTGTACCAATGAGAGTGCTCTGAGGTGTGGGGCAATGCCATTTTGAAGTTGACAAAAGCATTTTATTGTGTGGAGACCTCTAACCTAGAGTTTGGACCCATGATCTTCACTCCCAGCCCTTAATCTAATCTTCAATCCAAGGGATACATTCAAATTTGAGGTAAAGCACTCCCAGCCATTAGATCAAGGGGTATATTTAAGGGATACCATCAAAGGATAGAGGGATGAAATCTTCACCCTTGATCAACACAAAGATCTAATGGACAAGATGAGAGGAAAATGCGCTTCAATATGGGCCATAGATTGCTAGTAGATCCAAGGGAGGAGATGAGTGCAAATGGCGCTTCAATCCGAGCCCTAGATTTAGAAGTAGATCAAGGGATGAGATGACGGGAAAAGGTGCTTAAATCTAGGCCCTTGATTTGCAAGTGAGCAATCTAAGCCATCCAAAATGCGCTTCAATCCTAGCCCTCCATAATGTGCTTCAATCTCCTCCCTCCATTAGGTGCCTCCATCTCATCCATTGATCTAGGACTTAAATCAAGGGCCCATATTAAAACCCACCTTTTCCCTCTTAATGAGGCCTCCCCAAAGTCAAAATTTGCCTTTTGGAGCCCACCAAAGGGCATCCACCATCCAGTAAAGGCATCCTAGACCTTTGATCTATCCACCATCCCCTCCATCTAAAGACCAAGGTTGCCCAATTTCAAAATAAAGGTACCCATGTCAGTTGAGTCAATGCTATGGGTCCCTTAGCCCATGGGTTACCATAGTAGGTTCACTTCTAATTAGCTTAATCCATTCCTTATGAGGCCCTTTTGAGACCCTAAATCTCCCCTAATGTGAATCTTCTTCTTCTCTAGTGTTTGTGGTGATTTAAAGTTCTTCTTCAGGGACTTCTTAGCGATCTTAAGCTTTTCTTCAGAGACATGCTTGCTCAACTGTCCACAAACAAAGTTACATGAATATGAGACAAGAAAGATTGTATGCAATCAAACGGAATGGGAAAAATGTTAAAAACAAACAACACGGTGAGAGAGAGAGGACAACAATTCACCTCTTGCCGACGTGCATGCTATAGCTTCAATTGCAGAACAATAAGTGGCCTTCTGCGATAGCTTGAACTAGAAAATAGAAAGCTTGATCACAGCATGAGCGAAATGTCAATCGACAGTAGTGAGTGGCATTGCAATGAGAATGTGGATTGCATGATAATGTGGACACGCTTGATTCAAGAGAATCTGTGCTATCTACTAATCGAGATAAATTCTTTTAAACAATGTATTAAAGTCCTCGTACTATATTTTTTCCAATATTATGTATACTGTAGCGTGCATTTAGCAGCTTCATAACTTGGCCAAGTAGTTACAGATGAGGATAAGATACGCTTTTTCATCTTCCTCAACAAAGGCTTCTACTGCACCCATTGTACCTCTCACAATGTGGTATATCATCTTGCTTGCCAAGTTGGAATTTGAAGGGCCCAAGGGATGATTGCTCATGTGATGCCTTGGGATCCACACTTTGATCTGGCGAAACAATTCATGTCTCACTACTTGGTCTGGATTACATTGAAGAACCTCTCAATTTCTCTTATTTTCTGATCTTTCCTTAGTGGCGGCTTTACAAGGTAAAATCCTTCACATGCTAAAAATTAGTTTCTATACACCAGGTCGAGATGTTCATGTTTGTGATCATGGGATATGCAACTCCATATACCTGCCTTTTTGGATATTGGATTAGGACTTGATTCCCCTCTTCGCATTAAGCTTCAATTTGCCTCTTTTTCGAATGCTTGTTATGATAAATGTAAGCAAATTGGGCATTTTGCAAACGACTATAGTACCCCCCTCGTCGAATAAATATTCCCCATCCATGCTTGCTTGTCCTTCTAATCCTCCTTAAGAAACATGGTGTCGAGTCGATTATGATTTCTCCAACAATGGTGATTGAAAATTCATTTCAAGATTTATCTAAAAGTGATGCAAAGGTATCTTTGAATTTTAAAGATGATAAAGTATCTAAAACAAAGCCTCCTTCTGTTAAAATGGAGCCCATCTTTTATCTCCTTAGATGGATTTATGGAGACTCCAATGCAAGATCGTGGTATCAGATGTGCGTCAACTGATGATACTCTACCTATTTGGATGTAGGGACCATGGTTGAATCAGATGTTCAAATTATAATTGAGTCCACTGTTGTTACTTCACCTCAATCAGATGGTGATCATTGCCTACCTATACAAGATGCATCTTTCGATCCATCTTTTAATTTAGAGCTTTTTCATCCCTCATTAATTCGGTATTCGATCCGCTGCTACAAAAAACATAATACCTGCTGTCACTTGCAAAAATTGCAAGGGACTCAAACGCCTTCATTTTGATACGTGAAGTTGTTCAAATTTTTTCAAAAATTCAAGATTAGCTATGGTGATTTAATCCTCCAAAAAATTCAAAGCCCAAAAACAAGATAATTTATAAAGACTTAAAGATACAGGTTAAGGTTAAACTGTGTGCCATGTAACATCTGCTAGAACGTCGGAGATGTATACTGCCAGGAGCTTCAAGCTCTATATCGTCTTATTTATGCCAGTGCATTCTGGAGCGTCAAAGTTCATGCATTGTAGTCGTTGTGTTTTAGCAAGTAAGCCTCGACGGCCTTTAAAGTTCTGATGACGCCTTCTTTAACTCGATTCAGGCTCTCATGCTGCTCCGTAAGAGCCTCGTATTCGATAGTCCAGTGCACCATGCAAGTATTTGCATGGGCTCCTTCTTTGAATTCAAAGGTGTTCTTGTAACTCTTGAAAGTCGTACCCAATGAGCCTCCTTCGACCACAACGGCCTTGTACTTCAATGACTCGCGATCCACTTCTTGTATCTTCTCTTTCACAAAGAGCACCTCTTGATGATGCTTCTCTTTAGCGAGGTGTGCACTGTGACCTGTGGCCAACCAGTGACAATTATATCAAGCTTCATGGTAGATCAGTTATAAACATCAGACGAGAACAACGTTTAAGTCTAACAACAGAAGAGACAATACTATTCTTTAGCCTTCAGAATGCATGCGAAAATTGGACCCACCCTTGTGGAATTTCATGATTCTTACACACCCAGTCTCTGTCGCCTGGGCCTCTGTGTATTCTACAGCCGCTACTTTCTCCGGCAAGGCCTTGGGGAGGCAGTTATGGGCGTCCTTGAAAGCGCCATACCACATCCTCTTGGCTGAAACTTGCACTTCGATATCGTGACTGAAGATCTTTGCCATCGCAGCGGCGGGAGGAGAGAGAATGGGAAACAAGGTTTGATGGTGAAAACAAAACTCAGATGAAGTTAAGTTTGTCGAGAAAGGTTCGGCAGGGCAAATGGATGTCCCTCCAATACAGACAGGAGCTCTATTTATAAGGTTTTTGGCACGATCAGAGTCCCTTACGTGATTACCCAGCTTATGTGCTGTAAAGTAAATCGGATAAGGAGAAAAACGAACAAAGCGACGCCGCATACGGAGATTGAATTCGCAGTTCCTATCCAATTCGTTCACCACACTCGAAAGTTATCCATTGGAAGTATTCCGAATTGCAATACCACAACATGGATGTTGAATGTCGCAGGCGTAAACCTACCATATCTATCTTAAGGTGGATGCGAGTAAAAGTCCTACAATGCGGCAATATGGAGAAACCGAGGCCTTTGGTCTAGAAGAACCAGTACAGGCACACGGATCTTTTATGGAGTTGTAGGAAGCTTTTTGAAAATTGGATGCAATCCTTCTTTACTTGGCCAGCACTTATGAAACTCTAAAATCCTAAAGCCATGTGGCACATTCTAAGCCGATAGATCAATTGGCTTATTATTAGCTACTTACAATATTCTTAGGAGTTGGTCAAGCATCCTAGTTTGTAGAATGATGTGACATTGACAGTGGCAAGGAGACCATGGGTGTTGAAAAAAATTTGTCACTTCATGTTTCTTCCACAAAAATTTGCTACAAGTGTTAGGTCTATTTGGAGGCCCTCTTTGAAAAAATCCAATTAGCCTATTAGTTCATGGGGGGCGGGTGAAGGGGGAGAGGGGGTGAAGGGGGATATGGGGGTTAATTGGGGGAAAGCCAAGTGTCCCTCCTTCAGAACCCTCTAAAGAATAGCCTTGAATTATGTTTAAAAACAAGCTCTCTGTGTTGCCCCCCTACTTCGCTACTTCCACTTGAGCTTGACGATCACCCTTGCCATCCCTCCCCAGCCCTTGGCCTACTTCTGCCAACCCCAGGGCCTCGATTTAAGACACTGGAGATGGAAGCATCACTACGACGGACCCAGGGCCTATTTTGGTCGTTTCGAGTCTATCCACATGGTAATCATTTTCTCATTATTATGATAGACAATATATTCCTCCTTAACTTTCACTTCTTTCATCTTCTTAGCAAAGTGATAAGAGAATCTATATTAGGCATTTGAAGCTCCATAGGGCTATGTCTTAGGATTTCAAGATGGGAGGGGCTTGATGGTGAGCCAAAGGGATCCATTGGGGAGGAGGGCATCATTGGAAAAGAGGGTCTAGATGGTGGGCTAGAGGGATCCATTAGCAAGAGGGCTAGATGGCGAGTTTTGGAATTTGTTGTGTCGAGTTCATTGTGAGAGAGGATATTAGATGGTTGAGTGCAAGGGTGGTGTCAATTTAACAATGTAAAATGCACCACCGGGCTTGCATGTAGAGTAAGTAGTTATCTGGCATGCATTGGACACAAGTATATAGCTCGAATTTTGATTGATTGGATGAGTACAAGGAGGAGTGTGCAAAGGTGGTGTCAATTTAAGTGTATCTTTATTGACAATCATGTGGCCATGGCATTGCTGAGTCGTGGCATACTCTAGTGCAACTTCAATGTGCAAGGTGCTTTTTCGTGGCTTGTTGTTGCGATCTTCCAAAGGAGCCATAGAGTTTTGGGCCATTTTGGGCACTTTTAAAAAATTCAAATTTTTGCGCTAGGGTGTCTTTGCGAGATACTTTTTCGAAATGTGGACCACCTAAAGACAATTTTGAGACTGCACTTCTTATAAATTGTAAAAACTTGGCTAGTAATTCCATGTCTAAATGTAAGGGTAAGGCTTGGCTAGTAAGGAGGTTTCTTTTACATTACCCATAATTGCAGGTACTATCTAGTCCTCTTGTGTATTTTTACCCTCCCATATGGAGTGAAAGAGATTGGATATACTATCAAGCCCAAATTATAGTACAAGGAGGCTATTAGAGCTTCTTTGAAAACCTAGTTTGATGTAGCCCTAAAGGAAACTTTAAGGGATTGTTGGGGATATTAGGTCAAGAGTCTAGTTTATTAATTCAATGCTCCTAAATCACAAACAACCACCTTCTTTCTTTCATCCCAATCTCATAGGAGGGGTGGCTGAGCATGAAATATCTAGAGAGTCCATAGCTAAGCAAGAGGGGATACAAGCAAGAATACTTTTTAGTGAGATGGATATGAGTGACCTTCCTATTACTTCACTTTTTGCAGAACTGACAGATCTGCAAATGGTTGCTCCAAACTTGAGTTCCAACACCTGGGCTAAAAAACGTAGGAACTGAAACAGTGAGTCAGAAATCCAATGAAATGATCCCAGATTCAAGAAGGAAGGTGTTTCCAAGCTCTTGAAGTGAAGTGGACACCAAAAGTAAGCAATAGTTGCCTCTACAAGTCAATACGGAGACTCTGTCATCGAACGGAACAGGGAAAAGCTCAAAAAACGACTTTTTCTTTGAAAACACTTAACAGGCTCTCAAAACCACTTCGCAAAACCAAAGTGACTTTTCCAAAGGTTCCTCCAAGGTCTCTGCATACTCGGATGCAAGTAAAGTCACCCACAAAGCTTCCCATAGAGCTTCTCCTTCCTTCTACAAAGCTGCTGAGCTTCCAAGCATTCATACACGCTCCATACACGCTCAGCTAAATCACCCGAGCTCTGATACCAGTTGAGAGTGCTCTCAACTGAAGCAAGAACGAAAGAGGGAGAGAGAGAGATAGAGAGCCACACAAGTTTTGGTGGGTGCAGAACCACCCTAATCTTCTTTTTCATTCATTTATATATGTGTTTGAGTATTATACATAACTGGGGTAAAGGCACAATGACCTTTAACCCCCACAACAAGTACTCGTGAGCACTGCCCGAAGAGAGGGAAAGAGAGAGAGAGAGAGAGAGTTGTATTGACGTCTTTAGGACACCTCACGGGTCTATGAGACAAAGATACAAGATATATGTAACCCATACAAGCCACTGTGGGCTGAAGCAAAGGGCACACTAAGGCCCTTGTTGAGTGCTAAATGATAAGAATGCAAAAAAACCCTAGTACAACTAGAACAAAACATAGTAGGAAAAAGAGGGCAATCAACTACTTAGAACCAGAGCTACAAGTACATGTGAAGGCTCTATATAGCCCGGCTCCTTGATGTGATGCAAAGAGCTCACTTATCTGTTTTATCTGTTGGGCTGTCTCTCGTGGTGGCGGGTGGCGCGCTCTCCTAGATCTTTGTATTTGATGGGCTACATCAAGAGTAATGCCTTGTCTCTGGTGGTCCCCTCTGAGGAGGGTTGAGATAGGTCGAACCTCAATCATGCATGCTCTAGCTACCCCACATGTCATGTGTGATCTCTGTGTCTCTCGTCTAGCCATATCGTGTTGATGACGGGTCTCACTTTGATCCATAGTGCTCTCGTCTCCTCGAGCTCCTCCCCCTCGATCTCATCTGGTGCGTCAGATGCATAAAAATCAGTGACGCGTGTCTATGCTCGGTTTGGCTCGGTGTCCTTAAGCATCGACTGTAGTTGATCTTTGGCCTGCCACACAAGGGAATCTCTGTTTCTCTACATCTCAATCAAGTAGAGCTCAATGCAGATCTGGTCGGGGAAATGTATCAGCCCTGTGAGTGGTCCAAAGTCGAGCCCCTGCTAAAAGAGGAAGTGGTATCACCCTCGGATCTCATAGTAGGCACCGGACAAACACATAGAAAATGCTCCTCTGTCTCGACCTCCTCCATTGTGCATAGTCTATAGACCCACTGCTCTCTAGTTATGCCGGTTGCTCTCCTAGCCTCAATCCGTAGTAACTGATGGGACGAGACTCGTATTTGTCCAATAGCAATCTACAAGGCCTGGAAACTCTCCTATCCTTGAGATTTTGAGGCCTAATGATGAGACCATGCTCCAATATCCTCAGAAAGTGGTCATGATAGAATTGGGTCTTGGTGGGGAACTCCTGATTCCCCCCCCCCAAGTCTGAGATGTGTGAAGCTAACGAAGGTCTAACCGTATGATATGGTTAATCTCATCGTGTGGAAGGATGCATCTACGCTATAGTGAAAGGGGGGGAGCCTATCCACTTGGATACCATGGCTATCAAACCATGTGGACACTCCCACATACCAGGCTGTATAAAAGCATCTCTTTGCTAGGCATCGGGATGACTCTAGTGCCAATCTCGAGTATCTCCACTGAGGTAGGGCCCAAACTCTATGAAGAGGGTGTCACGGTCTGGAAGAGGGTTTCCACATGGAGCGGTGTCATGGCGAACTCTCCCTGTATGATCTAATGGGGAATTGAAGGCTTACTGCAAATCATCTTGGTTCCCATGATCACCTATAGCCTCTCAAATCCCTTCCAACCAGTAGCGGAAAGGTCACTCCCCCAAAAAGGTGCTGCGTACATGGCAGCCGGTCTCACAAGAGTGTCACAGCCCTTCATCAGTGGATCCTAGAAATGCATCTAGAATCACTGTCTCTCTAAATGGGCCAGGGCCCCCTTCCCTCGTATGAGTCATGCTCTGGCGGCATGGGTCATTGTGAAGCCTGGTCCCTGAATACCACCCCTAGGTACGTGTGAGACTACACTATCTTCACTGGCTCCCCACGATAAGTGAAACTATGTTGATGTCGATGTTGATAAAGCATTGCTATGTTGGAGTTCATAACCTTGGTTTTCGCAAGGTTGATTGTCAGGTCCCTCTCTCTACAAAACATCTCCAAGGCCTCTAAGTGTTTATGCAAACCCTCAGATGAGGACAAAATGAGGACTATGTCATCTGCATATAGTAGTATCTGCACCATCAAATCAGCCACCAATAGGGAGCCCTATCCTCCTAGGCGATCAACAAATGATGTGATCTCATCAATGTATAGCCTGAAGAGAGTCGGTGAGAGGGGGCAACCCTGCTATGGTGCTCTCAACCCAATCTGATAGCCCCCCAGGAACGTGAACTTTAACAGACTCGTATAGACTTATCACTCCCCATATCATGACCTCTGGGAGATGCAGCTCATGTAGTTGCTTGATCAGGTCAGAGGAGGGACTGTGTCAAAAGCCTTCCAAAAGTCCACAAAGAAAGTGTAGACCTTGTGGCATCTTGACTTCGCCTCCTCGATGATGGCTCTCAGGGTAAAAATATGGTCTAGTGTGGAGTGCTGTCTCTGGAAGCTTGCCTGCCCAAGAGCCCATTGTCCATGAACTCTGTATAACTACTGATCGCCAAAGTGTGACCAATCATGAGAGTGCGGTAGTTCCCAGTATCCATAGGGTCCCCTACCTTATGTATCGGTACATTGGTGGTAGTGCTCCAAGTAGATGGGAACCGGTGATGTACTGCATGGTTGAATAGCTACACTAGAACCGGGGCCAAGACCTCCTATCCATGTGTGAAGTGCTCTGTGTATGTAGCCTCTCATGGTCTGGTGCTCTCTGGTTGTGTAGACAAAGGACCTCCCATTCTGCGCATTGAACAAGTGACTAGTAGTGGGTTTGGGCATAGAGGACATATCTAGTGGCATCTGACCTGGGATCTCATACACGGAGTATGCATTTCTATGCCAAATCTCTGGGTCCGTGATGGGAATGGGCTGCTTCCCCTCTAATAGGAGTCCTCAGTCGGGTCTCCCCCTTGAAAAGATACGACCACCTCATCAATCTTGTGAGTGAGAAAAGTCTACTTCTTACGCCGTGTCATCCGATGCGAGATGTGATGTGCCTCAGATGATGTCAGCTATCCCAGGGCCTATTCGTGTGTGGGGTTAGCTCTCATCTCCCTACCCTCATCATCATACCAAGGGTTTTGGGGCATCTTCCCAACTGGGGCATGTGTGGGTCGAGTCGTAGGAAAAGATATGATGGTAGCCTCATGTACCACTGAAGCCAAAGTGGCTGAAACCTAAGCAATTTCTAACTCTGCTCTGTGTAGGGTTGGAAGCTCTCAAGCTAAGTGACTTACGTAAAATGGATCGAGGGTCTAGTCAAAGTGAACATGGGTCAGGTGGGTGCATGGAGGGCTCTCTCTATTGATTGGCTTGGTAGCAAAAATACAGAATGTTAGGTATGAGTGATCAGCCCCGAGTGGGGTAGGGGGTACTACAAAGTCATGAATCTGAGATGCGAAGGCAAGGGATCCCATCAGGTAGTCCACTATGCATGTCCCCCCTCCATGTGGGAAACAAGTGAGTCCACCAGATGATGGCCATCTCTAAAGGCCGTTGTATATGATCAGATCATATACTGCTCCCATAGCAAGTAGGTGCCGTCCATACCTTGTCACATGTGGGGAATTTGCTAAGTGTCTCACTATCCCGAGCTCAATTGCATCTAACTTTAGTACTATGAGGGAATCAAATGCAAAGTCAAGTAGTCTTACTTGGTTGTCCCCTGTGCATGCATTGAAGTCACCATGGAGGAGGGTGTCCCCCTGTGTAGAGAACTCTGTGATATCATCGTGTATACTCTCATATAGGCTGTTCCCTTCTATGGCAACCTCACATGCATAGGATGATGTATTCGGAGGAAAGTAGCACACTGCAATGAAGATCGGTCATATGCCTCTCGTATCTGAACTCTAATGCACATGTGCCGTGCATGTTCCTCTTTCCTAAGCTCTGAAAGGAGTGGCCTGAGGACTAACTTAAAGAGGATAGCCACACCCCCAGAGCCTCGTATTCCACTGTCCCCCCTTAGTTTCTTCCTATGGGTAGATTCCCATGTGTATCCTATCACGGTGGGTAGCCCTCTCTCTAGGCTCTCGTATGTCTTGGTATAAATAACTATCCCTATCAGTGTATGTCTCCAGGAAACCTCCTAGGTTAAATGAGAGGGTGCCATTGTAGTTCCAGGCTACCATTTTCAGTCCTTCTGGTGCTCTTGTCTCCTAGGTCTGACACCATCATGTGCTGTCTATTTCTTCCACTTCTCTTCCTTCCCTTTCTCCCGTGTTTGCTCTCTCTATGATAATCACTTTGCCATCCCTATAGACAGCCCATTTACCTGCATCTCTTGCTGGCATAACCCGTACCATTCCCTCTCTTCGATGCTCCTACTATAGCAATGTGAGGTCATCATCCAAGTATATTCTGGTCCCCTTCAAGGTTGTCCTCATGCTCATGAGGGTAGACCTATCCATAGCTGTTCAAAGTTTCATTACAAGAGGTCTTGTTGGGGTCTCATATTTACCAACTCTCCATGCTGTCTCGCATGTGAGGTTGACTCCCATTTTGGCAAACAAAATCTTGGCATCTAACATAGGGGTATCTCCAACTGTTAAGCCTTTGATCAAGACATTAAAGGCCTTGTTTTTTCTTCTTTTCTCTTCTTCCAGAGCTTCATAGATGATCTCTTTCTTAGGGGCTGTTGCACCCTTCTTAACCACATTCTTCCATTCTAGCATATCTACATTTCCCTTAGTCAGTTTTGCTATGTGAACTCAGCATGCTTCCCATGTATGGTAGTCTATAAGGCTACCATCTCCTTTTTCTTGAGCTTCTCATTTTTAGATCTTCCATTGCCTTGCACGTCCCATCTGGTGCCCCTTGCATGTCCCGTGCTTGCACTTTGTCAGTGAGGTTGTTTTTTCAATTTCCCATGTTTCTTTTTCCTTCTCCCATTCATCTTGCTTGCTGTTCTGTAAAAACGTTGACAATGGCACCGTAGAGTCCATATTGACCATCGTATGTTTACTCATGAATTTACATTAAGGGTATTCTTATCACCACAAGGTGTGCATTAAAACTGTTTAAAATGCTTGTATACTTTGTCCTTGGTTGTAACACCTTGTTCTTTGATGCAAACTTAAGTACTTCTACATTTTGGATTTAACTCAAGAAGAATGTGCATATAACTTTTCCTTTTAGCTCAATGTCCATGGCAATAAGCTGGTGTCACACTCAATTGCAATGGCAATCTTCCACAGTTTGCTTCTGAAGTTCAAGGAGCCACAACAAATGCAAGTGAGTGACGGGGTTTCTTGTATACTTTTCAAGTCCTTTTCTCTTATACATCATGAGTATTTGTGGTTCATACTAGATGGCATTGCATTTTGGCTGTTATTTCCTTGTACATTGTTTGCGTTGCTACTACAAGGCATCAATTCACAATGCAAAGGGCATGTAGATGATGCAAGGGCAATTATTTGCACTTGTACTGATAAAGTTTTCCTTGCCTTGTAAGTTTTCTTCATGATGGCATTTAAGGACTACTTGTAGTGTGGGTGCAAAGCTATGTAATTAGTTGCAAACTCCTTCGTTGTCAAACCTAACATGTTGTTCATCAAGAGCAAAAGTGCATTTTCATGCTCATCAGCCCACATGACGTAGGGCCACTTGTGCTGCTTCATGTGGAGAGGCGTTATCTCAGTAGGGGTACCTAACTCACCCAAGTAGAAACTGCGTGTATTTGCCATGTCTCCATTATCAAATCTTAGAATGACACTTGCACCCAAAATGTAACAATAGATGACTTTTTCAAATAATCATGAAGCAAGGCTTGTGAATTGGATGCATTCTTCACAGTAAGAACCATATGATCAACAACAAAAAAATTTGGACGAATTTTGGAAATTTTGGCACTGTGATAGCAACATAGCTAACAAAACTCAGCTCAAAAAGCAAGTCAAGAAGCATTGCATATGAATAACATGGGAGAAAATCGACCAAGCAGTAAGTCTAAGTATCTTGGATTTTTCTATGTGAAGATGTTTTTCATTGTAAGGTCATATGCATCAAGGTCTTCTTGTATATTCATTGGCTTTCATTTTCTATTTGGTGTTTGTAAGGCTAACATATCATTATCAAAGGCAATTGCAACCATTTTACCTTCATTTGAATGGGGAAAAATATAATTAAACAAGCTTCAATATTTAAATTAGAAAACAAAAATCAACTTCACATTCCCAACAAAGTTACATGGCTTGAAATCTTTATTCATGCATTCACCTCATAGGCAACTAGGTGACTGGAACTATTGTTGATGGTGAAGCTACCATTTGGCTTAATGCCAAGGAGCATGGAACGAACATGTAGAACACTCTCATTGTACAAGTCCAAGAAAGGTGACTCAAGGCCAAGCAAAGTGTCCATGTGGGCACACCACAGATTGTGACTGACACCTCAGAGCTATTGCAAAGGTAGGTGCGGCCTTTCAACAAGGATAATTTCATGATCAATTGGATGGAGTTACAAGTATAGCAACACATGTGCCATTTCACATGTGTGGCCTTTCAACAAGGATACTTTCATGATCAATTACAAGCATAGCAAAAAGGGTACACTAGGTCATGGCAAACCGCATTGGTACTCTACTACTTGCACATTGAGGTTTGTGGAGTGTAAAATGCCATGATCTTGCCAAACAGATGAGATTGTGTTAGTATAGAACTTAGAAATGTGCATAAGGAATTTATATGAAAAGACTTACTCTTTGTCGATAGCCAAGGTTGGAAACCTACTCACAAATGCTTGCCAAAGCTCATTTCTTTTGTCATTGTCTAGAATGGTAAAATCAAAGAAACCCAGTGTACTTTTTGCACTCGTGCATGAAACGATCCCATTGTCATTATACTCCTGAATCAACCACATGAGAACACTCCGCCATTCACTCATGAATGAGAGTTGCACAAATCAAAGTATAAGTACTTGGAAACACCCTAGAAGTGCACGAAGAACTAGAGGCACCAAATGCTTACACTAGCTTTGTCACGAGGACCATCTGATACAATTACTTGGTTTGCCATACCATTATCACCATCCATTTTTATAACATCAAAACTTATTGTGCCCATATTAATTGAGATCGTGCCTCCATTTTATTTAATCTTTGAGGCTAACCATGGTGTGTATAAAGCTATGGATGACTCAGACACAAAGTATAAAGCTATGGATGACTCAGACACAAAGTATATGACACCATCAAAGGCCTCAGCCTTCACCACCAATGTGGTTGCATTTATGTGTAATGAGTAGAAGCAACTCCCGCCCTCGCTAGGTCCTTTCTTGCAAGGGGCTGCACTCTCTATCTTGTAGAAAGAATCGAGGACCAACACATCCTTGTATCACAATAGCATGAGGAACAACTAATGTCACTGTCTCACAGTTGTGTCAGTCAGTTAAGTTAGCTCGCAAACTTGTTGCATATGTTGCACCCTTTGCCTTGAAAGTGCCATATTTCGTAAGAATTTTGCCTTCAAAAGCAAACCTATGTGTGATAGCATCAATGACTTGGCTAATGCTAAGCAATGTCAAACTATTTGCATCCCCTAAGAATATATCTACAAGAGCTGGTGCTAGTGTTTTGTGTTCTACGAAAACCTCTAGTCTGTTGTTTGAGTTTGCCTCATTTGCATCCAAAGGTGTCTCCAAATAATTGCATAATTTTTCAAATAATGATGACACCCTATTTGCTGCAGCAACAACATATTGAAAATATAATCAATGCTAAGAGTGAAACGACTGCCAAAGTAAATTTCACACAAATTAGATCTTGCTTTTGATTTAATGGCACTTGTAAATATTTTGTGTTACCTATGCTTATTGCATTTCTAAATGTATTCAACATTAGTTTAATGCTTGCAATTGCCCATATTGTATGAGAGCTTATTTGCAAACATATCATCTTTAATTAGTCATTGTGAAAGATACAAATAACGAAGGGTAATTTTTTGGTTTTATGTATTCTCAATAAAATGAAAACAATTTCCACTTCAATGTTACTAGTAAGTAATAGTAAACAAAGGTGAAGCTACTTTGAATACAATCCATGCAATCATGATAAATACTATCCATGTTTTTAAACTGCCACAAATCTGCCCACAAAATATATTTGGAAACCCTTAAAAGAAAAAGTATGTAAGGCTGATCTCTCTAATTCTATGAGCTATTTCCGTAAGCTCACACAGATTAGATTTAAGGTACTATCTGAAACCAAGTATCTATAGTAGAAAACCCCCTTATAGTGGCAATCTAGTAGAGAAGCCCAATAAATGACTCGCATAACTTCTTTGTAAAGGCAAGCATAAAGAAATCAAACACCCAGGTGGAATGTTTTGCCGCTTCTAGCACTAATCACACATCCTAGCACTTTTTGTAAAGTCTTTGGCACATAGAGCTATTTGTAGAACAATAAAAAAAATGCTTTGCTTACACTATATGTGTAGCAATAGTTAGCAAGTCTACTATTTGATCCTACACAATGATACAATCTAGCAATTAAGAATGAGAAGACCTGGATAGAGATTTTCATAGACACAAAGAAGAAAGGTCCACACACCTTCTGCATACACTTCTTGAGCCACCGGTTATAAAGACTTTACGGAGTGATCTTTTTGTGTTCTTATTAATTGCATAGTTCTTGATAAGCTTAGATTGTTTAGGAGGTGCCCCACCATGAGACAAGAGAATCGTGAGGTGAGGGTTGATGGACCTTTGTTCTAAGTTGACTCCCATTTCTCACTCATCGGTTGGGATTTTGGAGTTCCAGCAGAAGAGAGATATTTGCAGATTTTCTTGCTGAGTCCGATTATGCAATGGCACCCATGTTTTGAGGCATCTCAGGTTCTATTTTCAGTAGCGGTCATTTTCGTGGGACCATGATTTCTTGATCATACCTTATGAAAATCACTCTGGTTGCAAGGAGGGTATATGGCTTGATCGGCTAGTGGGAGATTTGGGGATTCATACAGGTGTACCGACATTGCATAGTGATTCCATGAGTGGTATTTAGCTAGCACGAAATCCAATCTTTCATGCAAAGACCAAACACATTGAGGTCAGGTACCATTTCATCAGCAGGGAGGTACTTGAGGACAAGCGCATAGAGCTTGTCAAGGTTCATACAGATGATAACCCTGCAGATATGCTGACAAAGAGTCTACCTAGTCAACGGTTTAAGTATTGTCGTGTATTGATGGGCATTGGATAGTATGCTCCCTGGTTGTTCTCCCTTAAAGGCACATTGTCCTTTAAGTGGGAGGTTGTGGGGGTTAAAGGTCATTGTGCCTTTACCCCAGTTATGTACAATACTCAAACACATATATAAATGAATGAAAAAGAAGATTAGGGTGGTTCTACACCCACCAAAACTTATGTGGCTCTCTGTCTCTCTCTCTCCCTCTTCCGTTATTGCTTCCATTGAGAGCACTCTCATTTGTACTCACTTGTTTATATTAACACAAGTCCATTGAAAGAACACAAAATTCTTGAGAAGATTGGACCTGTAATTACTGACATTTTCTTTGAAGACATTATTGGAAAATATGCGAAGAGGGGCATGCAAATCCAAGACATATGCTTGGTTGAATTTGCAAGCACATTCAACAATTGCAAGCAAGCAACGAAAAAACGCAAATATAGCAAGGCAAAAGACCTAGAGAATCATTACAGGAAACTTTTTCTTGCTATACTTGCCTTTCAAGGATCAAGAGCATCTTCTCAATGACATTTTTCTACATGGCATGATAGGTACAACCATGAACAACATGAAATCGATGTGAATAGATGCAAATTTAACCAACACATTATGCCTCATGCGTGGCTCAAGAGTACAAGAGCCTTCTTTTAACCAATCTTAGCACAAGGTGGGATCCCAATAGATACCAATGACTTTGGCCTCCAAAGAGAATTTGACATGAGATATAGGGTGCCTATGTTCAACTACCCAAAAGATTTCACGTACAAACTAATGCCCAACGAAGAGTACCATACTACTCTATGTAAATTAAACACAATGCAATGGCTCTCGCTCAAGGACGTCCTCATGAAATGTTTGCACAATGACTTGCCTTTGTGCTTGTTCTTGTCGAGGAATGCTGAGACATGTAAGATTGTCACTCTGTTACAATTGGTGCAAGCACTTTTATATTATTCACACCAACAAGACTCAAATGTGGAATTGCCAAAAGCTTTGCTTCTCGCATATTGGCAAGGTAATGTACAACATAGGTGGATCACAATAGTTTTTTCTCTTCATTTGCCTTTCTTAACATCATCTTATAAGATCCTAATAGCGTACAAGCTTCAAACCCTTTCCCTTATGTACAAAGACATGCAACTAATTTTGTTCGATGAGATTTCCTTGGTGGGACAAAACACATTCATTGTAGTGGACATGCGTATGCATCAAATCAACAAACACAACCACCAACAACCGTTTGGAGGATTAGATGTGCTCTTGTGTAGGGATTTGCCCTATGAAGGAGAATTGGATTTTTTCATGCAAATACAAAAGACAATAAAAATTCCATCTGACCCAAAGGTAATAGGAGGCTTGCACATAGAATTAAAATTGAAGCTGGGAATAATCGTTGAGATTTGCTCCATAAACATAGGCATTGTGGCGGCTGGCCTTGTGAACGGAGTAGATGGCATCTTCATGGATGATGACATGGCCAACAAGCCATGGGTCATTTGGATTGATTTTAATAATGTGAACATAGACAAATAAATGCACTCTTTTCTTACAAAGATGGCATGTCGTTGTTCACATGCGAGTTCCAAGTAGGCAAAAACCACCTAAACACAATGTGCTGACACCAATTCCTAATACAACCTACTGCAGCAAGAATAATACATTGCGCACAAGAACTTTCGATGGACTCCCTTACCTTCAACCCTTTCAACATCAAGGCACACACCCTTGCATATAGAGCATTATTGCGTGTGCGTGACCTAGCAAAACTCTACATAACACATCCCCTGGAAGATAAGAACATCAAAGTAGACCAATCAATTTTGGATAAAATCTGTCAACTTGCAAGCATGCATGCATGGCCAATGCACTAGCTAGACTTCAGCATGGATAATTCCATTATATTTTCTTTTCATTGAACATGAGATCATTTCACACACACAAAATTGACATTGACTCATGCGAAAGCATCGTCTCTACAAAGATAATTTGCTTGCAAGAGCTTGTCGAGAGTTCACGCTCAACATCATGTGATCATGTGTGCATAGCACCATCCCGTGATCATATGTGCATAGCACTAACCTAATAGAGTGCTATAAAGGAAAGGGTTAGATGCCCTAACCCTAACCCTAAATGGGTTTGTATATATTCTACATTTTTAACTAAATCTAGTGTACCATTAGTCATTTGTAGTGTGCCCTCTAGCTGTGCCCTCTCTCCTCATCTCCACTCTTCTCCTCTCCCCTCTTCATATTTTGTCAAAATATCAAAGCATCCTTGCCTTCCGTTGAGGCACTGCGATCCGTATGCGAGAGTATGAGAGAGTGTGATGATTGAGAGATCAAGAGCTCTTTCACTTCCATTGAGTGAGCCCCCCAATCCAACATGCACCAAATGGGTGAGCAAGATAAGCCCATAGGAATTCCCTTATTTTGCCTCTAGGTCATGTTGTTAAGTTGAACGTACATGTTGGAAATGAGCCATGAATTAATTTTAATGACTGCCTCCATATCATAGTTTAACCTGTTAATGTCCATATACCTTCAATTGGAGAGTGCGGCTTTTTTTGAAAAGAGATAAAATTGAAGCTACTATCCTTGAATTACCTTCCTTATGACATTAACTAGACCAAGTTCCCCTTCTAGGGGAATGCTTACATAGCATTGTGCTATGTCAGTGGAAAAAATACTAAATATTTTGATGGGAAGATTTAGAGTGTAGTCGTAGAGGGATTCAATCCCCCACCAACAAGAACAATTGACCCCACCTCTGAGAAAGAGCTCATGCTGCGTTTTAGCACATTTACTTTTAAGTTGTGAAACGCATGTTTTTAATATGCATGTATTGATAAGTCCAATTTCATCATAAGTGCAACCAGCAGCATTGGTAATCCATCTAAAAGTGTTCTTATGGGCTTTGTATATACCCATAATAAATGGCAATTTAGTGGATAGAGGTGTTACAAAAAATGCCTGGAGTTCGGTTGCAAATTTTTGACACACCAATGCAATGTTATTAGAAGCCTTGTCAATACCATGCATGAAAAGATGATCCTTGAGAGTTCACAAATTTTCCAAAAATATTTATCACCCCATACATTTTTCATAAATTTCTTATGGTTGGGTAACTTTCTGTATTGGTTCCAGAGCCAATCATAAGAGAATTTTCTGAAAGATTTAGTGCCCCTTTCGGTATTTCTTTAGCTTTTATTCAAAATGCTTGCAAATACAAGAGTAGCACCGCAGTGCATCAGTCCACAAATAGCCAACTGAATAATCTGATCACAGGCGCTTCCGTCCTGCTCTGCAATCACAGAAAATGCATCCCAGTCTAGTGCAACATTCCATAGTAGCCCTTCTTCCGAATCTGGCTGAGGGTTCTAACCTGACAACTCTGATACCCCCTGGGGAGTCCTAGTAAGAGAGAAATCAGCCCTATCCATCTTGGTAGCTCTGAATACTGTCAAGGGAATCCTAGCAAGACAGAAGTGAGCAAAACAACCACACATGGTTGTTCCCGCCATTTGAAAGGCCAGCTGTGCAAAGCAAAAGGATCTGAAGGTTTTGAGACAGTAGGAAAGTCCCCAGAAAGCAATCAACCTATAGGAAAGCTCCTGAAACCCTGGGAAGCCTAGTTAGCATGGAAAAACGAAATTCCTTGGCAAGATCTCTGGCATGCTGGCAAGAGAAAATAAGCAAAAGCAACCCTTGAAAACCTCCTAGAAGAGGATCACCAAGTCTGGAAGCAAATTGAGCTGCCTGGAAGCTCTAAATTGCATAGAAAAGTGCGATTTTGATAGGCACTTGGTTTGGAAGTCTCTTGGAAGAAGTGCAAATCAGATTTGGGCCTCTGGGCAGCTGCGACACTATATCTCTATCAATACTTGCCCTATCATTTTTACATAAGCTTAGCAAGTTGGGCATCCTAAAGATCATTTATTGTTCCATATTTTCTTGACTTTCAAGACCTTGTGTACAAAGGCGCTTGTGCTATCTTCATGACTCTTGTGAAAACTGCACTTCAAGAGGGGTTTCTTGTGTTTTCTTAGATCTTAGACTCTCAATCTACCGTAGGATTAGAGGTTGATATATATGATAAATGTCAACAACCTGAATATAGTGTTTGCACATTAAAAAAATGCCTCACATTGACTCAAACATTTATGATTTGGCAAAATATGGAGTCATTTTTTCCCAATTTCGTAGATTTTCCTACCTTTGTACAACTAAGGAATCTTTTATCACTCAATGTAGTAATTTGATCACTTTGCTAATACACAAGATGTATAATCCAAGAAAAATAATGAAAAAAGTATGCACTATCTTAGATATCAAGTCTTTTATTTTCGGTGTATCGGCATTGGGCATGTTTAGAATAAATAAACATAAGTTGAAAAAAAATAGCAGGAAGCTAAGCAACCCGCTTTTATTTTAGTTTTTTCAATTGAGAATGCAATATTAAAAAAGAGTTAATATTGCATCATTGTAGGAGGTGGTACATAAGTGCAAGTGGTTCCTTTAGTTTTATGTTTTAAATATTTCATTCATTAGATTTCATTCTTTCTTTGAGAGAGAGAGAGAGAGAGAGAGAGAGAGAGAGAGTATATTAACGTCCTCGGAAGACCTCATGGGCCTATGGGATACATATATATATATATATATATATGTACAAAGTACACACCAAAAAGTTGCAAATATATCTGGATATCCAGAGAGTTGAGGGAGTGCTCAAGGCAAGTCAGCCCCAATTATTAGATGCATAACTAAGTACTAAATACTATCTTAGAAAGCCAGATTGAATAACATCAGTTTAAGATTGAGAGTCTTTGGGTTTCGATTTGAAATCTCGAATCAAAGCTAGTCCATCCCGGTAGCCTGCCCATTTACCCTCCTTGCATGCTTCCTTCACTTTAGTGAGTTCAATGTCTCTTTGTTTGAGCTGGGTTCGAGTAAGCTCCAAAGCTATCCAAATTCTTGTACCTTTCAGGTTGTGTGTCTGTCTAAGAATCAGGACTCTTGCTACTCTCTCATTAAAGCATATCTGCGCTTGTGCTCCGAGTTTTTATTACTTCATGATAGTATAATTTGGGTTGACAAGGTGTTTGCTTAAAGGAGTTTGTAAAATCAATTCTTGTGTCATTGTCTTTCTTAGTTGGAGTTTTAATTGGAATATTTTGAAGTAGGTTGGGATGAAGGAGTAATGGACATGCAACTTGGAGAAGTTTCTCGTCTATGGGTATAGTTATGCTTTTTTTCATATTTTTTGGCATGGATTTGGAAGTGAGTTCTTAGCCAGCTTATTACAAGGCTTGCTAAGTCTTTTTTAATTTGAATATTTGCAAGAACTACAGCCTCAAACAATTGTATTCCCCCCCCCCCCCTTTTTCTCTCCCATTCACCTTTTGCATGCACCCAGTTTTTTCTCATCAGTCTATTAGAAAATACAATAAGTGCTTGACTTGCGAGCTCTTAAATGTGTCACGATAATTCATTTCTTAAACATTAGACTATGGATGATTGAATGAAGGGACACTTGTCAAAGGGTATGGCCTTTCGATGAAATAGCACAACCCTTCACAAGTGACCACATGAAGAGCTACAACTCTTCCAAAGAGGCATATGCTTGATGAAAAGCTCCAAAGAAAAGACCTTCTATTAATGGTTGAAAAAACCAATCACACAAATTAGTCAATAGGGGGAATTGATTATGGAAGAAATGCTAGAAAAAGAAAACTCGTTGTCAACCAGTATATTCACTGAGCCGTAAATACGTAGAAGATATCTGCAAACCAAGCCTTGTAGAAACTCGTCTGCCTCTCAGTAGTCACTCAAGAACCTGACGTCCCATGCTCCCAGCTGTCGTGCAGGGTGTAGATAATGTCGTGCTAAATGAGGTCGGACCTCAATCGACTGTACTCTAGTTGCTCTCCATGTTACGAGTAGCCTCTCTCAGCAATCCATACCGCCCACATATTAGCTAGCTTCTCCTCCTCCTGGAGCTGATTCAAATGCATAGAAATATGTGACATGCTGCTGTGTCTTGTCAGCCTCTATATCTTGTGGTTTGGTTCCCTCCTATTGCATCCTGATCTATCGTAGCAAGGTCTCCTAGTGGTGATGCATTTCAAGTAGATAGACCCCAATGCATACTGGTCATAGAAGTGGATCAATCGCGACAGTGGGCCAAACCCACTCCCATGCTGATAAAGACAATGGTATCACCCCCGAATAATGGCACAATGGTATCTGATATAGGTCCATTGCAGCCATGCTAGTCTCTTTGTTGTGAGGTGTTGCCCATGTGGCAGCCCCCTCTCTTTCTTTTCTCTTGGGCACATCCTGGCCTAGGTCTTCCTCCCCCACGCTCTCGTCATATGAGGGCTTACAGATGGGGAGGCTATCAGTCACATTCCCACCTTCGAACTCGAGCAATCCAGCTATCACAATCTTCCAGTTATCCCCCTCATAATGAGTGAACAACCTGGAGTCTTCCAAGCACCATGCTCTGAGGGTCTGTTTCAAGCCTTCCTTCCTTTAGCAAGATCTACAACCAATGAATATTTTCAGATTACCTGGATCATGAACTCTCACTAAGTTCTCAAGCAGGTACTCTTTTGGCTTCAGTACTCTTTGTCCATCACCTTCAAGCAATTTGTGTCCGAGATTTGAAGAAGCACCAATACTTCCCCTTCTGCCTTCAAAGAAGGTCAATTCCTTCCAATCTCGTATCACCTGAGACAAATGAAGAGCAGAGTCTCTCCAAAGCATGCTATAAAGGCTCAAATGCAAAATATCAAGTACATACCAGCCTATTGTACTGCCTGTCTGTTTGCTCTGAAAGAAAAACCCTGTACCTCAATGAGGCACCCACCAAGAGCCTGTGTAATCCTTTACTGTCCCCTTCTAAAGTATAGCATCCATCTGACCACGAGAGATCAGGGCTTTCCATGGAATCCACCCTCGTGTTAGTGTCAACAGCCACGCACCTGAAAGGTACCAAGCGCTCCATGCTATCCTTCACCTTCACAAAGGCATCTGACTCCTTGTCGACCCACATCTCTATGTCAGACATCCTCACTGTGATTTCTTGGTCAACATATCTGACCTCGGTAAGACTCGGTGATGTCACCAGGAACAACTCTTTGATTACCACGTTTGCTTTGGCCTCTCCCTCTGAATCTGAGTAGGACTCCTTTTTGTTTTCCTGATCCACACCTTTTTCTTTCTGCAGTCCTTTGCAAAATGTCCTGGCGTATCATAGTAGAAGCACTTCTTCTTCTGCTTCCTCTTAGAAGCCTCCTTGTCATTAGAGTCATCTTTCTTGGACCTGCCATCATTAGGCTGCCCTTTCCTTTGCCAGCGTAATCCTTCGCCAGCATCACCTTGTCATCTTTGTCCTCGTTGTAGAGCTTCTCTCGAGCTTCCTCGTGTAGTAGTAATGGACCCAACTCCTCAAACGTCAAAGGTTTGGTCCTCTATCCTATTGTCACAATTGTAACAAAGCTCTTGAAACTCTGAGGTAGTCTCCTCAGTGCCATCAAGGCCAAATGGCATGAGTCTGTCTTTTGACCAACTGGTGCCAACAGATCCCTCACCACCTTGACCTTCGTCAAGTGGCTATGTACTGTATCTCCTTCTTCCATATCAAGATTGTAGAGTTGATGTTGAAGAAGAAAAATCCACGAGGCATTGTCCATCTCGTACAGATCCTTTAGAGTGGCCCACGCCTCTATTGACATCTCGACCATCTGGATATGTGGAAGAACAGAGTTCGTGGTAGTCCCTATGATTAATGCCAGGGCATGGGCATCTCTGTCTTCCCAAGCTTCGAGCTCCTCTCTATCTACTACCATGACTATCTCCCCTTGCCTGTCCACCATGTCCTTCGGCTTCGCCTCCACTCCCGTGGTCATCTTCTATAACTTCCAAGCTACTAAATGACTCTGGATCTTCACTTTCTAGATCGGGTAGTTGGTCCCTTCTAGTTTTCTAGACTCTCCGAAGTTAGGGATAGTGAATGAGAGAAAACTGGGGGAGGAGGAAGGGAGAGCAGGGGTTGAAGAGGCTATAGAGATTGACATGCAATTGCAAGCCTTGAGGCTATTTTTGGGATTTGGTCTGCAGTTTTGCTTTTGATTGCAATACATTGGGAGATTCGAGAACATTGAGTCACATTTGCAGGACATTGAGTCAGATTTTTAGACATTGAGCCTTTTTTGTACGACATTGAGTCGGATTCACATACATTGGGTCACATTTGCAAAACATTTTAGCAAAATTTGGGGCTTTTTTGCATTTGTCCTCTTTTTGGCCTATTTGCCCTCAATAAATATATGAGTTTTAGTCTATCTCTCTTTCACTTTTCTGAGTGTTGTATGAGCTAGAGAGGAAGTGAGGTGTGAGTGATTCTATCCTCTATTTCCAACATGGTATCAGAGCTAGGTTCACAGCTCTAGATCGAAGTACCTCTACTAGAAGGCGACTCCAATCACTACCCAGGTCTATAGGATCGCTAAATGAAAAGAGAGTGCAAGGTACAAAGAGTCGAAGAGTCACAGCCGTCACGTCAATCTTGAGTAGTGTGTGAAAACAAAGTACATAGTACTTGTACCTAGACCTTAAGTGTCCTAGGTGTCACATAGGACTAAGTGTCCTATGGGGCATAAAAGGCACACAATAAACTAAGTGCCTATACCAATGCCTACAAGGCACATACCAGGGCCTATAGGACATCACTAGAACTAGGAGAAGATGGCCTACAAACCCCCCTCCATGGTATGGGCTGAAGTATTTTGGAAACATCTCAGAATACCTGGTATTTTCTGATCATGGTGGCACATGTTCAACCAAAAGGATATAGCCACCTATGAACGTACAAGGTATGTTAGATCATGTAACAAAGGGAACCAAGTGTAAAGCCTGGCGGAAGACTTCGAACTTGGGACGAGGAAGTGCCTTTGTAAACAGTTTTGCTATGCTGTCCTCTATGGGAAGATAGGACAACTCTATGTCTCCTACTAACAACCGCTCCTGAACATAATGATAGTGAACTTCAATATGCTTGGTACATGCATGAAACACTGGGTTACGCGTAATGGCCAAAGCACTGTGGCTGTCAGTGTAGACCATAGTGGAGGATGTCTGGCGAATACCAAGATCTGTAAGTAATTGTCAAAGCCAGACACACTCTACTGTAGCAGTGAAACATATACTTCTTCCTGCAGATCCCCATGAAGAAAAGTAGTCTTGATGTCAAGTTGGTGCACTTGCCAATGATGATGGGCTGCAATGGCAATGACACATCTAATGGTAGTAATCCGAGATGTGGGAGAAAAGGTCTCCTCAAAGTTAATGCCTTGTTGTTGGGCATACCCTTTTGCAACAAGACAGGCTTTGTATCGATCTATGCTGCCATCAGATTTCCTTTTTAATTTGTAGACCCACCGGGTATAGCGCAAGCATGGTTGTAGAGAGCTGTGAGTACGGTTGTCCGTATAGGGCTTCGTACCTTCGTCGTGCATTCCATACAATCACAGTACAATTGTACTTGCATTGTACTTGCATCATCATAGTTGCATTGTACTTGTGCTACCGTACAGTAGTAGAGTTTCGAATCTACATCACCGTATAGCCATACAACGTACATCATAGTACCTACATCTGTATAGCGTATCTATACCCATAAAGTTAGGTACTTGCATCCGTACATTGCACGTACTTGTTTTGTACACTGCAGTTCGTACTTGCTCAGCACATTGTACCTGCAGCCCGTACAGCTTGTACTTTATAGTACATTATCAAAATTTGGGGCTTTTGAGGATTTTTGTTATCCTTATCTTCCTTCTACTGTTTAAATTCATTTCAAGACATTTCAACAGATTGGAAAGCCTACAATTTAAGGTCCATACTTTGGGATAGGTGCACTTTTGTAGTTATTTTGTGGACATCAAGTCCTAATTTTGTAGTTGCAAGCCTTGAGGCTATTTTTGGGATTTGGTCTGCAATTTTGCTTTTGATTGCAATACATTGGGATAGATTCGAGAACATTGAGTCACATTTGCAGGATATTGAGTCAGATCTTCAAACATTGAGTCTTTTCTGCAGGACATTGAGTCAAATTCGCATACATTGGGTCACATTTGCAAAAAAATTCAGCAAAATTTGGGGCTTTTCTGCATTTGTCCTCTTTTTGGCCTATTTGCCCTCAATACATTTGGGGCTTTTGCTAGATTTGTTGTTTTTGTAGTGAATATTACCTGCCATAGTCACATTTGGGTCAGATCTACATTTGCCCTTTGATTTGGGTCGAAAATTTGCAGATATTTGCTGTCATTTTTGGACAACTAGCTTTTTGCAGTGATAGCCTTGAGGCTTTTTGGGTTTTTAGGTCTTTTACAAGGTATCACATTTGCTATGGCTGGGAACAATCAAGATCTATTTGGCATTCTTCGTGAAGATGATAAGTTGGATGGCACCAACTATCTGATGTGGTCTTATCTCATGAAACATATTCTTGTTGCAAAGCATTTATGGAATATTGTTTCTGGGGTTGATCTGAGGCCAGCCCATGCTCCAATGGTTGCCTCTACTGCTGGTCCCTCCGTAGGGGTACTACTTGTGATGCCTCATCTTCTAGCACTCTTGCTACTACTCTTCCAACTCAGGAACAAACAAGATGGGATGCAAGAGATGCAAATGCACATTCATGTATTGCTTTATCATGCAAGAGAATCATTATTCCACACATCCGGTCTTGCAGGACAGCAAAGGATTCTTGGGATAAATTGGCTTCTCTCTATCAGATTCGCAATGAGGCACGTGTTGCATATCTGAGAAGGCAATTACAGGAAGTCAGCATGAATGAAGGTGACTCTATGGATGCATACCTAACAAAGGTCAAGGACCTCATGGAACAACTTGCCAACATTGATGAGGTGGTGCCAAATTCATAGCTTATCACTACCACATTGAATGGATTGCCAGATACATATCAAGGGTTTACTACAACCCTTCGATTAGTGGCCATGGGTAATCTGGACCACTATTCTTTTGATCAGCTAGTTACTTTGCTTTTGTAGGAAGAGCAAAGTAGAGCTTATATACAAGCCATTATTCCTGATCATGCATTTGCTTCATAGCAGACAGGAAGAGGCAAGACTTCCAAGCCTATGGGCAAGCCAAAATCTACGCATAGCAGCTGCAATTCCTCCCATGCATCTAAAAATACAGCAGATAAGTCAAAGAAGAAAAGATGCAACTATTGTCGCAAGCCTGGACATGACATTTCAAAATGCAAGAAGCACATTGCTTCGGAGAAAAAGAAAGTGGGATTGACAGTTAATGCCTGTCATGCTATTGAATCCCATGAGTCAGAAAATGCTTCACATGCACATGCTCTTCAGGATGATTGGGCATGGGCTGTCCATTGCTCATTTGATCCCTCGAAAGCTAATGCATTCTTTACTGCTAATGATGCTCAATCCTGGTACTTTGATAGTGGTGCTTCCAAGCATGTCACATCTTGCAGACAATTGTTTCATTCTTTAGGTGATGCACCTCGAGGGGGGACTATCATATGTGCTAATAATGCTTCGTATGCTATAAAAGGAATTGGAAATGTGCAGCTCACATCCATTTCAAGCCATCCTGTCACTCTGACAAATGTTCTTTTTGTGCCTAGAATTGAAGTCAACTTGATTTCAATTTCAACAATTGCCACTTTAGGTTTCAGAGTGATTTTTGATGGCTACAGATGCCTAGTTTACGATCTTCATGATGACAATGCCATAGTTCTCACTGGCACTTTGCAAAAGGGGCTTTATCACCTTGATCATCACTCAGCTGCACTTTCTATTGAAGCATTTGCAATTTCAGATTCATAGCTTGCTGAAACTCATCTTTGGCATGAGAGAATGGGTCATCTCAATTATAGAGCTCTTGCAAAGCTACATTCACAGCAGATGGCAAATGATGTACCTCAAACTCACACAGTTTCCAAACATGTGTGTGAGGGTTGTCTTTTGGGTAAGATGCATCAGTTTCCTTTTCAAAAGAATTGTCCAAAACTCTCACAAAGGAAATTGCAGCTAGTACACAGTGATGTCTGTGGCCTAATGAGGACAAATGCCATTGGGGGGTATAAGTATTGCATGACTCTCATTGATGATTTCACAAGATATTGCTAAATATATCCTTTAAGAGCCAAATATGAAGTTCTCTTATGCTTTCAGAGGTGGCTGATTATGGTTGAGAATGAATCAGGATGCAAGCTTGTCACCCTCAACACAGATAGGGGGGGAGAGTATATGTCAAAGGAGTTTGATGCATTTCTCTCTTCATGGGGCATTTTTCACTCATGTACTACTCCTTACACTCCTCAACAGAATCCTGTTTCTAAAAGGAAAAACAGGTCTACAATGGAGATGTCCAGATGCATGCTTAAGGCCAAGTCTTTGCCCAATAAATTTTGTCTTGATGCAATGATGTGTGCTAACTATGTGCTGAATAGATCACCTACATGGGCATTGAAGACTGTTACACCTTATGAAGCATGGAAAGGTAGGAAGCCTTCACTTTCACACATGAGAGTTTTTGGGTCTCTTACATATGTTCATGTACCATCTCAGCTGAGACATAATCCTGATGATAAGGCAATCTAATGCATATTTATTAGTTACAGCCAGGAGAGCAGAGGGTATCAGTTATATCAACCAAATACTGGGAAGATTATTGTCAGTAAAGATGTAATCTTTGCTGAACATTTGGCTTCTCCTCATGTGGACTGCAAAGCTAAGCCAGATGTTGACATGTTTGATGCATTTGAATCTTGGTTACCTTTGCCATCATCAGAAGAGGAATTTGACCATCAACATGAGCCTCTTGCAGGCCCTCCACCAAGCAATAATCAGCCACTACCCCATGCTGATTTGCAGGTTTCTCTTCCAGCCCAAAATGATCCATTGAAGAAAGAGCTGTCAATAGACAGCAAAGGCAAGTTCCCAAATGGCTTCTTGATACATTGAGGGACAGCAAACAAGATCAGCCTTTTGCTGCCCAGACAAGGTCAGGGAATAGACAGATGCATGGTCACTTTCTTGAATTTGGACTCCCTGCTACAGCTTGCAATGAAGAGCCCTTGTGCCATAAAGATGCTTTTGACAGCAAAGAGTGGATGGATGGAATGAGAGTTGAGTTACAATCCATTGCCAAAAATGACACATGGGAATTAGTAGATCTTCCTCCCAGTAAGCATGCCATTAGTACCCAGTGGGTCTACAAATTAAAAAAGATGGCAGCATATATCGATACAACGCCCATCTTGTTGCAAAAGGGTATGCTCAACAACAAGGCATTGACTTTGAGGTGACCTTTGCTCCATCAGATTTCCTCTTTAATTTGTAGACCCACCGGGTACCAATGGCATGCTTGCCGGGAGGAAGATCTACTAATTCCCATGTGTCATTTTTGGCAATGGATTGTAACTCAGCTCTCATTGCATCCATCCACTCTTTGCTATCAAAAGCATCTTTTTGGTAGGCAGTGAAGAGAGTCTTCAGATATCTCAGAGGCACTCATGATTTAGCCCTCTTCTATTGGTGATCAGGGTTCACTTACCATGCATGCTTACATGGATAGTGACTGGGCAGATGTTCCAACACCAGAGTGTCACATACTGGTAATTGTTTTTTGCTTGGCAATTCATGTATCTCCTCACTCAGCAAGAAGCAACCAACAGTTGCCACATCTAGCTGTGAGGCTGAGTATAGGGCAGCTTTCACCGCTACAGTAGAGTGTGTCTGGCTTTGACGGTCACTTACAGATCTTGGTATTCACCAGACATCCTCCACTATGGTATAAACTGACAACCAGAGTGCTTTGGCCATTGCGCATAACCCAATGTTTCATGCACGTACCAAGCATATTTAAGTTCACTATCATTATGTTCGGGAGTGGTTGTCAGCAGGAGACATAGAGTTGTCCTATCTTCCCACAGAGGACAACATAGCAGATCTGTTTACAAAGGCACTTCCTCGTCCCAAGTTCGAAGTCTTCCGCTAGGCTTTACACTTGGTTCCCTTTGTTACATGATCTAACATACCTGGTACATTCATAGGTGGCTATATCCTTTTGGATGAACATGTGCCACCATGATCAGAAAATACCAAGTATTCTGAGATGTTTCCAGAATACTTCAGCCCATACCATGGAGGGGGGTTTGTAGGCCATCTTCTCCTAGTTCTAGTGATGTCCTATAGGCCCTGGTATGTGCCTTGTAGGCATTGGTATAGGCACTTAGTTTATTGTGTGCCTTTTATGCCACATAGGACACTTAGTCCTATGTGACACCTAGGACACTTAGTCCTAGGTCTAGGTACAAGTACTATCTTCTTTGTTTTTCACACACTACTCAAGATTGACATGACGGCTGTGACTCTTCAACTCTTTGTACCTTGCACTCTCTTTTCAACGATCCTACACAAACAAGATCAACTTATTTCTGCTTGGACAAGATCAGGGAATAAACAAGATCTTGAGTTTGCACTCCTTGCTACAGCTTGCAATGAAGAGCCTTTGTGCCATAAAAATGCTTTTGCCAGCAAAGAGTGGATGGATGCCATGAGAGCTCTTTTCATTCAACGATCCTACACAAACAAGATCAACTTATTGCTCCCTGGACAAGATCACGGAATAGACAAGATCGTGAGTTTGCACTCCTTGCTACAGCTTGGAATGAAGAGCCTTTGTGCCATAAAGATGCTTTTGCCAGCAAAGAGTGGATGGATGCCATGAGAGCTGAGCTACAATCTAGTGCCAAAAATGACACATGGGAATTACTAGATCTCCCTCTCGGCAAGCATGCCAATGTTACTCGATGGGTCTATAAATTAAAAAGGAAATCTGATGGCAGCATAGATCGACACAAAGCCAACAAGAAGGCATTGACTTTGAAGAGACCTTTGCTCCAACTTCGAGGATTACTACGATTAGATGTGTCATTGCCATTGCAGCCCATAACCATTGGCAAGTGCACCATCTTGACATCAAGACTGCCTTTCTTCATGGGGTTCTACAGGAAGAAGTTTATGTGAGACAACCTCCTGGCTTTGAGGTTGTTGGCTCTGAAAACAAGGTATGCCGGTATTCACCAGACATCCTCCACTATGGTCTACATTGACAGCTAGAGTACTTTGGCCATTGCACGTAATCCAGTGTTTCATGCACGTACCAAGCACATTGAAGTTAACTATCATTATGTCTGAGAGCAGTTATTAGCAGGAGACATAGAGTTGTCCTACCTTCCCACAGAGGACAAAGGCACTTTCTCAGCCCAAGTTCGAAGTCTTTTGACAGACTTTACATGGTTCCCTTTGTTACATGATTTGGCATACCTTGTACATTCATAGGTGGCTATATCATTTTGAATGAACATGTGCCACCATGACAAAAAAATACCAGGTATTCTGAGATGTTTCCAAAATACTTCAGCCCATACCATGGACGGGGGTTTGTAGGCCATCTTCTCTCAGTCGTATTGATGCCCTCTAGGCCCTGGTATGTGCCATGTAACTTTAGTTATTGGCACTTAGCCACTAGGGCATAGGTCCTAGGGTTCTCTTTTATAGTACTTTGTACTTTCATTTTCATTCTTATAGTTGATGTGATAGCTTCCACTTCTTGCTCCACTCTTGTGCATCCTTTTGCTTTCGTGAGCCTACAAAAACAAGTATCCTATATGCTCGCATTGATGAGCTCTTTGATCAATTACAAGGGGCAAAATATTTTACTAAAATTGATTTAAGGTATGGATATCACCAAGTACCAATCAGGGAAGAGGATGTTCCTAAGACATCATTTTGTATCAGGTATGGACATTATCAATTTAAAGTAATGCCATTCGGATTAACAAATGCTCCAGCAACTTTCATGACACTTACGAAGTGTCTTAAGGTCATATTTAGGAAAATTTGATGTAGTATTTTTAGATGATATCCTTATATATAGTAAATCCAGAAAAAAGCGTTTGGAACATTGCGATAAGTGTTCCAAGTGCTTGGAGATAATTCACTCTTTGCTAAAGAATCCAAATGTGAATTCTTTGCAAAAGAAGTGAAGTACTTGGGACATATAATATCCCAAGAAGGGGTTTGTATGGACCCTTTAAAAGTAAGGGCCATATTGGAATGGCCACATCTTATAAACCCAGAAGAATTACTGATATTCTTAGGATTGTCCGGATTCTATAGGAGTTTCATCCAGGATTACTTTAAGATTGCTATTCCAATTGACGGACCAGCTTAAGAGGAAAGGGAAGTACCTTCATATGGGATGAACTTCAAAAGAGAGGTTTTGAAAAATTAAAAATAGCTATAGCAGTTGCTCTTGTCTTAAAGGTAGTGGATCCCAATGAACCATTCATGGTCATGCCACAAAGTAGAATGAAGATGAAAAGACCCCAGGGCCAGAGGGGAACAATGCTAAGGGCATTTAAGCCAAAAGAAAATAAATCAAAGGGGACCAACGCTGAGGGCACCTTTGGGTCAAAACAAAATAACCCAAAGGGGAACAGTGCTACGAGCACCTCTGAGGAGCCAAAAGCAAAATAAACTAGAGGGAACAGCCAAAAGGGAACCTCCGAGGATGCACAAATGGAAGTGGCCAAAGGAGCAGACGCAAGTGGGAAAGAAGTCACACCCAAGGAGTAGAGGGAAGTCCGAGCAGAACAAGGTGATGTTGAGCCGACGCAAAAGGTTGAGCAATAGAAAGAAGGTTCAACATTGGCCACTCTTACTGTGCCTCCACCTCCTTTGCCCCTTCAGAGCCTAACTTATGTTGAGCTATTCCCCTTAGACTCCCTCCTTAAAGAAAATAATCACCAGGGTTGAGCTGCCTTAGAGGTTTTGTGGCCAGTGTTAAGGGAGAATATGGTGCATGCGGGGTAGGCCTTGAACTTTTTGGCCAACCACTGGTTCCCTCCCTAGGTATGGGACACAAATTATTCCTACAGATGAAGCACTAGGAGAAGGTGACGTGGGTCTCTAAGGAACAAATTGCTAACCTATGCCTAGCCAACGAAGATTTGTTAGCAGAATGCAAGTCACTGCAGGAGCATCTAGAGGGTAGGAACCTAGTCTATGAAGAGATGCTTCATCATAATGCAAGTCACTATAGCAGGCTCACACCGAATTGAAGGCAAAATATGGCAACCTATAGTGCAAGGTAGAAAGACTTAAAAAAACTCTCGAGCAAGTCCAATGGAGATGTAATGAGCCTCACCTACAAGACCATGAAGCTATGCCTTGTAGTGCTTGCAATAGAAGACCTCAAGGCTTAGCAGCAACAGGTGCCTCGGACCCAACTTGAGGCCCTAGAATGGGAGAATGCATGCGTAAGGGAGGATGCTCCATAAAAATAGGTATCGAAGGAGGAGAACGTGTGACCAAGCTAGATGGATACAGCTAGCTCTAGCATTTAATTTTTCTCCTCCAAGTTCTTGAAAAACACCTCACTGATAGCCACTAGACAACGATGACATAGATGGCTAGGTTGGTGTGTGGGAATTAACAAATTCAAGCAAGAAGGTGGGAAAAGAATTCCACTGAAGGGGGCAGTGCTTCACAAACCAAGATAGCAAAATGGATTTTGATGAAGGCTCTACTAGCAGGCCAAGTGGAGTACACCGAGAAAGCCACTCAGACCGACTCCAATTTTGAAGATGTCATAGTGCAAGTCATAATTTTGGCAAATACAATTGACGTGGGGGTACAGACAAAGCAAACATTAGATGCCAAGCCCATTTTGACATCTCAGGGTCTCCCCATTGTAGTCCCAACAATGGAAGTTTTGCATCGAGTTTTGGGTCAAGAGGAGATGCCCATTTGTTACCAGGTATATGGCAAACCAAGGAGATGGAAATGTTTGTTCCCCCCCATTCTATGCACCAAGGCGTTCTAAAACCCATGCAGCTAGTGATATCAATATATGATCAAGCAACAAATGCATTCAACCATTTTGTCAAGGAACGCACTCAATGCCAACACAATATCTTTAAAATCGAGCGCAAGCTACCAAGGTACGCCAGCTGCTAGTCGAAGCCATCTATGCCCGAGCTACCCACCTATTACCATAATCTTTTGTGGGAGCTCGAGAACCTAATAAGTATCCATATGATAGAAGCTAAGTCCACATGTGACAATATACACGATCTATGTAAGGATCTCATCATGAAGTGTTAGGAGCGGATCAGCCAAGTCCAGCACTATAAGATGAATTTTGCAATGGTACCGGACATCAACAAGCCATCCAAAGACCTAGTAGCCGAAGCTTGGACAATGGAGTGGTTCACTTGGATATCAGTGTTCCCCAAGCGTCCTCCCATGGATATCAGTGAAATCTATCCTTGGCCACCTAGAGGGCACCATTTTAAAGCCACCACATTCCCCTCCTGGCGCTTCTACCATAGACAAGGTTGGTCCATCTCAACAACCAATCCCATCCTCGACCTTCCCTCCATTGAAGGTGTCATCGACGACCATGAGGCTTCCACCCTAGATCTTTCACATATGAGCACTGGCTCATCCCTGCTAGTCCATGAGGACACATCCAAGGGTAGCTGAGGCAAGATGTTAGCCCCCAAGTTAGGCTAACATGGAGCTGCGCGAGGTCACCAAGTGCCGACCTTGGATGGAAGTGGTGCTGTTGGCCTAGCACCAATTTTGTAGTGGAGGTTTAGATGATCATGGTATCACAACCAATCAGCAGATGGAGGTTGGTGCACCAAGTGCATATCCTTTTGGAAGGTGGTTCCTTAGGTAGTGATATGGTTGTAACAGGCAAAGGAGAGAACAAGAGAGCTCTCTTCTTATGACTTGAGTTAGAGGGAGTATTCACGCGGCAAGCCGAGATGGCTTTGTTGTAATCAAATCGGTTTGATTTAATAGAAGTGAATCTCGGTTGCCTATTCAATTTTGTTTTTTGTACTCCATTGTCTAAGTGTTTGAAGTGTGTACACAACTTGATATTCTCCTGTCGTCACATGATTATCCTATGATAGCCAACCTTGACATCTGAGTGTTTATATATGTTGCCATCTATTCTACACCCAATCACGTCCACCTTAGGACTGCAAGAGCAAGCATCTTCGCCAAGCACAACACCAGGTTGGGTTGTCAATTGAGCACCTTTTTGAGTTGTTCGGGTGACAAAACTAGAGCGCCAACATTAGGGAACCAAGTACCATTATATATCTAGCAATCAACCACCACTGCATCTATTCTTTGATGGAAGCCAATCATATAGGGGTGAATTTGGCCCTAGACTACCCCAAGACTTTCAAATACTGGAATAGAGTGGAAAAGGAAGTAATCCATAAGGTCCATAAATAAGACCCCCTACATCCAAAGTTCCATTGTTTCCTACTTGGCAATAGAGAGGTATGCCATATCCAATGGTTGCCTCTTATAGGCCTATGCATAGGGTGAACATGCCACTTTCTAGAGGACCTCTAGCTCAACCTGTTAGACTAACCCCAAGTTGCAATGCAAATTCCAAGTGGGTTAGAATCCTCAAATCTTACATTTGTACAACAACCAAATGCATGAAACCCTCCATCGAGACTGCCAATATATAGAGCAGGTTCACCATATCCTCAAGGTCCACCTACTCCACAAACGGTACTTACCAATGAGGTGATGAGGATATTGGTACAAGCACTAGGAAGTGTTGTATGTGGAGCCTGAATATTTTTAGAGATTGTTTTTTTGGCCGTGCTTTGGACCCATGCATGCTTATACCCATTCTATGAAGGGGGGCCAACACCCCCCATAGGGCATTGCTGGGCGGCCCCAAGCCAAAAATACATGAAAATTGGTGCATGAGTTGCTTATAGTTTGTGTGGCCAAAGTTGTACGATAAGGGTGTGGCTCACATAACAGAAAAGTAGTGGATATTCCTAGATTTTGTTCATGCTTATGGACTAGCCAAAGGCCACATAAGATTTCGTACTTCTCTGTATGGTGGCTCATGGAGGTTCGCACAGAGATGGTAGATACCACCACTACGTGGACAGAGATTTGGAGATGATCCCGCATTGTCTTTGGGGCTGCCTCGTAGCACAAAGGATTGGAATGGGAGCCCTCCAGATTGTTGCTAGGACACATACAATGTAGCAGGACTTCACTTGAGGGATAATTGCTTGGCTGATGAAGGGGGCTCATGCCTTCTTTATCGATCCATCCTCTCTAGTTTACACGATCCAAGGATAGTGGTGGCCTTTTAAATAGAGGCACAAGACGCAACAACTCCTTCACGTCATGGCCGTATGCCATCGCTAAGGATACGATAGTGTCCAACATCAATGCTTGGAACATTTGGTCCTGTAGGTCCGTGAGACCTCCCGCAGATGTTAATATATATTTCTTTCTTTCTTTCTCTGTGTGTGTGTGTGTGTGCGCGCGCATGCGCACGCATTGATGTGGCAGCTATTGATCTCTTTATTTCAGCATAGTACTTAGCAAGGGCCTTAGCATGCCCTTTGCTCCAGCCATTTGTGGCTTGTATGAGTTTTTTTCCTTCTTGGTATTTGCCACACTGTCCCATAGGCCTACGAGGCCTCCCGCAGACGTTAATGTGTCTTCCTTTCTTTCTTTCTCCGTGTGCGTGTGTGTGTGTGTGTGTGTGTGTGTGTGTGCACCGATGTGGCATCTATCTTTCCCAACCCTTGCTATTGGCGCACCTCCCCCATCTCTTGTTTCAAATCTCGTGAATACTAGTGTGAAATACAAGAGCGATGTCAAATGCCACGAATAATAGTGTGAAATTCAAGAGAGATGGCGTCATTTACAATTGTGTGAGTCTGCATGCCCTTTCATTGTGAGTAGCCACTAGTATCTCTTTGTAAATTTTGGTTCTATTGTTTCAATGCAATAGTTTGTATATGTAAAATGATTGGCACTACTCTTGTTATCTAGGTTTATTGTATTCGATGACCACAAATGAATGTATTCAGTGTTGCTTTTGGTTTTGTTGATAGGTTTGTTACATGAGTTATATAGTAGCTAGGTTTACTTTGCTATTACATAAGCTGCATTAGTGTTCTTTGGTGTATGCAGTGTTCACCAGACTATGCATATGGCGCAGGAGGTTTTGTGGATCGGGGGATTCAACCAAACTCAGTGCTTGTGTTCGAGGTCGAGGTGTTGAAAATCAATTGAGTAAATATTTTCTCATGCAGAGTGATACTGTCGAAATTCAGAAAAGCATATGTAACCAAATACAGTTTGTATCCCAAGTGTGATTTAACATAGTTCCTTGGGTCATAGTTGTTTTGTTTCATGGGTTTCAAAGTTGTTCTGTGGTTTTAGAGAGAGGGCAAATTTTACAAGACTTTGTCAGTCAAACCAATTACCAAATGAAGAGTGAGCCTGGCCAAGTATTGCCGTACATTTTTAATAGAGATGACTTCTAAAAGCACCTTTACGATTTATTACTAGAGCTAAAAAGCTTGATAGTTTTGTAGCATGTTGGTTGCATATGTTGTAACAAAATATGAAACAATGCAGCAAGGAGCACATCTAGGTTTTTAGAGGGACAAAATGCCTTGATGAAAAAAAGATTGCACAAGTGCGTGTGGCACACTGCCTCTTGCAATGACTCCCATGAGTTATGTGTTTTTTGCAAGAACTTCATAGTAGTCAGTATGCTTAGGTACATAAGAATAAAACATCATTGGGATTCTAGAGGAGGGGGTTAAAACAGTTGTGGATCTTCCAATGCTAGCTTTCTGGGGTCTGCAATCGTTTTGGAGGGTCTATTGCCTCTATCGTGTTTTTGGGCCTTTTTTTTGGGCCTAAAATGGTTTAAGTTTGTTTTTGGGCCGGCGAAAAAAAATTAAGTTTTTTAATTACTTGGGGCCCTAAAATGGGGGTGGGGGTGTTGGTCTTGGGGTGTTTACTACCATTTTTGGACCCCAACCTCTATTTTTAGGCACTCAACACTGGCATCGAGAGGTCTGTGACCGTTTTTAGGTCCTAACATTAGCAGCCCAAAAATAATGGTGGGGACACAAAAAGGGTTCCAAACCCCCCAACTTCGGTATTGGCATTCAATTGTGAAGCACAATTCTAACATGTGGAGGAAGGATTAAACTATTCTAGTCTTTAAGTGTAATGTCATTTTCAATTATTAGATGAAATTTAAAATGTTGTTTGCATTTAGCATTGTCATATAATTGTTGAGCATAACTACAAGCAATGTATTGATTGCCACCATTAATAACAAATGACTTGCATTCCCGTTTAACATGCTATATAATTGTTAAGCATAATTTCAAGAGTAGTGTAACATTTGGAGTATTGCATTTAGCATTTTCATAATCAGCTACTAGCTTTTTAATATGATCACTTTTTAATTGAGAAATATTATTACAAATTCAGGTACAATCCATTCTTAACCACTCAAAACCATTCACATGATAACTCATAATACTTATTCATATTGAGTGCAAATACTCTATATTTCATTGAGGGAAACCCAATGGAACATGTAGGGGTAATCCTATTACCTACAAGTACTATCTTCTTATGACATGAATAATATACTAATACCCCTCTTTTATATATAGACATCTCATGGTTGTGACCACCATGTTTTGGCCTATACAAAATTAGGCATGTAATTTGGATCATTTCTAAATGGTCTCATATATACAATTTTTCCTATCTTTATCCCCTATAGTGATATCTATTAGTCCTCTTATGACATTGCCTTATGTATAAGGCCTACTAATCTACATGCAAATGATTCCCATAGCTTGTTTCCCTCTCTAAGTGATGTAGCATTTGTACATATGGCATGCTGAAAAACTAAGCATGCATGTAAATAGATTATACCAATCACCCCATGCATATGATGTTGAAGAAGATTCAGAGAGTGAGAAAGAAGAAAGAAAGATCTATCAACATTTGCAGAAGACCTCACAAGTCTATGAGACAAAGTATCAGCACCAAAAAGTCACTTACTACATCTGGATAGCCAGATAATCGAGGGAATGCACAAGGCCAACTCATCTCGAGTTATTATAGGGTGTACCTACATTCTAACACTATCATAAAGTGGTCTTTATAACATCAGTTTAAGACTAGAGTATTTGGGTTTGGATTTAAAGTCCCTAATCAATGCTTGCCCATCTTGATAAATCGCCATTTGCCCGAAATGATTCCCATAGCTTGTTTCCCTCTCTAAGTGATGTAGCATTTGTACATATGGCATGCTAAAAAACTAAGCATGCATGTAAAAACATTATGCCAATCACCCCATGCATATGATGTTGAAGAAGATTCAGAGTGAGAAAGAAGAAAGAAAGATCTATTAACGTTTGCAGAAGACCTCACGGGTCTATGAGACAAAGTATCAGCACCAAAAAGTGACTTACTACATTTGGATAGCCAGATAATCGAGGGAGTGCACAAGGCCAACTCCTCTCGACTTATTATAGGGTGTATCTACATTCTAACACTATCATGAAGTGGTCTTTATAACATCATTTTAACACTAGAGTCTTTGGGTTTGGATTTGAAGTCCCTAATCAATGCTTGCCCATCTTGATAAACCACCATTTTCCTGCCTTGCGTTCTTCCTTTACCTTGGTGAGTTCATTGTTTCTTTGTTTGAGCTGGATCGGAGTGAGCTCCTCAGATATCCAAATCTTTGTACCCTTCAACTTATGTGTTTTTCTGAGAATTTTGATTCTTGCTACCTTCCCTCTGTAGTAGATCTGTGTTTGTGTGCCAGTTTGACAAAATTGCTCATATCATTTTCATCCCATTCGATTGGCGATGCTTCCTTCTTAAGGCATATGATTCTGTCCTCAATGCTTTTCTCCTCATCATCATGAAGGCAGCCTTCTTTCAGTCCCCCAATGTGTAAGATCATGTCTTATTCCCTGCTCTAGCTTCATGCTCTTTTACTTCCACATAAAGGTCAGCTCTATTGACTTCTATAAGGTCGTCTTATTCCATTCTCTAGCTTCATGCTCTTTTACTTCCACATAAAGCTCAGCTCTTTTGACTTTGTTAATGGTGTCAGTAGCTATTTCTTGCTTGATTGAGCTCATGTGAGTGGTGATCATGTCCTGAACCATGGAGACAAGTATCAGTGTCGGTGGAGATGCATTACATTTGTGTACTGCCTCTGCAATAATTTTCTCCTTTCCACTACTCTCTATATCTAGCACTTTTCTCCCAAGGGTTGCAAGCTGAAGCTTGAGCTCTATTGTTGTAGGTAATGGATTTGCTCCTGCGGGTCAATATTAACCATCTACCTTTGATGTGTTTTTGCATAGGGGGAAGGTGTCTTTGCAATGGTCAAATATGAAGGCTTGAAAGAGGGTGCTAGTGTTGCAAAAAATTTGACCTTGGGGAATTCCATGTTGACCCTACACTCTACTCAAGCTAACCCCCTAGAGATGACTAATTGTATACATCTTTAGTGCTTAGGGTCAAGGTTACACTTTGTCCCATGAACCCTATGTAATCCTCTCTAGATGATGCAATTTACAGCATTCTCAAAAGTATTTGTCTAATGTAGCTTATAGCATTCTGGATAGTAGTGATACCCTTTCTAATGTCACTAATGACTTTGTGCTACAGACAATTTTGCTCCTACTCTACACCTCCTTGAGGAATGCATGAAATTTATTTCTTGACATTATAGGGATTGATGTTGAAGTTTATAATGCCATTAATATATACATCTGGCATGACTTTAGATTTTACTTCAACGAGGTCTTTTATAAATTGTCTAGGACACCTAGGTATTTGAGGATATGTAATCTTATGTGCATTTGCACACATTTGGTCGTACTATGGCCAAAGACATTGTCCATATACTCTTTTTGCTCCTCTTTTGAACCATTCAAGGATGTTCATTTTTGGCTCAGTACACCATATGCTACCTTTATGACATTCCTTTAGTGAGAGCTCAACTCTTACAATTTGGAGTATTTGTTACCTTGAGCTCTTGGCTTGTCCGTGAACTACTTGAGGAGCTACTTGACATTGCCTTTTGTCAATGGATGGTGCATGTTAGAAGCATTCTTTTACTCTCAAATATATATCTCGAGGAGTGAAATGCAAGCTTACCTCATTTGCAGTTGACATGGTAGTAGTGGATTTGAGCTTTATAATGCTTGTGCTTATTTGTCATTGTAGAAAATAACATGGAATTTCATTACCATATTGGTGCATGTTAGAAGCATTCTTTTACTCTCGAATATATATGTCGAGGAGTGAAATGCAAGCTTACCTCATTTGTAGTTGACATGGTAGTAGTGGATTTGAGCTTTATAATGCTTGACGAATATAATGCTTATGCTTATTTGTCATTGCAAAAAATAACATGGAATTTCATTACCATATTTCTTTTATGGTATAAATTTGTGCAATATCAAGCCTATCAAAAGTACTGTGCTACCTACCTACTATCATCATAGTCTATACATGGCATATGAATGATAGTCTTTTGACTTGAGCACTCTTATATTTATAGGTGTTTCCGTTTTGTTAGTCTCTAAAGCATGACATACACTAGTCTTAGACAATGTGTGAGCTTTTCTAATTAACGCACCCCTTAGAATTTGTGTTTATTTATTACATAGTTATCATGATTGGCAATTATGTCTTGTATCATTGTCCTTGAAGGCCTCTCGTTGCTCTCGTTGAGTATATGTGGTTTGTACAATATGAGAAAAGCTTCAGGTTTTTTATTTTAAGATAGTTTACAAATAAGATTTGCTAATATGGGCTCCAAATCCAAATTGGGATAGCAACGTGAAGAGCACTTGTCATTAAATTTTGATTATCAAATGTCAAAGTAGGTAGGCCCTTCCCTTTTTTGTTAAGAGGTCCCTCTCTTCACTTGTTGTAACCATGGAGATTGGTGGGGCCCTATCCAAGGTGAACTCTTGTGAGAACTTAAGAAGAAATGAGGTTGTCATAACCAATCCAAAGAGTGGAAATGCCATGAAGGCCTTGTGGTAATGTATGTAAAAGCCCAAATCGTGGTTCCACTCCCTCATAAAATTCTCTCTCTTGGTTATAGCAACACATGAGGAGCCTTGAATCCTACCTCAAGTGGCCATGAGAGTTTGAAGATGTCTTGCTAGATAATGCATAAGTGACAAAGAGGCAAGATCTTGAATCCCATCTATGGCCTCATCTAGATTGTATATTAAGATCGCCATGTAGTGAGATTAGCAATGAGCTCTCAAGCCAAATCTATAGGAGCATGAGGCCTAGACATACTAACTATATTGAATCTAGTGAGAAACTCCTCTCTCTTTTGTAAGACACTTGAGATCCTGACTATATAAGGCACTATGTGAGCCATGCAACAAATCCTAGATGTCGGCACCACGTTTGTATGTTCCACTACAACATCACTGTAACATAATTGGTCCATGATTGGAATACGGTTCTATTGCTCTAGCAACCAACAAGAGCTAGTTATAATGTCATTAAATCATTTTTATTGGGATAGAATACTAATCTAAGATGAATTCTACCCCTTTACACAAGAAAAACGTACGAAAGTTTAAATTGCCTCTCTTATTCAAGTGTAGGGGTGCCTCAATATCTAATTAATGTTCTTTAAAGATGCCACATTAATAGATGAGGGGTTGTCTAGCAAGGATATTCTATCTTGTGTAATTGATGCAAATGACACTATAACCAACCTTAACATGTCCACTTTGAAGAGCAACCATGTATAAAAGATGAAAGTCTTGGGAAAAATACAAGCCTTGAATTAGACATGATGTGAAGATTCTATAGTCATGTTTTCTTATTATCCTCATATAATGTTGATGATTGTGACATGGCAATAAAGCTTACAACACAACAATCATAGTGAATACCTAGTGTAGGAATTGATGTGAGAAATGTGTTGAGATTTGTACTCTGAATACTTAGTCTTTAATCATTTTCACTATTTCTTTGTATATAAGTTACACCATACCTTACAATATACGGGCATTCAAAAGATGAAATTTATCTACTTTGGCTAGTGTACTAAGAAACAAAGCTATAAGCATGACCTAAGGATTTCTAGATTTTTGGGATTTTTAAATTACATCTTGAGTAGATTCAAAATGATCACAAAAGTGGTCTTTTAAAAAATCAAACTCTTGCTATAAGGGCATACCACCAATATACGTGCTTTAGTTTTGTCAAATGCTCAATATGGATCTATGCTTTGCCACATATGGATGGAAGCTAAGACTTATATTATGAGAAACATCTCCCTAAGAAAGGTAGTCTCAATTGGATCAGAGCTCGTTGAAGTAGTCGTTCTTATTTATTTGACCTAAACATTTATGGCATAGGTTTTTTTTTTTAAATTGCCGGGTTCTAGGAACTTCTTGCTACCAATGGGATTACCAACTCTATGAGCTAATTGTACAAGAATTCATCACTAATTACACCTTAGATCTCTTTCAAACTCAAGCTTTATAATGCTATAAAAGTGGTTTGATTGAGACTTTGAACTACAAAAGATGCAAAGTAAGACCTTATCATTTCCAATTGTAGATATATATTGAAAAAGTCACTCTAGCATGTTTTAAAACATGCATTCTAGTGTGAGTTTGTAAAATTTTTTGCAAGCTATTCTCTCTTTAAAAGAACTAAAAAACCTAAGAATGGGACCTTTGCTTGAATGTTTCAGTGTTATCAAAATTCAAATTCACCATGTCCACAAATTGATGAACTGCTAAAATCATGATCCAAAATAACAAAGAAAAGTATGAACAAAGAAAAGGGAGTAAGGGAGAGAGAAGAGAGAGAGATGTTGCATGGGGTCCAATCTGCCCCCTGTAGATGGTGGCTCTTGCTTCCTACCTAGAGTATTTATAATTGTAATTCCAAAAAGAAAAGAGCCAATAATAGTACATCTAGAAGCATCCCTTGTCTACAATTGGAGGGATTTCTCAACATCATTCCCCGAGCTGAAAATATCACAAGGCTTAATATGCCCTCATCCATTATTAATGAAATAAAATAGCCCACAGCTTAATATTCATTCTTCTTACAATATTGGCCCATGGTCATATAGGATGCACAGAATGACACCTCAATCGGTGCCCTTGCATGAACTCTAATCCTTGTCATTAGTTCAATCACCAACACTCAAGCTGCCAATTGCATTAGTTGTCACAATGAATTGAATCACCAAATCAGTCAATCCCAACATAATTGCACTCAAAGTAGTATAGTGATCAAACACAAAACCAATAACACTAGCAATATCAATATTAACATGGAATCACCCACAATACTGATCTTAGCATGGCAAAACACATATTAATTAGGTGTCCCCCTGTAAACCATGCAAAGCATCCACTAAAACCCCCACTGCTTTTGACATGATCTATGGTATACTTTGCCATTAGTCAACATGACTAAAAATAAAATAATATCCATAACAAAACTTATCAAAAATGTAATTTTGTAACATGTCTCTTTCTTGGATTGCAACTGACCTTAGTTGCATGTTTGATTATAGGAACTGGTGAGATTTAGAAAAGCTTATCTACTAAGCATCATCTCTCGAACTGTTCTTAAACTTGAGCAAATATTTTGAAATAAAAAAATTCTTTTTGGGTTGTGATCTGTTGATGATCAACAATGCATTCAGGTCAAGTATCATCATCAAGACGATCAAAAAGTATATTTTGGAGATCTTAAAATCTCATTAACCAAGAGAGAGTGAATTTAGCCAAATAATAACTTTTGAGAGATTATTCTTATTCTTATCCTATACTAATAAAAAGTATTATTCTGCATCCATTCATTGCTCATGTTACTTTGGTACAAATCCAAGTATTGTATTTGTCAACTTCCTCAACATCTATATTGTCCCATATTGGGAGCATATTGGTATGACCTTGAGAGAAGTAACAAATACAATGCCTATTTCTCTTAGTATTTATAATGTGAGTGGCAATAATGAACATATATTAGTCTATGGCCAACATAAATATATATTTATCATTGTATAATCACACTTTAAAAATTTTCATTAACTTAATACCTTGGTAGCTAGTAATAATCTAATATGCATTTCCTTTAGTTGCTAGAAAACACATACAAGATATTATCTAGCATACCAATTATTTTCATTATTCTACAAATGCAATATCACTTATTAGAGCTAAAAGCTTGCTAGCCAATAATCATGACTTTTCTTGTTGCTTAGTGAAAATGTCATAGTCATATAGTTTTTGCTTTCTTCATCCTAACAACACAAATATTTTAACTATATCATATGACAATAATTTCATCATTTGACACCATGTTGGCATCATCTATTAGAACATTTTCAAACCTTTAAATAGGTACATAAAATATGTCCCTACCTTCCTGTTAGAAACATGGTGGAGAGTGAGGGAGAGAAGGTTAGGGTGTGAGGAAATGATACATGAATGAAAACATAATGAAAGGCTATCTTATTCATAATCATGAGAAGTACAAGCCTTATATAGGCTAGTAACTCACACACTAGCACCTAGTGCATATGGGATAAACCCCATAATGACACTTGGCACTCACACATGACTCACACACATGAACTAGTAGTAGATCACCAAGTACTACACACTAACACATCACATCACCACACTCTTTGGCTATGATGTCTCCAACACCCCCCTTCAGAGTAAAGAGTGTGAGACCCAACATGCAAGAGTAGACCAATCCCCCCTCCATCGCAATACTGCAAAGTAGATGAAGCTTTCTGCTAAGGTCCAGTAGATGTAGCATAAATATTCTTGAGCTTGTCCAGGTTCTCCTTGGTTGAAGTAGTGAGGTCAAGTTGATGAAGTAGCTTGTTAGCCAACCTCACACTAATAAACGCCATTGCTTTGTCATTCTAATCATCCCTAGCTGAGAGTGGTGCTGATGAGTCTTCACCATGAGGAGAGGCTCCATAGTATCAAAATGAGGTAACAAATCTAGCAGGTTGAAATGGATAACCAACAAATGAAGAGGCTAGTCTAGGGCTTTGAAACAGATCAACAGCCTTCACAAATGCAAGGCAACTAAATAAAGGCTTGAATTAGTGTGGCCAGTAGCTAGTTGATGACCTTGGAGGCTCCACGTATGCAAGAGGACAGAAATAGAGGCCTATGGGTGCTCCAAATGTGAGCCCAAATAAAAAAGGAGTAGGTATATGCCCCGAAAAGCAGAAATAGACCACGAGGTGAGCACTTATGGGCATGATAATTGCCCAAGGCAATGCAGTAGGTATGAAACCCTAGAAACGGCTCACCAAGACACTCTGAAGTGCAAAAACAAGTCAACAATGTGAAAGGCAGCTCCCTAGAATAGGTCTAAATGATGTAGTAGGTCTTTGATGCCAAAAAGAGCTGATGTAGATGTGCTGGAGGCCAAGGAACTGCTCAAAAATACTTCTATTGTAGGCGCTACTACAACAACAATGCTATAAGACCTTGAAAATGCAAACAAGAGCCCCAAAACTGTTAAAAAATGTCTCCAAATAGGTCAAAAATCTGCAACCAACGCGCATGGATGGGCTACTCTAGTGCAGTGGCCTGGAAACCCTAAAAATGGGGATGAAGATGCTCTGAGGCTTGAATTTCCACACATTCTACTCCTAACAAACCTAAACAAAGGCGAATATGAAGGGGAGGAAATGGAGAGGCTACGCATTCAAAAAGCAAAGCAAACAGGCTACAAAATAGAAGCGAAATGGGCAGCAAAGATGGAAGCTATGCAAAAACCCTAAACGGGTAGAAAGCAACTAAAAGGAGACAAAAATGAGGTTGAATCTGATGCAAAAATGTGCAAGGCTGAGGCGGCTGCAGGAAGAAAGGTTTGAGCAAAATTAGGGCTTTGGATTAGGGTTAGGTCTACGATGACATGGTAGCTATGGCAGGATTGACCTGCTCTGATACCATGTTAGAAACATGGTGGAGAGAGAGGGAGAGAAGGTTAGGATGTGAGGAAATGATACATGAATGAAAACATAATGAAAGGCTATCTTATTCTCATAATCATGAGAAGTACAAGCCTTATATAGGCTACTCACTCACACACTAGCACATAGTGCATATGGGATAAGCCCCATAATGACACGTGGCACTCACACATGACTCACACACATGAACTAGTACTACATCACCTACTACAACACACCAACACATCACATCACCACACTCTTTGGCTATGATATCTCCAACACTTCCTTCATGAGCTCAAGGGAGAATCAAGGTAAAACAATCATCAATAGAGCATACTATTTTTTTTCAATTAAAAAAGGAGAAGGATATCATTGGACTATAATTGCAAATGATTTTTAACTCAACCATGCTTGATTACACATGAATTCTCTAAAAGTAGCAATCCTAGTATATATGGTTCATAGTCTTCTCATCCTTATCAAATCCTTTGTATTTATGCTTATTTAATTTTGGCAAAAGCCTTAACATCCCTTGTTTATGCAACTTTCGGTTCGAGTACATAAGAACTAGGTTGTCAGTACAAGACTAATATATGCTATGATTGGTATCTGACTATAAATTAGGCTACATTTCTTTCGATCTTAGCTTACCTGCCATCATCATTTTGTTTGATCACTAGCTCGAAAAACATAGTAAATCAACTTCAAATGTTTAGATAGTCTTGCAACAGTCTACAATAGCCGTGGAGACATGAGAATTTTAAAGCAGATGCGAATAAGTCTCTCTAGTGTGAAATCCGCTATATATAATGACATAGTCGAGGGTAGAGGCTTGGCATTTTGTGAGTAAGTTTTTGTGAGTTTTACGAGTTTTTATTGAATTTTTTATATAACTCATGGCATGCCATTAAAGATCGTGTGGTGTAGAACTCTTACAACCACCTTGATCTCTAGTCACAAGGATTGATTTGACTCAACCATAATGTTTTTTTTAAATGGAAAAATTTAAGCAAAACTATGCATTTAGCATTGGGAGAAATTTAAAATAATGTTATATGCGCAACTTGTATTCTTACATGTAGAGGACCTAATACAAATAGACACATCTCCCACAAAACTAGAAATTACTGATGTTCAAATATTTGACGTATGGATGACCATCATTACTCTACTCCATTGGTACAAATTCCTTGGAACAAAACAAAACATGAACTATGTTGCTATAGGGGTATAAATTCCTTGGAACGAAACTAAACTTTTGATACATGCATAATTTGACATCTTTGACACCAGAAATGAGCTTAGAAGGCCCGAAAACATTAAAAACGACTACAAACATGGGTACCTTTAAATGAAACTATAGCTCGCCATGGCGAGCTATTGTTTCAAGATATTTTTGCTTGGCTCAACGAATGCACAAATGCAACGATGCTTGGCTAATGCTTGCTTGCTTGCCTTTCTAGCTTAATGGTTAGCTATTGATTCAAGGTATTTATGATGAGATCTTGTCCGCTAATCAAACTAGGTCCATGGTTTCCATTGAGTGTTTCCTAGGTTTAAGAAATATATTGCCTAGTTTTATTACGATTTATACTTGCATGGTGATATGTAAGAATTATAATTAGCCACTAGCTATAACATTCACACATAAAAATACTTGAAAAACTCACAAACTCGCAAGAAAATTTACTCGCAAAATGTCAAAACCCTAAAGGGTACTACGTTTTGTGAGTGCCATCCATGGCCCTCGAGAGTGTTTTAGCACAAAGACACTTCAACCACAATTGATACATCAATAATAGTTTAGGTAGTCACATCTACAAACAATCTACTACCGCGGACTACAATTACTAACATTACACAACAAGTTTCTCTCTCATATTTAATCTATTTATGTTTCATACACTATTAGAGAGAGGAATAGAGATAGATCGGATTGTGCGAGGGTTGCAAGTATGATTGTGATTAAGTATAAGCCATATAGTGCTTGTGCATAGTTCATGAGATATAGGACACTTTCCATGAGCAATTTCTTTGGATTTTTGATAGCCTTGAAGACATATGAGAATGTGACAAGCTTATGAGCATGGTAGATCACGTAAGAGGTCTATGGACTAGTTCCATATGGAGATGAGTAAATTATTACATTCATGTACATAGCCTCCTCTTATGACTTATTATCAAAATTAAGGAAAGCTTTAGTACAATTAAATTGTTATTAGATAAACAAAAAAAAAAAGTTTGAGATGAAACACTATCCCAAGTTTGTTGTGTAGTGTGCTAGTAGGGGATCGAGTTTGAAATAGAAAGAATAAAGAATTGATGCTCTTGTGTCTAGAGGGTATAATTGGTTACTTTATCTAATCTATTTACCCTTTTGTTGAATCTTGCCTTTGAGAACTTAGGCAAAACTTGGAGAAGTTGATACAAAAGTGATGGCTGCATTGCTATGTCTTCTACAAAACTTATAAATCTCAATTCTATCCTACTTATTTAATTCTTTTGGATATGTTTCAAGTTGGTAATGTATAGGCCATAAACTTCCAATGAAAACAACTATTAAAAAAGGATGAGTAAATATTCATGCTAATGAGTGACCACGACAAAAAAATCATCATTAGATTTTGTTATGGTTCTTATAGTAATGATCAAATATATACTATATTGCCAAGGAGAATGGTGCATCTTTTTGCCTCTTCTACCAACACTTATAGCTCATGATATCTATCATTAAATTCCATCGATAGTGTGAATAAAACAAACTATACATTTTAAGAGATTTCTTGACTATTGTTTCTTTACAAGTCACCCAAAGAAAACATTTTTCAGAGGCTGTAAGACCCTTAGCTAGCTCTTTGATCTAGGCAATGAAATATTTTGTCAAACTCCTAAAGGGCAGGTAGATGACAGATGATAATGGTTGATTGGGGTTGCTTTCAATGGTGCAGACTAAAACACGAGTTGTTGAGCCAAACTTGAATTGGTTTTGAGAGGTACGGTTTGGTGTTTGGAGCGTAATTTAGAGTTGCATCTGGTCTCTTAAAAAATGAAGCACTATTGAGAAAGGTAAAGCTTTTGCTAAAGCTTGCCTCTCTATAGCTTTATTACTACATTACTTATTCCAATTTGGACTTTGGATCTAGAGTTCAGATTCTTGTTGTTTGCAACGTAGATTATGTACCCATTACAACCTTAGCAACTATTGCTTAAGTCTGCTCCTATGGGGCATGCTTTACTTGAGTCGAATTGCATGCTTTACTTGAGTGGAATTAAACAGGTGGCTTTTGGGGATTTATTAGTGTTAGTATAAATATATTAGAAGACTGATATGTGAACCTTGGGTATAGGCTTTACTTGAGTGAAATTTGACACGGTGCCCCCTTTAGGATTTCTTTTGGGGATTTATTAGTGTTAGTATAAATACATTATTGAACATTATAATTATTTTTTTAAAGGATATATATATATATATAATTTTAAATGCCAACCCTAGCAATTTATTATTCAGATAAAGAAGATTTGAAACTAAAATTTTTTTCCAAATAGTGTTACAATCTTATTTTAAGCTTTTCAGCATTGATAAGAATAATTAAGTAGATTCACCCCTTAAATGATCATCCAATTACTTCTTAGTTACATGATCAATGTGTAAGCATCACACTCAATATTATAAAGTATTTTTGGTATATGCATTTCATTTTATGCTTGCATCTTATACTTCATTATGCATGCAATGATTTGATTGTTGCTTTGTTTTCTCTATGCTTTGAGCTATAAAGAACATAAATTTCAAGAGACTCTAAAGCAAAGAGACAAACAAGTCTATGTATTGACATGGTACCTAGGACTAGTCTATGAAAAATGCACTATGACATCTATGTTCACATCCAACAATTAGATCATTCCAAACCACTCTTACCACTATGTTGCTACAAGAATTGAGTGCCATGAATTGGAGCCATCTTGTAGCTCTCCTTACAAATCAATGGATTTGTGCTTCAAGGCTATTAGATTCTCAACTTTAAGTAATGAGCTCCACCACATGGGTCCTTTTTCTCATTGAGAATCTACATATTATTTTTTCTAGTAAGTACCATGATTTGTCAACAAGGAATCAATATCCAAGACTCAATAGCAAAATATTGGATGAAATTGGTCAAGGATTACCATAAAGAAAGCAAGGAAAAGTGAGCAAACATAAATAAACAAGTGAGAAAAAATGAGCAAATGTTGAGAAAGACCTCCATGAAACAAAGATTTAAGGCTAACAAACATATCTATGGAAGCAATACAAGGTCAATTCAACATCTTTAAGTATAGGAGACTCCCTATCCACGAGATTTGGTGGGGGAGATATTCCAAAAATCTTCTATTTTTATTTGAAAAAATAGTTGGGTAGTACATTCTAGTGAGCACTATGCACTACATTAGTGCTTGAAAAGTCCAATGTTGTACTTGAGAACTGACTGGATCTATGAAGAGAACAAGTACCGTTGCACATTGATACAACTAACCTAAACTTTTCAAAGGATAAGTAACGAGGATAGAAAATAAATTTTGTATGTCATATAAATAGTACCACAATCTACTAGAAGAAGAAGGAACATGAAAGAGCGATATATCACATAGAACACAATGAAACAAAAAGCCTGCTCAAAATTTGATCTAATTCTTGCATCTTAATAAAAAATAATTTTAGATGCTAAAGTGCTTATATAAGAGCACCAAACTATTGATGTATCCACCTATCCTCCGCCTACTACAACCTTATTTTGAGGTAAAGCACCATTCAATACAGTAAATCTATAGGTAATTTCCTTGAAATTTTGGAACCTTGGATGGGAAAAATAACATGTGTTACACATGGGGCACTTTGAATCAAGACCCAACTCCCTTTTTTTCATCACACTCTATTTGGCATACCAAATTGAAAGATATTATCAGAAGAACATATATTAGAGTAATGATGCATATCTTCTCTTTTGACATTAGAAAATTATGCTTATTGAGGTTGTTTAGGCTGTTCCTCTCACTCCACTTCTGGGCCTCAAAGGCTAATTGGAGCTTGCCAACTATGAAGTCTCTCCAACATGGGCAAATTGGCAAGTTTCCATTGTGATAGGGTATGCATGCTTGGTGGATATATGCAAAATGTGGGGTTTGAATCTATATCCACCCTTTGCATTGTTCTAACATCTCTAGTGTCCTTTTCTCTTTCACCAATGGCAGAGATATTTTGAGAACAATCGTGTAGAAAACATCATAGCAACCATCACCCCCCTAGCATAAGAATTGCAAACCCCAAACCATGTGTATTTTTTCACATTATGATTCACATATTGTTATTACAACATTACCCAAAAACCAAGCTATGGTCTGCAAAGCCAAGCACAGGGGTGCCATCTCCTCTTCTTCTCACCTTGAGATCTATCTTACCATCTTTAGCCCAATTTCAATATTATTTTCAGCCAGCTTCAGGCTCAGAAGTTTAATTTTGATGCTGAGACTAAGGTAATATTCCTCTTATGTTCATTGCCATCCTCATGGGATACCTTCTGTATAGCTATCAGTAACTCTACACCTGGTGGAGTACCAAAGTTTGATGATGTCGTGGGTAGCTTGTTGGCCAAGAAGATTAGACGGAAGTCTATGGAACAGGATGTAGCCTTAAATGTCCAAAGGGTTAGATCACAGTTCAAGGGGAAGTCCCAAGAAAGAGGGAAGTCTCGTAGCAAATCCAGGGCACTGAACATTGAGTGTTACCATTGTGGCATGAAGGGCCACATGAAAAAGGATTGCTACAAGCTGAAAAGAGAAGCTGAAAAAAGAAAAAGAATGCAAATTAGGGTGCAAATAAGAAGGAAGAGGGTCCCAAGGAGGACAAAGGAAAAATGAAGATCGAGGAGATTAATGCAGTCTCATGGATAATAGTGACAATGACGACCTCTTCATGTCTAGTCTACCTGCAGACTTGCTTAACACTTCAGATGATGCATATTCCCAAGATTGGATTTTGGATTCTGGTGCTTCATTCCATGGTACTCCCTATAGGAATGGTTCTCCACTTATGACAATGGAAAGATAGGTTGTGTGCATCTTGGAAATAAATGTGCATGTGACATAGTGGGAGCAAGTGACATAAAGTTTTCTTTTGCAATGGGTCTGTATTTGATTTGAAAAATGTGAGACACGTGCCTAAGCTGACCAAGAGTCTCATTTAAGCGGGTCAGCTAGATGATGTTGGTTTTCAAACCACCTTTGGCTTTCAAAGTTAGAAAATTTAGAAGGGCTCTATGGTTTTAGCAAGGGGTGCCAAGTGTGGGACATTGTATCCATTACACGTATCAGGGGTTTCTGATCATGTTGTTGCAATAATTGAGTAGCCAAGTACTTCTTTGTGGCATTGTCGGCTGGGGCACATGAGCCAGAATGGAATGAAACTCTTATGCCATTGGGGTTATGTATCGCATTTGAGTTTTTCTAACTTTGAATTTTGTGAGCATTGTCTGTATGGGAAGTAAACTAAATCATCCCATAAAAGAAGGGGAAAGAAAGAGCTTGAAAAGCTTGATTTGGTGCACTCAGACGTAGTGGTCCCATATCTACATGGTCATTAGGTAGGGTTGAATACTATGTAACATTTATTGATGATGCAACTAGGAAAGTGTGGGCTTATGCTATAGGTCAAAAGAGCGATGTGTTCCAAGTATTTCAAAAATGGCTGGCTTTGGTTGAGAATCAGTCAGGTAGAATGCTTAAATCCCTCTACTACGGACTAACAATGGTGGAAAGTATCTCTCTCATGACTTTCAGCATTTCTATGATACACGTGGGATCAAGAGGGAGCTTAGGACCGCTTGTACTCTAGAGCAAAATACAATTGCTGAAAAGATGAACCACACCATTCAGGAAAGGTTGCAATGTATGCTTTCCAATGCAAGTCTTTCTGGTGGTTTTTTCACTGAGGCAATGACGAATATAGTGCATGTGATCAATAGATCACCTACTAAGAGTTTGGATGGTGAAATTCTTGAAGAGGCATGGAGTGGCAAGAAGCCCTCTAACTCTCATTTGCATATATTTGGTGTGAGGCATATGCACATGTGCCAAAAGAGCTTCGAAAGAAGCTAGATCCTAAGTCTAGGAAATGCATCTTTCTAAGATATGGTGAAAGTGGAGAGATGGGCTATTGTCTCTAGGATCCAGAAGCAAAGAAGATCATACGAAGCCATGATGTGTTCTTCAATGAGAAGAAGATGCGTAAGACACCCATGAGGGATGTGAAAATAAGGAGAATCACTTTTCAGGATGTGAATCTGTCATGTCTCTTCAATTCATTCTGTCTCCTCCCCTTGGCTTTTGTTCTTCCTACCATCTTGCACCCTTGATTTCCCTAAAAAAAGATCCAGAAGGTGGTGTTGTTGGCTAGGTTTGTAGTAGAATTAATGCACCTACCAGGTCCTTTGACCACTATGTCCAGGAAGTCATTTGGGGGGAGTGGTGCATGGTTGCTTTGTCCTTTGCCTCTACCTCTTCATCCTTCATTTTTCATCCCTTATTTCACTTTTGGTTGTTGGACCAAGGGTTGCAACATTCTCCCCAACTTGTTGCAAGCCATGCCCTTGCATTGTTGACTACCAGGGTTTGTTCATGGAAACAAGCTTTGGTCTTAGGTGCCTATTGGGTATATTCTCGAATCTTTGTGATCCTATTGATTCGTTTATTGACAGTACACTTCTAATATAAATCTGTGGTCCATGTGATGGAGGGGGAAATGGAAAAAGTGATTATGAACAATTGAGCTTGCGATCTTATTTATATTGGCGAGGGACATGTTATCGCTTTCTCATCACTAAGCACAATGGGATTTGCATTTATGGGGAGGCTTTGGGCGAAGAGCTCCTCCTTTCACCTCACCACCTTTGCTCTTATCAGCTTGGGCTTCAACCATAGCTTAGTAGCGGGCTTCATGTATGGCCCGTTCACGATCTCTCCCGACCTCTTCAATTTCGTCTGCTTCTTGGTTATTTGCTTTGAAATCCTTTGAGCCCTATCCATCTATTTCAAGAATTCTGTGAGTGCACCTTGGTGGGGGGTAGCCTTGGTAGGTTCTTTGTTCACTTGTGCCCACCCCTTTGTTTTGCCCTTGGCCTCTAATTCCTCAGTCATGCCTCCTATGATGCCCTAGCCTACTAGATTCTTTGATGCTCAGGTACAAAGGCTATGGATTGCCAAAAGAAACCAATCCACCTTTTCAAGAAAGATAAATGTTGGAAATCCCACCTATCACTCCATGTTCACAATCACATTCATTGCCTTGTAGTGGTAAAACCTCATCCCAACATGCAAAGATACTGGAGCAACCGACCACTTTTGCAACTCTTTTGCAAGCACAATGAACACTCACTCTCACACAATCTTCCTCTCATAGATTCATGTGACTCACTTGTGATCCACCTTACCCCAACAAACTAGGTGTAGGAGCTATGAACTATAATATTGCCAAAGTAAAAAAATATAACTTTTCAAGGAAAACAAATGTTGGAAACCTCACCAATCACTTCATGTTCACAATTTCATTCATTGTCTTGTACTGTGGTAAACCCTTACCCCAACGTGCAAGATATTGGAGCAGTTGACCGCTTCTACAAGAATAATGAACACTCACTCTCTCCCTCTCTTAGATGATTATGACTCAATTGTGCTCCACCGTACCCCTGCATGCTAGGTACTAGAGTTATAGACTACAATCTTACCAAATGAAAAGCACTTGTGGCTTTCACAAGCATTATGTATGTAAAAGACAAGCAAGAAATATAAAATTTTTACCATCAGTAGTAGCTATATTACCATTAACAATAGGCCTACTATAGGTCTACTACCACCAATGATATGGATTTTACCATTGATAGTAGTCCTATTACCATCAATAATAGGTCCATTAATCAATAGGCATATTACCACCAATAATAGGTCCATTATCGACAGTAATATCATCCACTTTATCAATATTTCTTTTTAGTTACCAACATTGGATGATGTTAATATCATGCTATTTGGGATCAAATGTGATGTTAGGAATGATGAATTAATGCAAACATGAAAATGCCAAATAAATCCTTGACCTGTAGCATTTTAAAATGTGATTATGAGAGATGCATTTGAGTCCCTTTTGGCTTTGCTAGCTCATGCTAATGAAGACATTTGTGCGTATTATGTGTGTTTTACTTAGTCTAGATATATCCACCTTTTAAAGTGTTTTTAATAGCATTTTTAAAACGTTACTTTTTTATAGGGATTTGAGTGATTTTTTGGCTATGTTAGCTACCACTCAATAGAGGCATTCAACATTTTAAAACACGATTGTTTGAGACTCGTTTGAGATGAATTTTTGGCTTTGTTAGCTTATGCTAATAAATCCTTTCATATCATCGTAGTTGTAATATGAACACAAATTTTTATGAATTCGAATATTTTCATTGAAGTTAAATGGTTTCATGGGGTAGATCATAAAAATGACAATTTTGTTCTTTTTATAGCTCCTTGATCCAAGCTATAGATCATCATTTTATGGCCATGGAGTGGGGGAGGGGGGGGCGAGGGGGGGGATGTGAAACACATAGAATTTTGAAACATTGTCCCTTTTATTATTTCCAAGGCCCTAGATTTTATCAATAACTTGAGATATGTTTCTCAGATCGAGGAGCTTTAGAAAAGAAAAAGTGTCATTTTTATGATCTATGAAATGGTATCATAGAGATCTTGTAATACTATTTCTATCTGGAAAGGTAGGAACAGGGAAAACATTTACATTGCTTCTTCTTGTACAAGCACTTCTTCCTCACTACACATAAGAATACAAGAAATGCAGACAAACCAAGGGCGTTGATTATGGCATACATTGAAAAAGCAGCATATAACATAGGTGGATTAACCATACACTTCGCTTTACATTTACCCCTTTACTTCTAGACATGTAAGAAAGCCATATAGAGATAGATTTGATTTCTTAGCTAGATTGAATTTGAATGAACTTCATGATGTTAGGAAAGGTCCTATTAGATGGTCTAGTTTTAAACTAAAGTTGATATTTGTTATTACACATTATGTAAATAAATACACTACAAGGATTCTCAATAAACTAAGACATCTTTGTTTAGTCATATTGATTCTTGTTAGGTTGAGGCAATGTTTCTAATTTGCATCTCCTTGAGGACATCTAGGTATATGCTTCGGTCGTATTAGCGGGCATGCAAATTTTACCTTGTGAAGTTTTCGTCCATGTTGCGGCCTGTTGGTATTGCGATAATTCTTTCTATCTTAAATGGTGTGTTGCCCTATCAGCTAGATTTAGATGCTCGTTTGGGATGAAATCATTTAGACTTCACAAGAAGTTGTAGCTTGAATGTGCATTAGTCCAAATGTGATCTAAAGTGGATCCATGTATTGTTGTTGGAACATTGATGTGTTGTTTCATTTGATGTTGTTTCATGAAGTCATTTAGAGTTGATAGTTCTTTTGTTTTATTTTGGTAGTCAATGTTGAAATCACCTAAAATATATGTTGCTGTGTTTTTCTTTATATTTTGGAGAAGTTTTGCTATGTTATTTAATAAGTTTTTTGTTTTTGCATTTGGTTTTTTGTAAATGTTAATGGTTGCTACTTATTTGTGCGATGATGTCTCAAAAGTGGTTGGCAATGCTTTTGTCATGTTTTCATTAATGTACAATTCTTATATTAGATAAAGTTATTGTGATTGCATTGCAATTCCGGCACCCTCATTCTTGTAAATGCTTATGAAAATTTTTAGGTCTTTTTGTTTTTGTTTTGTCATTATGCGTCTCTTGAATGCATATTATTGTTGCTTCCATCGGTGCTTTCTGTTTTTATAATGTCATTGATGTGCATATCAAATCCGCTTGTGTTGAGTGATTGAATGTTTATGTGCTTTAATTTTAGGTCTTTAATGTTTATTTGATCAAACTTCCATTGTCTATGGTTTCTTAATCTTTCGATCTCATAACACATTGTTGTCCACTTTGATGTGTTTGTTTTGGAGTTTGTTGATTAAGTAAATTTGTTCAAAGTTTCTTATCCTTGAGAGCACTGCGTAGACTAGGCCATGTGATTTTATTTGTGAGGGATCAAATGCTAGTAAATTCATTGGTAGTCCTTGGGAATGGTGTATTGTTCTAGAAGATGTTGGTTGAATAAGAAATTGTGTTCTTGTTATAGTGTTCAAATAATTCTTACCCACTTGGAGCTCTCTTTGTATTTGTAGAATTGGTGTCCAATTATTAGGTATGTCTCCATCATTTTGTAGCATGTATTTTTTCTTGTCTTCTCATCTGCGAATTTTATCCAAGCAATGGCTGGTTGTTTTTCTATGTTTGAGTGCACAAATGTTGCATTTGCACCATTAACAATTCCATCCATTACATCAAAATTTCCTGAGCAAATCTCAAGAAGCATGCCAACTTTAAGGGATAGTTTTGTATGTAAGCCTGGTGGAGACTGTGTCGTTTGGTATTTTTATTGTTTTGCTACAAGTTTTGTGCCTTTTGTCTATTGCTTGAAGATGTTCTTTATTATCGAGTAATTGGAATACTTCATCGTTGTGTTTGTCCTTTAATGCATTTGTATAGAAGAGGTGAGGTATTGATTTTTTATCTTGTAGTTTTCTTTTACATGTTCAGATTTTGTATGTCATCGATTGTATGCTGTCCTCTTATTCTATTTAATATTTGTAGAAATCCTTGGTTGTCTTGTCGCATTGGTTATAATAGTTCATAATATTTTACATCATCGTTCCATATTTGATGCTGTTGATGTGAATATTGAGCTCTTTGTAGAGAAGACCCAAGTGTCTTTAGTAGGGCTTGCTTGGCATAGGTCTCCGAAGAATATAACATTAATTCCTCCAAATGGTTGTGAATGGTTAATCAATCCAAATTTAACATAAACTTAGGGCAGGCCCAATGAATATAATTCACCTTTTTCTTCTTCGTCTCTCTTTCTCAGGCTTTCAATTCTCCTCTTTTTAGCACACCATCTAGGTAGGCCACATGAATGAAATTCATCTTGTTTTCTTTATGAAGCTATAATTGTCTTTGCAAATTTACATCCATTCAAAAGATAAATTTCTTTAAAATGGTAACCAGATGACAAACATTACAGAAACATAGCAATGCTCAAATAGCGATGAGCGCAATCCACAACTGCACTGTTCTAACAATGTACACGACCAAATGCGATCTGGAACTTTGCCATAGTCTTGAAAGGGAAGCTTCATGGTTTTTGTAATGGGACTAACCCATGAGAGGGGAGCTAGTTTTTGGCCAGAAATCCCGAATGACTATGATTGCCGAACGTGGAGGTTTGAGGAGGGTGGAGAGAGCAGATCTTGCAGATCTGTGGCTGAAAGATGCGCTGGATAGAGCAAATGATGCAGATCGTAGATGGGACAGCTGAGGAGAGCACAAAAATGGTGTGACTGACAGTTATGATGCAGAAAATAACGTAAATCGGTATGTGAAGACATACCCTCCTTTGAGTTCCTCCTTTGAGTTGATGTAGAGGCTGTGGAAAAAAAGATTGATGGGGATCGCCTGAATAAACCCACTATGCAATTGATGTACGTCGCCTGAATTAATCCATTATCCAGCCTCTGGCAAATCCAATTCTCACCCAGTCTTCTCCCTTGCACATCTGCCAACACCATCCAAATGTTTAGTTTCCCGTAGCTCCAAGAAACTTGGTACATTGTCAAAATCTCAGTTCTGCTCCTGAAACAAGAATGGAAACTATCCCATACAGATATGATGTGCGCATAGTAAGAGACTTTTGGTGCTTTACCTGATCTAATAGCAAGTACAGGGAAAGTGAATGTTTAAGCTGAAAGCTGGGTGGGAAAATGTCACCCAAAGTCTCCTGGTCTACATCCTCTGCCGGCCACCTCACCAACCTTGGATCTGTCAAATAAAGCCCAAGCATGTCATCTTCCCTGAAGGTGTTAATACCGCTCAGATAGCGGAACAGGAACTGCTTGAGCACTTGCTGGAAAGCTTCTGCACCCAGATTCTTGGTAGTAGCAGCAGCACTGCAAGCTTTCCGCCCGAGCGTCACTTCCACGCTCCTTTGCAAATCCTCGAGTATCTGTCTGTCCAGAGGGGCTGCATAAATTGACGATACTAAATCTTGAACTGTGGCGCTGGCTGAATTCTCGAGCCCTTCATATAGACTCACCATATGCTTCAGGCACACATAATCAAATACAGGGTTGCTGATGATGTGATTTAATTCTTCAGTTAACCATCTACTACAGTAATCTCGTATGGACTCGCCAGGGTCACCACCTGTCTGTCTCAAGAATCCCAGACACAAATCAAGCGTACCTAATAATGATGCTGCTCCTCTGAATTCTCTCTCTATATTTTTAAGTGTCTGTGGAGGCAACCTTTCTTGATACACTCGCTCAGCCACATCTGACAATATGGTTGCATGACGATGAAAAGTTTCATGCACGTATGGAAACTCAACATAATCCTGTTTAGAAGTTGACTGACAATGGTTAGTGGCATGTCCAAGTGCTTCAAAGTCGTTGAGATGTATCTTACTTTTAAAGTAGTTGAGATGGTACTTACAGCTTTGAGTGTAGGTTTGCCTTGTATCAATTGCTGTATCATCTCAAGCTCAATGAGATTATCATCATATTGCACACGAGTGCTATGCCCAAACGCCAACTCAGGCATACCTGACTTGAATATCAAGCCCTCTGCCCAGCTTTCGTTGTAATCAATGATATCTTCAGCCTGCACACATAAGATGTATGGACAAAACACCAACTGGAGTTAAAAACAGAACCCACAAGTTTTGTGATGGTAGTTGAGGAGGAATTTTGAAGTAGTGTGCATGGACGATTTGTGTAGGGAGGGCAGGTGTTAAACCTTGCAATACTGAATGGGAACTTCTTTTATAGAGTTCAATTGCAGCGCAAGTGACCTTTCATATCCAGGCTGGTTAAGAGCGGCCTGTACATCTTCCAAGAACCTGCTTTGCTGAGTTCGTAAAAGTTCTAGCATAGCTGCTAGGTATATCCCTTGATCTCGTCGTTCAAGCAAGCACATTGCAAGTGGTTGATCCATGTGCATTTTAGGAACTGGTTCTTGAAACTCTTGACATTCATAGCCTCTCACTTGAGGCCTTAAAGAGTTCCAACTTTTTTCAAAACTCTCATAGAGGTTCACCAAATCTCTGCATAACAATAAAAAATGTACTCAATAAACATCAAAACATTTCGAAAAAGCAATCCATTGACAGATCATTTGACTGGCATTTACTTGCTATTCGTTAGAGCTTCTTCAATAGACATTACTAGTGCTGCATGTCGTGTTATTTTGTGCCCAAACGCTTTCTGTAAAGCATTGCAGAATTCAACAATAGGCTGCACATTTGTCAGACTCTTTAGCCTTTCTGCATGTATAAGTGTACACACAATAAAGGGATGGGCTTCCATTCGTTGTTTGTCTTGCAGAAAAAGGGTTCTGTAGTTTTCCAATGAAGGCTGCCTTGTAAGTCGAAAATGAATTTCCATTGGCTCACTTGGGCAAGAAATCCTTTCTTTGATGATATCATCCATCAAGCTGTCTCTGTTATGATCTTGTAGATATCTTGTGATAACTTCATCCATATTTTGCCTCTGAATAACATTTGTGAATGTGTTCTCCCAGGCATCTCTTTCACTTGGACTTGTCAAAGGGCCATCTGCAGGCATGGTACTCAGAGAAGCAAGAATACAGTGAATGTACAAGCAAGTAGCCTCACGCTGGCAATCGAGTAGTTTGTCAAGCACTACGAAATCTTCATCAATAATGCGAGTCAATTCCTGACAGATCCTTGCCTTATCGTTTTCCACATTGAGAATATGTGCAAGCCATGCTATTTCATGGTTCAATTGAACATTCAAATGAACACCAATTAGCAAACAGTAGTGCACCAGCAGATGAAGCACTCGATAGCACTTTGCTTCTATCCTTTCTCCTTGTAGATATGGTGAATGACCAATGTGATTCGGCATGTAACCTGGATTTAGATAATTATATTTTTGTTAGTTCAAGCCATGCCTACACCATGCCAAACAATGAAATCATAACTTAGTTTAAAAGGAAGTCACCTGGCAACGCAGCACTAGTGCTACTTAGACTGTTTCCAGACACAAGGCCGTGGTTCTGTCCACCAATAATCCCTTTGCACTCTGGGCAAGTTCCAGTAGCAGCAGGACGTGTGCACTCAGTAATTATGTATGTGTAGCCACATTTACATTTATACTCTGCAAATGTACCCAAACTGCCAATTGCTTTGAGAGAGCTATTGCGCACAGCCAAAACATATGCATCGAAAAGGTGCTTGGAACTCAACATTAAGTATCCTCTGAGAGGTGATGCACCTGGCAGAGTTGCTACTGTTACCAGAACATCTAAAGCAAGGCATCTAAACCGTAAGTCAGCTGTGGATAACTGGCACATATAGAACAAGCCATCATCGTGATCAATTGCAAGGTGCCTCAAGGTTTGCTTAAGTAGACAGTCCCACTTTGCAGGTACAAACTGCTCATCCCTTATCAATCTCATGGCTGCTCTTTCATCCATAGAAAGGTTTCTATTGGCTCTTGTTAAGCACAGGTCTGATGCAACTGCAGACAGGATTGCTGCTTGCTGGGGCTCATCTGCATTTTCAAGGAAAAAGCACCATGTTCTTATCTCCCCAGTTATTAGTTTTCTCAGTGTCGCAGTTGCTTTTACAAACTCCTTAGATGTGCAAATGAAGGGATCATAAGAGATTTGGCTTCTCTCACTTGTCAGATTTTTGTGGTTCAACAACCATGATAATTGCAGTTGGTTCTGCTTGCAAAAATCGGCCATACTAACCATATCACTTTGTGATTTTCCAAAATGCCAATGAAGGAGTCTCATCACAAAGCTTTGCAGTACAGTTTTCATACTCGAACCCTCTGGAAGGGCTTGCAAAAGGATGACATTGACCTTTTCTCCCCAATCTGTTTCTCCAGCATCCATTTGAATCACCTTTGCAAGATGTGCACGAGCAACTTGAAATAAATTCTGTTGTTTTGAGCTTTCGAAAGCTTTTACAAGCATTATAGTTGCTGAATAAAGGAAACTTTTAACAAGTGCTATGCTCACTATAGCTCGAAATGAGAATTCTTTCAAATCTCTTAGCTCTGCAAAAGCTGAAAGAAGACAATGTTTGAAGTGTTCATGATCCCACTGCTCCGTATCCTTGCCACTCAACAGTTCTGGTGTCACTGTTTGGTGTAGTATCTCATATAATTTGTCAGATAAAGCAACTAACCCAGGCTGATCATAGTCTAGGGGAGGGCCTTCCATAGTCTGTGAAAAGACCTGTGTCAACATGGTTTTGGGCATATCTCCTGGCGATGAAAAGATCCAATCATAGAATGTAGCTAATATCCTTGGGCTCAAGCTGCAGCAAGTCTTTGTAGTTACCGAGAGGCACATCTGGAAAAGCATAAGCATTGCATGTCCCATAAGGCACATAGGTTGCTGGATTCGTAGCAGAAAGGTGCCTACCCGCTGCAGTTCTTGTTCTCTTGGGACAGCAACTTTGGAGTATCGTTCAAGGACTGAACAGAAGAATTGAAACCAACGACTCCGATCATTCACAGTGAGGTTGTCCAATTCTGGGATTAATTCTATCACTTCTTCCACTATTTGAAGAGGGCTTGCATTTTGTTGCTTTATCACAAAGTGACCCAGCACCTCAAGAGGTGTACTATCAAGGCCGAGGGGCAAAATCACAATGCCCGCAAGGTCATGAATAGTTTGCAATACAAACAAGGACTCGAGAGTGTCAACTGGAGCTGCAACTTGAAGCAGCATTTGAAATTTGGATAACCAACCTTCAATTCCCCCAAGCCGAGTCAGAACATGTTGAGTTGGCAAGAGATGGTTAAAACATCTTTTGGCAAGCCTTTGATTAAAACTTGGGTATGTATTTGCTGCTTTTTTCACCTTGTTTAGTTCTTGTGTGATTTCAGTAGATGATAAGCAGAGACAGGCTAATGAAGCTTGGGCTTGCAACTTGTCCCCTATTTTCCACATAAGAACATGGAGATCAGAAGCATGTCTTATACTTGAACGGATATTTTCTCTGAGAATCCATTCAAATGCCTGTGAATTTTTGCTACTTTTATCTCTTGAGTCCTCTCCATAAATTTTTGCAAAGTCACTGACGTAATTATTAAGGTTTGAGTGAATGTATCGTGCAAGCACAGCCATTTCAGGGGTCATTGATGCATCCACGTCTTTGTGAATATTGGTGCAATTAACATTACTTAGAAACAACTCCTTGAACTGTGTATCGACATGAGTTGCATAGATAAAACTGAAGGGCAGGGATAATTGAAAAGGGGTTGTGATTTTACAGCCTTCTGGAAAGCATGGAGTCGGTGCAGAATCACAGTCTATCAGGTTTGAGTTCATGAACATTTCTCTCCAAACCAGCCGTCTGTCAGAGTCACAATTGAAGTAACATGCAAGAGATGATGTCTTTTCAAGAAGGTATACCAGCCTAGCAACTGGTTCTCTTAGTTGCTCTTCCAAATATCTCAAGAAAGCACCATGGATAGTCATAGACATGGAGAGAAGCTTGCGGTTGTTCAAAACTTCCATTTGCCAAAAGTGTTTCTTCTGTGAAGATACCCACATCAATGCACGCTGCTTAATGCAAGTTTTTAGAACTTCATCTTTGCACATGCAGGCAACCATTTCTCTAGCATACTCTGCAGACTTATTCAGGCGATCATACTTGATGCACAGAAAACTCCATGTCAATACTGTTGTCATAATTTTTTCTAGAGGTATAGCTTTGAATTCAATTGCTTGAGTCAAAGTACGTTCCAAAAATACTCTGCATATTGGCACCCACAAAAACATATAAGAGATTGTAACCCAATATGGGCACCAAATAATGCAAACCTAATGTCTTACTATATACCTTATATCAACTGGTTCTCTTTGCAACTGATCCAAGGTGACCAACTGCCATCCACACAGAAAACTGAAATTTGTGTGTTGTTGATCATCTCGGATTTTGTGTATAATGATTATGGCATGTTTTGTGCATGTCATGTTTCCAGCGGCAACTGCAGCACGTGCCTTGTCGACAAGGAACATGGCCAGTGATACATGAGCCTTGTCCATATTATCATCTGCTTGTATAACTAGCAAATTCGTCAACTTGTCTTTCCAGAAACGTTGAATATGTGTCTGTAATTGCTTCTCTGAGCTACAGTCCCCCAGCCTGATTAGTTGTACCTGGTTGAGGTGGTACCCGACAGAGAGATAATTAAGATCTGACAGAATCTATGCTTTAAGCGTGAATCGAAGTCCTACTCACATATGCATTCAATCGATTTACCTTGAGCTGATACTTTTCCAGGTCCACAAAGAGCGGTTGGATACTGAGGCGGATTGTGGTGCATGTCACTATGATCAGTTTGAAACCAAGCCTGTCTGCCCAGAATTCTTTGTTGGTCACCTGAAAAATCAGCTCCATGTTTAGAAGCACACACAAAGCCTGGAGCAGAAGTAAATGCAAGATATGAACCCATTTTAAGAAATACTACTTTTTCTTGAAGGCAATCCTGTAGACACTCCCGATCCTTCCAAGAAAGAAATTGATCAGTCCATTCCTTCATTTTGGAAGTCCTTGATAAGTGTGCTCTAGCAATTGCATCCACATGAGCCGTGCGCAATAAGGCTATTTTACACCTGGGAATATAAGTTGGACGGACACCTGTCATCATCAACATACAGAAAAAATACAAAAATATAACTCCACAAGCGAAATGGAAACTTTGAGCCAGTTTGTGTACCTCTCCAGGGCAGCAGCATATGCAACTGTAGGACCTTCTTCAAACTGTTTGAAGTGGAGCAAGACCAAAGATGGCACAGTATCTTCATAATAGCCAGCAAACATTTCACCTACTAAGTCCAGCTTGTTCTTACTGCCTGCAGAACCTTCTGTAGCAAGATCCTGAACCCAAGATTTGATTGCCTGCACTGCTCTTCTCTCTGGCTCCTTCAGCATACATTCGTACGTAAGCACTTGCTTTTCAAACCGATTCAAAAATGGAGGATCCATGGACGCGATTTGGTGGAAATCAACCACAACAATGCAACGAAATCTGTCATGTACATAGCACATTGGGTTGCTGTATGCTCCTAAAGCAATGCGGCAATTCCGACGGCCTCCGATGACTGTGTAATGTTGGTTTAGCATGTCATACAGAGAGGACCAGATTTGCTCTGCATTCTTTAGCAAGATGCATCTATGTCAAAGAGAACAAGCTTCAGTCACTGGCCTTTTCAGCATGCAAAAAAAAGGCTGAAAATGCAAAACACACAAATCAAAATCACAAGCCTCTATTTCTATGTCCATCAACAAACCTTCCTAGTTCCATATGAAGAATTATTTCACTAAGCATCAAATAAGAGTAATCTTCATTTTTGTCATCCTCATAGTTGCTTCCGTGAATGATGGCAAAATCTTCATTTTTATGAAGAATATGTTCAAGTATTCCAACCGCAGAATCTCCCTGCATCATGGCAGCAACCCCATTTTCTTATGTCTAATTCATGTAAATGTGCAAACGAAAGAGGATTGTCACACCCAAGAGGTTTCACAGCTGATTTTGCCTTTTAAACGAAATACTGAAAAGGAGCACATTAATTTTTTTAAATATTAGAGTAAAAAGTAATATTAATCACAAAGTCACAGGTCAGAAAGTACACACTTTAGTAATCACCAACAAGTGGCGTGCTTCCATGTCTTCAAGATTAGCATTTATCAGACCCAAGACTGGTGGTTGCTCTCGATCCATACTTTCAATGGATTGGGCCTCTTCCTCTAGGCTTGAAAGAAATTTCTTTGTATCATTGGTAGACCCTCCAAAGTTCCTCCACACTGACAAAAACAGCGTTTCTTCCCAGGTGGTTGTCCTTGAGCAATCTCGAAGTGACTTGATGAGTGAATAAAAATCTCTAAGTCCATGAAAGTTTGGACGAGATTGGCAAGCACGATACTTGTAGTATGCAGATGCTAGACCCTGAAGTTTTTTAGTCAGAAAGTGGCTGCTTTGTTTCTGATAGCTCTCAAATATTGCAAGACTTGTAACAGAAAGGTCTTCCAAGTCAGGATCTGGTTGTGAAAGATGGATAGCTCGATTCATCTTGGCTGCATCAAGTGACCAGTTACTTATACCAATGACAGAGATCTGGGGATTTTCGGGCTCCAACAGTGGATGAAGGACCTGCTCAGTTAATTGGGCATCATCAGCAGAAGTGTGATAAAATGATTTCTTTAGCGTTGCACAAACAGAGGCCAACATAGAAGCAACGTTGGAACTCTGATGTCACCTTCAAAGGATTGTGCTTGGATGTCTCTGCAAGTCCAACTTCATCCAAGACCACCACCACCAGAACATCATGCTGATAGTTGCTCTCAGCATAGCGATTTGCTTTCTCAAAAACCTGCAATTCCGAAAGGAGGTTACAAAGAGTCAAAATTATAGCTAGCCTTTGTCACAGATGAGTCGGTCTTTCACCTCCGGAGTGTCGACAGAAACTCAGGATGAAGACCTTTGTATAAATGGATGCTCCAGTATGCATGTGTGTGGATTTGTATGTTGGGAGAAAATATGTTTATACTATGGTCTACGCCCACTGTTGGGCGCTGATGACGTTTGTGTGGATGTCATAGTAGCTAGTCCCTGCTATGCATGATGGAGTTCATGATTTTCAACCTTGTGACTATCATGAGATTGACACTGCACTATGTCTTGTATTTTTAGAGGATGAGTTTGGGCAAAATTTGAAACAAATGGATGATTATAAATCTCTACCTTGAGTATTCCCTCTGAATTGGAGTTCTGTGACCCTTGATACGACAGGAGGAGCATCCTAGGAAGGGTTTTGAAATACTCGTCTTTAGACTCACTGCCTCTCAAATTGCTGCCAACAAGTTAGAAGATGGGATGTTAGTGATTGCATGTTGTGTTGATGGACTTACACGAGCATTCAAGTCTTGGTATTTTGAGAAACAACTTACCCATATATAGTCTGGAGGGCCAGTGTTTTTCCAGAACCTGGTTTTCCCACGACAAAAACTGGAATGTGGGTCAGCAAGCAAACAAATGTAACAAACACATTTTCTACAAGAGAATTATTCTTGGCAATTCCTGGTGGCAACTCCATGCGATTCATTAAGTCCCTCTGTTCTTGATCAAGAATTTGTTGATATTGCTTTGCAGATAAGCTGTTCAAGTCTTCATCAGCTGTTTCAGCATCAAATTTTAAATACTTGCAACACAGTTTTTGGTACATTTTTCTTAGCTTTTTGCTTGAAAAACGTGAATGATAACATAACGAACATGCCAGGATCTTCGCTCGTCCTTCCACATTAACACATCTGAAAGGCTCTGCTGACAAGTGCCGCCTCTTTAAGTCCTCCAAAAACCAGTCATACAGTTGGATCCACCTTTGTATGTCTCTCAAGCTTACGCTGGCTGTTCCCAGGTGAGCACGGATGAACTTTTGAGAGTTTTCCAGTACTCCTACAATGTCTGAACTCCTTGATCCAAGCATCGCAGCAATGTAAGCTCTCTCATCGTTGTCACTCAATATGCCATAGTCCCACACAAAGTCTAGCATTGCCTCAGGAAGAGGATGAACTATATATGCTAGTTCTCTCTCTTTAATTGTGCCATTGCCATTTTCAATTTTTGGTATAATCAATCCCACCTCTCCATCTGCAGCGTCTTGTAGCCTGTATGGATTGCAAGCAGCTAAAATAGTGAGGTTTGGATGTAACACTCTTCCATTGATCAGCTTATGGCAAAGGAGCCCACTAAGCAAGCCAAGATGGTCACTTGTGTTGATCTCGTCAAGAAAAGCCCACACCTTCAAGAAGTAAGACATGCCATCATGTTAGAATAATCCACACGTTTCATACAATTTGGCCGATAAAATAAGGTAAGGCACATACCTTCTTCGTGCTACTTGCTGCTTGAAGCTCAGCATTGTAAATGAAAGACCTGAGTTCATGCTCAGTAGTTCCAGCATGCATCGGCAGACTCAGAAATATCACTTTACTAGAACTTGCCAAAGCCTTCAAGAGGCTCGTCTTTCCACACCCTGCCTCTCCCATTATGATCACAGGAACCCCAGCATTGACCCGAAGGGAGATCAATGCCATCTTCAGAAAGTTGTCTGGAGTTAGAACATAATTGGGAGCATAGCCACATTCCCTTGTTTGCAGAATGGGCCAGAGATTCTCCCACAGCATGTTTGAAGGCATGGCTGAGTAGTCTTGCAACTCACAACCTTGTGGCTGCAAGCTCTGACTACACATGAGCTCTTTTATAGATTGGGGGATTAATTTGTTATCACGATACAGAACTGTCATTGGGCCATCTCCATGAAAGAAAATCATTACATGATTTGTGTCAGACCATCGAAGCAAGGATTTCATCCTGTCATGCATCGTGCTTACCATGCTGTGATCACTCATCTGCTGCTGCTGTTTCTGCAACCATGGCTTAACAGACCGTAATGAAAGCTCTGAAGAAACTTGTAAAAGAGAAGTGACTAACGTTGACAAAAAGTTCCTGTCTGCTCCCATGAAGTCCAAGTTCTCCGCTGAAAAAAAGGGACTTTCCCTTACTTTTCTTAGCTGACTTGCCAAAACTCGTAGGAACACATGCAGAATCGAACAGGACATAGAATTGTCATCTCTAATAAAGTATTTTGTTAGAAGTTGTTTGCAGCAGGCTGCAGGCAGAGCATTTTTCAGCGTTGCCCCACTGTCATATAGCTGATTTAAATCCATAAGATGCAAATATGCACACACTACCTGTTCATCACTTTCTAAATCCTCACTCATTTGGAGCACAGACTGGTCCCAAAGCAGGTGTTTCCGGCCAAGCCATGAACAAATAGGCAGACTGTCAAGCAGATGATTGCCAAGTGAGTTGGCTACCTCCACAAACACCTGTTCAGTCTCTAATTGAAAGACGCCCACAGAGGAAGATTTAAGACCTCCAAGCACAAGAAGCTCAAACAAAAGCTCATTCAGCATTTCGTGCTCTTTCTCAGTGGTGATATCTACACGCAATGTCTCGTGAGAATCGATCTCCAATAACTTCAGCTGTGTGATCAGTGATTGCCTTGAAAAGTCTCCTCCTATGTACAGTGTCACAAGAGAACCCTGCTCCCAGAAAACATACTATGAGAACACAGACTGTTACTGTTACAGAAGATAAATGGAAATGTTATCAACAAAAACTCTTGTCTATAGCATCCTTAACTAGTAAGCACACACTTTTCCTTCAGAATGTAGACTTTTGTGTCACCTTCATTGCTCCTGAAAGCCAAAATACATAGAGGGTACGACATCATCCTGTCCTATTTATGGTTTCTAACATTCGTCGCTCAAGCAGCATGAAATCTACTCACCAATGCCTGCTGTTGTATATATTTTGTCTTTCCAAGACCAGAGATCTCTGATGTCACCAGTTTCATTCTTTGACATCTAACTGGGAGGTGCTGATGAATTTCTTCATTGGGGTAACCATTCATGTACTGTATTTGGGTTCCCAGGTGATAAGAGAAAGCTTGGAGAGACTGGCTTTTGGTCCAGCATATCAATACCAGTTTTCTTTTCGCTTCATGCAGAGCCTGGACAGAGGTTCTGGTTGATTCCTCCAATGCGGTCATGAGCTTTGATTGACAGTCAAAGCTAAGCTTCTCAATGTAGACTAACATAAAGAGATTACTCTTATGAGTTGCCTTGGCAAATAGGCGCAGCAAAAATAAGTGTAGCTCCTCCCATGTTGTGGATGAACAGCAAATGAGAATACTATGTGGAGCAATATCAATGTTCCCGTTTTTTTGAAGAACTTCAACAAGTACATTCAGTTCATACTGTTGATTTTCCACTGATACAAGCACAAACGGGCTCTCAGATTCATCCTCTGCTGCTGCTGATATGATTGTATTATCAGGTTGCAACCTGACCACCTCCACAGGGAAAATGCAGTTCACTGATTGTGCAATGATGTTCAAGGAAGTTGAAAGGGACGAGTGAGATGAACCATCTTTGCAAGTCAGCCATTTTGCAGCTTTGCTCAATGCTGCGAAGTTTTCACCACTTTGCAGAATTTCAAGAGCTTTGTGTCTTTCAAGCCCAGGCTGAGCCCATTGGAGGAGGTCACAGCATACTTGCATTTGGTTTTGGTTGTGTCTCTTTAGAAGGCACATGAATATAAGACGCAGCTCAATACCTGTGAAGTAGTTGAGAGAGTGATGGGTTACTCTTGCATCTTCTAGAGCTGAGTTCCAATTACAGATTTCAGTATCCATTTCCTTCACCTTCTGTTGAAGAGATTCCAGTCCATTGCATCTCGTGCTATATGTGTGAAAGTGTAGATGACCATTCTCATGCAAAGTGGATATCTGATCTACCAGCTGCTCAGACAAATCGACATGCTGTATAAATTCCAACACAGCCTCTTTTCCATCCGCATTCTGTTCTGCTGTCATAGTGTCATGACATTTCTTTGAAATATCTTGTCGGGTCCTTTTTGTACTCAACACCATTCTTGCTCTGCTCCGCAAGTCTTTTAGGTCAGATAAAGTGAAATGGCTTTGTGTATCAGGCTTTGAAGAAGTGCCTTCTGATGATTCACTGGATCCACTGCATGACAGCTGTAAATTGCAAGAAGTTGCGTCAGATCCCTCCCCCTTTTCCTCAATCACAAAGGTATATATCCCAGAATTGAGAATTTTGTCCATACAATCTCTGAGCACATAGCACCGATCTGCTACAGATGCTACAAAATGCCGAAGCCTGTGCACATTGGCATTGCAACAGTTCAATTTGTCAGCAAGCCGAGAAGCTCCTGCACGACATGATGCCTCCCTTGAAATTGTCTCTTTGAGATCCTTCAGGGTGATGTTCCTCTGAAAAATTGGGCTCAATACAGTATTTACATCAATGAGGTCTGAGACCAGGGCCTCACCAATTAGTTCTTCTTTCTGCTCCTCAACAGCATCTATCAGCACTCTGAAATCATCACTGGACTTTTCCCTGAGGAAAGTCACAAGCAGCTCTGACTCTGCAAGCTCGCTCAAAACAATGTCCTCGTTCACAGAGAAATAGCTGATAACTTCAGCTTCGTTTCTGAAAAACACTAAAAACTCTTCCAAGGTGGATGATTTTGATGCATCACACAATGTTTGGAGCCTTTCAATGATATTATGATTGTCTTCTATCTGGATATTGAACATATGGTATACTTTTTTCAATGGCTCTATCATTGATTCTTTTGTCTGAATTGTCACCCAAGACTGGATGAATTCATGCGCTGTGGAAAACTGCTGTTCCTGTACCTCAGCTTGAATTGAAAGAAGATATTGCTTTGCAAGTTTGATCTCCATCTTAAAGTTGCTTAATGTCAAATCATGGAAGAAAAAGCATACCTTCGACATTGGATAGGAAGGTTTCAAAAGATCTTGCCATTCTTGAGTGTAAGACTCCAAAGCTTTACCCAGAAGTTCTGCCACAAATGTCCATAATCCAAAGGATCCATCTGCCTCATGAACGGTCTCTGCCATCTGACTGTCGATTCGATGTGCCTTGATCCTAAGAAAGCTTTCCATAATGCAAGATCCCCTGAGCATAAGGATGGACTCAAAAAACTTGAGTGAGGCCTGCACAGGCCAATGATTTTGGTCCTGTACCTCTCGCAAGGTAAAAGACTTATTGTTGGCTGTTCTTTTACTCAGCCAGCATTTGCTGACTTCTAGATCTCCTCTATGACAGCCATGATTTTCCAACATAATTGCACACTGGAGGAAGAACCTAAACGCTTCCAGCCTCATCGTGTCATCTCTTAATGTCTGAGAAGCATTTGCGATGGTCTCATGATCCTTCTTTTGGACATCACAGATTCGTTGCCATACAGTCTTAGAAAATTTTCCTACCAGCTCCAAAGATGTATCGCCACACTTCAATTGTCTTAAGAGCAGAATCAAAACTCTTGTCGATTCCTGGTAAAGTGCATGCTTCTGTACTTTTGCACTTGCCCCTTCAATTTGTAATAGCAACAATAAGAAGCTTGAGCCAACCAAAGTTTCTTCAGCTCGGGAGGCCAGTGCTTCATATAAAGAGCTTCCCATTTGTTCCAGTAATGCTGAAAGTAGTTCCTCCTGTATCCTGTTCAGCACAAGCGGGCATGGGCCCATAAGCGTCTTCCCTCTACACAGTCCCTTGAGAAAAATTTACGCTATTGTAAAAGAAGTCACGATGTACACTTGGAGGACAACAGAAGCTCCATGGACATTGTACTCATTTCCGTTTCACATATGCAAGACTCTGATTTTAAACATAGTATCTAGTAAAAATCTACTGCACAATGGTAACGTCAGTATCAGAAATACACCATAGAATCTTACATCCTATAAAAGAACCACAAAAGCCGCCAAACATACCATCCTCTAATGCTCAAGGAAGGCGTACTGATCCATTCAAGCATTTCCCGTCCTCTATGGTGTATGTCCTCAACAGCGTCTTCAGCCCCATACTTGGACATCAACTCTACTGCATACAAAATGTACTTCTGTTGCATCTTCAAACTTATATCATCTTGATCAATTCTGACGGCATCCTGCAGTGAATTCTTTGTGCTAAAATGACTTTCCCGCACCATCAAATCAGCTTCACCCGCAAAAATATCCTCCAGCAAATCAGAAGACTTTGGTAGAGTCATGAAGAAGTTGCTGACTACAGCATAGATTGAATAAGGAGAACTGGGTGCTTGGTTATGTATTGCCAATGCTCGACTACAAGCATCTTGAAACCATCTTCTTTCAACGTCACTTATCATTTCCTGCTTGTCAGGTGCATCAGGAGCCTGCACCTGCAAGAAGACCTTGAGAATGATTTGTCCCAATACTTCTTGGGTGGTTAAATTGGAAGATCTGCTTAAGTCTGAAATGAACATAATCTCTGCATCTAAAAGGGGCCGGCAAAAGGTAAAATCATATTTCAAAATATCAATCAGAGATGCCCGATCTTTATCGAGTAGAATGACAGATTTGTCATGCCCAAAGGGAAAACAGTAGCTTTTGAGGATTGAGACAAAAGAAAGTCGGATAACTATCTGCTTGATTCTGTCATGTCCAAACTTCATCTGATTGAGGATTGTCGCTAGGAGAGTAGCTAAGTTTTCTCCAAGAGAAAGGCGACGCAACTGGGAAGTTATTTCCCCTTCAAATTCACTGTACAAGCGCTCAATGCTATAAAATGTGTTGAAGCTGGACATGGCATAGAGCATTGCTCCTAAGGTTGGAGCTGCCAAAATGGCTGCTCTACTTGCTTGCCTACAGAACACCTCACAATCATAGAACTGGCCTGCAAAGTTAAGAACGTGATTACAAGCCTGTTCAAATTGCTCACCCGCCTCAGAGTTACATACAACGGATTGCCAACATCTTAAGAACGCACATGAAGGATCTGCTTGGCAAAAATATTTCAAGAATAAAGTCCACTGCCAAGAGTGACGCGAGACGAAAGTAATCAGATCAGCTACTCGTCCAGTGATCATCTCATCTCGGGGCCATGAAATTTGGGGGACTAACGTGACTTTTTCTAATTTTGACAAGCCATTCATATACCCCTCCAGCACCTTCATCTTGTATTTTTTGCCCATCCCTGTAATATTTTCTTGAAGAATACCGAGATTATCGAACAAAAGGATGACCGCGATGACCATCTTTGCGGCCCATTCTACAGAATAGTCCTCGTTGCCGATTTCTTCCATAAGCTTGTCTGAAATTTTATCGAACCAGTTCATGATTCGAGACAAAAGGCCGGAATGCAATAAATACTTCGGCCGATGATATGCAATTTCGTGCAGGCAATCCTCTAGTGATGAAGGACTCGCCAGAAATACCAGATGCGATATAACAAAAATCCAGACATCGAGGACGTTTGAGCGGTTGATAGGGGCGACCACCTCAAACTGCGGCAGCCTAGTGCGGAGAGGGAAAGTTCGAGTTACGAATTCGTGCGGCTTCTCCCCTCTGAAAGCGCGGAAAAAAGGTCCGGTCTCTGGCAACATTGTGACTCGCACTCTCAGCTGCAGTTGGAGGCTTTCCAACGCGGCAGGATCAATTCCGTGCAGGCTGTCTAAACGCCAGCACGTGAGCTTGCACCGGCAGAGACCGTCGGTGAATTTGGGATTGAAAGGATGAAGTTGGCGGGGGGGGGAGGCGACGTCACCGGAGCAGAGCAGAGATACTTCGACTGCGGAGGTTGATTCTGGGACGATGACGAAGAAGCCATCAGCCGGAGCAGGCGGCGTGAGGTCGTGCATAGTGGCGTCGGCAACAGAGCTGAGGCTCGGCAAAGCGTGATGCATTGTCGTCTCGGTAATCTCTGGAGCTGTGGGAGGAGCTGAATGCGCCAGAGGTTGATCGAGCAGCAAAGAAGAAGGACGTAGGAGCTTGATCGAGGAAGCTGAATGAGTTTGATGAGAGGTGGATCGATCGGAAGAGATAGATGCTAGCAGAATTAGTGTGAGAGCTCGATCGATCACAAAAGCTGGAGCTCGGTTGATGATCGATCGATCGTAGAATATATAGAGCGCGCTGGAGTACAAGTGAGAGTGAAGGTGGCGCGAGCGTTAGAGTCACGCCCCTGCTTTTTTTGGCCTGTCACTCTTTCTAGCCTTAGAGCGCATTCCCGCGACACTCCATGCCGGCACTAATGCCCCCCTTGATGCCACACCACCCGCTTTTTCTCGCTCAGGCTCGGGTCTCACTATTCAGCATCAGCTCGTTTCACGGGAATAACGTCCCCCTCCAATCTCCGTTAGGCACAGCAAGCAGCCAACAGGCTGCACCACCTGGCACTTGCTATGCACGTCTCCAGCACAAGCGAATGAACGTCGCTGCTCTTGGTCGTTTCTGAGAATGATAACCTCATTTTACCAGTATGGCTATGGCATGCAACGTTTATGGCATGGCGTGTCGCAGGAATGCGCTCTTAGCAACGATTCAATTTGGGCAAAGCAAAAATTAGGCATTTTTAGATTTTTTGGAAGTGCATTCTTCCTATTATTGGACAATATGATGATATGTGGCTTCTCTTCTTTATTGGACTTAAATGCAAACTTTAAAGCGGTTGACTTTCTCACTTTCTCACTCTCTCTCTCTCTCTCTCTCTCTCCCCCCTTTATCCCCTCAAGTCTTACTTCACACCATTTCTAGTGGATTCCTTTTTGTTTGCTTTTTGGCCTGCCATATATGGAGGCTTAAGTAAAGTCGATGGGCATTTCAAAAGCTCATTTTTTAAGGGGATTCTGGCCGCGTGGACACTTCAAATCCCCTCTCTCTCTTTCTCCCTCTCTCATTGCTAATTTCTTCCCTTCAAATCCTCTCTCTCTCTCTTTCTCCCTCTCTCATTGCTAATTTCTTCCCTTCAAATCCTCTCTCTCTCTCTCTTTCTCCCTCTCTCCCTCCCTCCCTCCCTCTCTCTCTCTCTCTCTCTCTCTCTCTCAGCTTTCTGCCCCCTTTTCCATACTGCACATTCAATTCGTCTTCTTTTTCGATCTCGGGTAGGTCTTATGAATGATATTCATCTTGTTTGCCTAAATAATCTATGATTCCGTACAAAACATTCCACTTGGTTTTGCTTAACCACAACATTTGATTTGATTCTTGTAATGAGCATACCCTTGCTACATCTAGGATATGTTTGCATGGGTTGCACGACTCTAGGACCAAGGTTTTTTGAGCGTGTGCACAGCACGCTCTCTCTCCATCGACTCCCGTATCGACTCAATCCGCTTTGTCAGCCTGCTACTTCGAGGTCATCTTGTTCACACGGAGGGAGTGTGACGACCAATCTGGTTTGCGAGCTATATTGTCTACACACTGCTTTTCACCTTAGCACCTATCGGCTCTGTTGCCAGTGGCACATACGTGCGATCTTTCGCACCCTAGTCAACAAAAAAAAATTACAAGGAAAACTTCCAATCGGACACCCCATTTCACCAATCTAGGGTGTTTACAAATTAGTGCACCCCATTTCGTGAATTTGGGGTGTTTATAGACGGCCACAACCATGGCATGTCCATGGACCAAGAGATAGCCTAGATGCATTTAATGCACCATTAGCGGGCATGTATGCCCATAGTTTGTAAACACTCTTAGTGGATCTTCTAGAAAGATGGCAAGAATGTAGCCCCGAATGACTCATTTTGGGCTCATTGCAAAAACTCAATCACGTCCGCCCCCCCCCCCCCCTAGCCCCTCTTCCTAACTTTTGTACTTCTACTATTGTGCATATGCTAGTCTCAAACATGCCACATGGCACTTATCTTGCACCATAACATCACCCGTTGGTGGTACAATCCACCTCTGAACATTTTAGTCACAGTCATTATGCAAATGAACATGGGAGGATGTTTCTAACAAATGAGAAAATGTAGATGATTGATACAGTGTACCTGGATATTGATTGCAATTCAAAAGAGGATTTTAGTTACCAAGTCGACCAAGCAGATCAAGATCCTTGGTACATCGACAACGGTGCATCATTTCATATGACAAATCATCAGGAATGGTTCATGGATAATGAGAGTGCTCTCAACGGAAGCAAGAACGGAAGAGGGAGAGAGAGAAACAGAGAGCCACACAAGTTTTGGTGGGTGCAGAACACCCTAATCTTCTTTTTCATTCATTTATATATGTGTTTGAGTATTGTACATAACCGGGGTAAAGGCACAGTGACCTTTAACCCCCACAACCTCCCACTTAAATGACAATGTGCCTTTAAGGGAGAACAACCAGTGAGCATACTATCCAATGCCCACCAATACACGACAATACTCAAATCGCTGACTAGGTAGACTCTTCGTCAGCATATCTGCAGGGTTATCATCTGTATGAACCTTGACAAGCTCTATGCGCTTGTTCTCAAGTACCTCCCTGATGAAATGGTACCTGACCCCAATGTGTTTGGTCTTTGCATGAAAGACCGGATTTCGTGCTAGGTGAATAGCACTCATGGAATCACTATGCAATGTCGATACACCTGTATGAATCCCCAAATCTCCCACTAGCCAATCAAGCCATATAGCCTCCTTGCAACCCTCTGTGGCTGTAACATACTCAGCCTTTGTGGTAGACAAAGCAACGCACTTCTGTGTGCGAGACATCCATGACACTGCACCACCTGCAAAGGTGAACACATAACCAGAAGTGGATCTTCTACTATCCACATGCCCTCCTGCATAGTCTGAATCTGTGTACCCAAGTACATGCATGTCTCCTTTACCAAAGCAGATGCACATCTCCTTGGTACCCTTCATGTACCTCATGATGCACTTAACTGCCTCCCAATGCCTCTTTCCTAGATTAGCCATATACCAGCTAACAACTCCCACTGCAAATGCAATGTCTGATCTAGTAGCTATCATAGCATACATAAGACTCACCAGCTAGATTGACATATGCTCCGAAATGCAAAGCAATTCAGGTTGAAACCACCAACTATGCTCTTATGACTACCATCATGGCTACAAAAGAGCTAGTGTACGTCGAAGATGCAATAGACAAGCCAGAATGGCAAACTACTATGAATGAAGAAATTGATGCTTTCTATAAGAATAATACTTGGGGATTATGCGACCTTCCACCAAGAAAGAAGGCCATAGCAAACAAATGGGTATACAAAGTGAAGGACAATCTAGATGGAAGTATTCAAAGATACAAATCCAGACTAATTGCAAAAGGATTTGCACAGCAATATGGTCAAGATTATGATGAGACATGCTCCAGTAGCAAAGATGTATTCCATATAGTTCTTGATATCACAAGCGACACTCAACAGATGGAATGTACCAACTCGATGTCAAGAATGCATTTCTCAATGGTTACCTAGACGAGTAAGTCTACATGCAACAACCAGCAAGTTATGTTGAACCAGGAAAGGAGAATCAAGTTTTCCATCTCAAGAAAAGTCTCTATGGCTTAAAGCAAGCACCCGAAAGTTGGTACAGTAAAATTGACAAATATTTTGCTGATCTGGGATACATGAAATCCAATGCAGATCATACTCTCTACTACAAAGTTCAAGGGGAAGACATTACTATTGCACTTTTGTACGTACATGATCTGATTGTGACCGGAAGCAAGGATAGTTTCATCAAAAAGCTAAAACAAGACTTATCTACAGAGTTCGACATGAAAGATCTTGGAATTATGATAGCACCTTCATGAGTCAGCTCAAATATGTTGACAGTCTCTTGAAGAAGTTTCATATGGCAGATTGCAAGATCATAGCCACTCCCACGGAACAGAGTTTAAAACTTACTAAAGATTCAGAAAAGCCTACAATCGATGACAAGTACTACAAGTAGCTCATCCGATCTCTTATATATCTGACTATCACACGACCAGATATTTGTTATGTAGTCAGTCTCATTGGAATGCAGCTAAAAGAGTCTTGAGATACATCAGAGGTACAAGAAAGTTTGGGATAGAATACAGAGGAAGTCATCCAAGGTTGCATGGATACTGTGATAGTGACTATGGCGGAGATCATGAGGCCCAGAGATCCACACAGAGATATGCATTTTTCCTTGGTCAAGGTGCTATATCATGGTTTTCAAACAAACAGCCAACTGTTTCTTTGTCTTCGACTGAAGCAGAATATAGAGCAATCACTACAGGTGCATGTGAGGCTATATGGCTCAAAAGACTATTGTCCGAAAGAGATTACTTTGATGAATCAAAGCCAACAACAATATACTATGATAACCAATCGGCTCAAGCATTGGTCAAGAATCCAGTATATCACTTCAGGACAAAGCACATTGATGTTAGAGAGCATTTCATCAGAGAAAGAGTGTTACTTGGTGACATCACACTGCAACATTGTGATAGCAAAGAGAATGTTGCAAACATCTTTACCAAATCACTCAATCAAGAGCTTTCGAGAAACACCGACAAGCTCTTGGTTTGATGCAGAGGAAGGACATTCCCATTAAAGGGGTCTGATGGAATGTAATTCTTAGTCCTTCGATTCCCCAGAATCATCATCTTGAGGGAAGGCCTACGTCATGATGTTGATCTTGAGGGAAGGTGTGGAGAGACCACGCTCAACATCATGTGATTACATGTGCATAGCACTAACACGTATAGAGTGCTATAAAGGAAAGGGTTAGATACCCTAACCCTAACCCTAAATGGGTTTGTATATATTTTACATTTTCAACTAAATCTAGTATACAGTTAGTCATTTGTGGTGTGTTCTCCAGCTGTGCCCTCTCTCCTCATCTCCACTCTTCTCTTCTCCTCTCCCCTCTTCATATTTTGTTACTTAGCTCCCTCAAAACTTTGTTTCAAGCTTTCACACAAAATGGCACTTACCCAATATTGTTTCTTTGCTACTCAGCTTGTCTACCTTAACTGTACTAGTGAGGCTACTTCTATGGATCTCTCAAGCTCTTCTTTAGTTTTATACTCCACTTGCTACTAGTCAATCCTATTTGGCATTTGTTGGAATGGTGTTTGCTAGGCTTCTATGGTATTTTGCATGAATGTAGGTCCACTTCACTTCCTCCTTCAAACCTTTTCTTATTGTCACCTCTAATAAAAAATGCTTAATTTGTAACTGTTCAAGCTTTCAAGCTCTTCTTTGCTTGTAGCTTGTCTCTTCTTCGAAGTACTAGGTCGAGCTCTTGTTTCTTTCTTCTCTAAAGCACCTTTCTTTTAAGAGGGAAAATATAACTTGAATAAGTCCTAGAGACTTTGCTATAAAGCAAAGGGTTAGATACCCTAACCCTAAATGTGTTTGTATATATTCTACATTTTCAATTAAATCTAGTGTACAGTTAGTCATTTGTGGTGTGCTCTCTAATTATGCCCTCTCTCCTCATCTCCACTCTTCTCCTCTCCCCTCTTCATATTTTGTTATTTAGCTCCCTCAAAACTTTGTTTCAAGCTTTCACACATGATGGCACTTACCCAATCTTGTTTCTTTGCTACTCAGCATGTCTACCTTAACTGTACTAGTGAGGATACTTCTATGGATCTCTCAAGCTCTTCTTTAGTTTTATACTCCACTCGCTACTAGTCAATCCTATTTGACATTTGTTGGAATGGTGTTTGCTAGGCTTCTATGGTATTTTGCATGAATGTAGGTCCACTTCACTTCCTCCTTCAATCCTTTTCTTATTGTCACCTCTAATAAAAAATTCTTAATTTGTAACTGTTCAACCTTTCAAGCTCTTCTTTGCTTGTAGCTTGTCTCTTCTTCGAAGTACTAGGTTGAGCCCTTGTTTCTTTCTTCTCTAAAGCACCTTTCTTTTAAGAGGGAAAATATAACTTGAATAAGTCCTAAAGACTTTGCAAAATGCAAACTAGCCCTTTTTGCTCAAAACTCAAACTGATAGAGAAACCTCTGCATGCAATCCAACAAACTTTCAGCAAGTCTTTGTAGAACTCCCACAAGCCTTGCAAAGAAACCCTCACACAAGAAATTTCATATCTGAGATAGTGAGGGATAGGGAAAAACATTATCGGGATGCATAGTCCTCTCCCGTCAAACTCGCACTCAAGAATTTCAAAAATCTAACACAATCTAACACAAGGTCAAAAAACCTCTCCTATTAGGTAGGACCTTACTTATACTCTAACACCCTGTAAAAGAGGACACAAAATCCTCACATAGTCTAATAATTAATGCGCTCACCAAAGAGGATGAGAGAGAGTACACAAAATTGGCTATACTAAAATGTACACTCTCAATACAATATATACTGAACCCTAATGTGGGTTGCCCTTAGTCCATATGGACTATTCATACCATGACTTAGGATTCCTTCTAGAGTCCTCTATCCTCCTATCCCTCTACCCATATATACAATATATGAACATATGTAGCACGATATGTACATGGGCAATAATGAGCTCAATCCCTCTCTCTCCCTCTATTGGAGCTGCTCTCTCCCTCCAAGCTACACTTTCTAGTCCACTACTGCTGTTGTGACCTCTGTGCAAGCATGGTGAGGAGACCACACATGTACTCTATGTCCCACAGGAGCAAAAATGCACTGGGTGAATGGGTGCCTTGCACCTACAGCTTGAATGATTGGATAGCCATGAGAGGATCTACCAAGTGTTATTAAGCTTCCCAAGAGCAAAAGAGGTGATCTTTTGCATGAATGGAAGGGCCACATCATGAAGTTCAAGCTTGGGAAGAAAGGATTGCTTGCAAAGGTGCAACACATCTACATGGGGAAGGACATGCGCCTTCTTCCGTTGAGAAATTAATCAACAATACCATCGCATTGTAAATCTGCATTTTGTGTAAGATTTTGAAGTGTAATGAGTCAGCTTGAAATTGTATTTTGAAATAGAACCAGTGTAATGAGTTAGTTTGAAATTGTATTTTGAAATAGAACTTGTGCATAGCAGATGTATTTCCTTTAGACTTTGACGAGTGGGAACCAGTGGAGTGCTTCTTAGGTAAGTTTACTACCATTCATGAGGATTTAGGAAGGCAAATGCATGCTGGAGAGAAGTCCTCTACTTTGAAATAGAGAAATATCTATTGGTATAATGCCAAGTACATTACTCCAAGAATGCAGCATGGTGGACACAAGAACAATGCAATCATACAAGGAAAAGATTGCAAAGGATGTGGGCATGGCCATGAAGTTTACATTTGGCTCTAAATGGGTAAGGTTGTCTTGGTTTATGCCTTTGCACATTTTTGCTTCTTGTTTTTATAATATCCAGATGCACAGAACAAAAACCATGTGGTCATGCAAGTGCCTACATGAGAATGCCCTTGAGGAATTGCTTGGGGTGAATTGGGGAAGCAGGCCAGGTGAACAAAAGGGTGATCTGTTTCAATGCCATGTATGTAAGGACAATGTGGTTGTCAAGTACCACATCTCCTGCCAAATATTATATTTTGCTTTCCAATATAGGCGTTGGAAGAAAACAGGTGACAATTGGCTCCCCCTTGACTCTAACGATGATGATAATACAAGAGTAAGTTTATGCATTGGTTCTCATTTGGGAGATGTTAAGAATGTGACTGTCACATCACAGTGGACTCTCAGGGATGTGCAGGAACACCTATTAGTCTGGGAGGATGGCATGTCTGAGTCCTTTCACTTTACCTTAAATGGTGAAAAGGTAGGAAAGCGTGCAGAGAAGCTCGTGCATAGTGCCACTTTTATCCCTCCTGCAATATTGAAGATTGTTTAGAAAATGTGGGGTGGAACAATTATGGATTTTGACATTTTCGAATTAATAGTGGTGCAATTAATTTTGATGTTTTGAATGGTTTTGTTTCATGTCAATGTCAAGTTTTTCCCAAAATTTTTATAATTCTTTTTATTTTTTATATTTAGAACATTTGGGTATATATAGGTTATAAAGTTACTTTAGTTTCAAAGTTTCACTATCATAGCCATAGTTCTCCTAGCTACCAAACTACCATGGATTCTGCTAGGTCTGCCTTCCACGATTTCATCTCCTGTACTCCATATAGAGGGTACAACTGAAGCTTGAGAGAAGCTCCAAGAGGTGCTGTAGCTAGGAATGGAGGGAGAAAGGGTAGAGGGGGATGAGCAGCTGCTCAAACTTCCTCTTTGGCAAAAAAAACAGTGTGTTTGTGAGACTTCCTCTTTGGTAAAATTTCTTCCTACAGTGATAGTTTCTCCTGTTCGGATAGCTCTAGCTCGTCAACATATTGCTCGTGCCACAGACTGGCCAACCCAGTCAGGCTGCCAACTGACCTGTCGCTGACCTAATCTGGCCCCTTCAGCCTATATAAGGCCCTACCAAGCAAGTGCCTACTGTGTTGCTTATCTGCCAGTCTTTCTGCCTTGATACAAGGCCTAAACAGAACTGTCCCAGCAGCTCATACTACTGCTGCTCTGTCGACCATGTGTGCTGACAAGGGTGGACCAACGGGCATCCTAAGAAAATATAAACAAGGATCCTCTGCTGCCAATCTTACTGCCCACATGGCAACCTCAGTCCATCTAGGTAGGTGTCAAGCCCCTTAGCTCCTAGAATAGGGAGACTCCCAGAAGTTTCGTACAAAGAGGAGGGGACATATAGTGAAATATTGACAAAGATCAAATCAACCTTGCCCAACATTGAATGGGTGAATGATGATGAGCAGGATGATGATGACTCCAGGCCAGCTTCTATTTGCACTATAGAGGTCATGCAATCCTTACACTGAAGTCAAAAGATATGCGGATCAAGCTTCTTCGACAATCTTACAAGCTGAAGGGCACCAAAGTATGGATAGTAGAGGAGCTTACACAAACTGAACTCAAGATCAAGGCAACTAGATTAGCTAAAGTCAGGGCTGCTAGAAAGGATGGAAAATGGGCAGTTTACCGTGAAGGTGTAGCACTAATCAAAAAGTTTAAATCAAAACCAACAGACTCTCAATGGAGGAAGAAAGAGTAGAGGGGGATGAGCAGCTGCTGCTGTAGGAGGTGTTGTAGCTAGGAGTGGAGAGAACCATAGCAAACAAATGGGTATACAAAGTGAAGTACAATCCAGATGGCAGTATTCAAAGATACAAAGCCAGACTAGTTGCAAAAGGTGCAAGCCTCCTATTACCTTTGGGTCAAATGGAATTTTTATTGTCTTCTGTATGTTCATGTTTGACATCTTCTGCCCACACGAAAGGGAACATTGTTGGCAAGGAAGGTTTGCATGAAAAAATCCAATTATCCTTCATAGGGAAAATCCCTACACAAGAGCACGTCTAATCCTCCAAACGGTTGTTGGTGGTTGTGTTTGTTGATTTGATGCATATGCATGTCCACTACAATGAATGTGTTTTGTCCCACCAAGGAAATCTCATCGAACAAAATTAGTTGCATGTCTTTGTACATAAGGGAAAGGGTTTGAAGCTTGTACACTATTAGGATCTTATAAGATGATGTTAAGAAAGGCAAATGAAGAGAAAAAACTATTGTGATCCACCTATGTTGTACGCTACCTTGCCAATACGCGAGAAGCGAAGCTTTTGGCAATTCCACATTTGAGTCTTGTTGGTGTGAATAATACAAAAGTGCTTGCACCAATTGTAACAGAGTGACAATTTTACCTGTCTTGGCATTCCTCGACAAGAACAAGCACAAAGGCAAGTCATTGTGCAAACATTTCATGAGGACATCCTTGAGCGAGAGCCATTGCATTGTGTTTAATTTACACATAGCAGTATGGTACTCTTTGTTGGGCATTAGTTTGTACATGAAATCTTTTGGGTAGTTGAACAGAGGCACCCTATATCTCATGTGAAATTCTCTTTGGAGGCCAAAGTCATTGGTATCTATTGGGATCCCACCTTGTGCTAAGATTGGTTAAGAGAAGGCTCTTGTACTCTTGAGCCACGCATGGGGCATAATGTGTTGGTTGAATTTGCATCTATTCACATAGATTGCATGTTGTTCATGGTTGTACCTATTATGCCATGTAGAAAATATGTCATTGAGAAGATGCTCTTGATCCTTGAAAGGTAAGTATAGCAAGAAAAGTTTCCTGTAATGATTCTCTAGGTCTTTTGTCTTGCTATATTTGTGTTTTTTCATTGCTTGCTTGCAATTGTTGAATGTGCTTGCCAAAAAGCTCCAATAGCCTCCTTATACTACAATTTTGTCTTGATAGTGTATCCAATCTCTTTCACTCCATATGGAAGGGTAAAAATACACAAGAGGACAAGATAGTACCTGCAATTATGGGTAATGTAAAAGAAACCTCCTTACTAGGCAAGCCTTATCCTTACATTTAGATGTGGAATTACTAGCCAAGTTTTTACAATTTATAAGAAGTGCAGTCTCAAAATTGTCTTTAGGTGGTCCACATTCCGAAAAAGTATCTCGCAAAGACACCCTAGCGCAAAAATTTGAATTTTTTTAAAAAGTGCCCAAAATGGCCCAAAACTCTTCCAAACCTTCCCCCAAACCATGCCTATGTACCTAAATCATTTTCCAACATCTAAATCCTACTCCTCACTGTAATCGTCTTCCAATCTCTCATTCATACTCTTTCTATCGTAAGCACTTTTCAACACCCAAATCCAATTTCTTCTCATCATTTTGTCCCAAACTTGCTTCCATTGATCCTATTTTATCCTTCCATTGTCCCAAACTTGTTTCCATTGATCCTATTCTATCCTTTGAATTGATCCAAGGCCCTATTTCTAAATCCCTCTCATGGCTCCTTTGGAAGATCGCAACAACAAGCCACGAAAAAGCACCTTGCACATTGAAGTTACACTAGAGTATGCCACGACTCATCAATGCCATGGCCACAGGATTGTCAGTAAAGATACACTTAAATTGACACCACCTTTGCACGCTCCTCCTTGTACTCATCCAATCAATCAAAATTCGAGCTATATACTTGTGTCCAATGCATGCCAGATAACTACTTACTCTACATGCAAGCCCGGTGGTGCATTTTACATGTTAAATTGATACCACCCTTACATGATTCCTTGCACTCAACCATCTAATATCCTCTCTCATAATGAACTCGACACAACAAATTCCAAAACTCGCCATCTAGCCCTCCTGCTAATGGATCCCTCTAGCCCACCATCTAGACCTTTCTTTCCAATGAGGGACACCTGGCTTTCCCCCAATTAACCCCCATATCCCCCTTTACCCCCCCCCCCCCTTCACCCACCCCCGATGAACTAATAGGCTAATTGGATTTTTTCAAATAGGGCCTCTAAATAAACCTAACACTTGTAGCAAATTTTTGTAGAAGAAACATGAAGTGACAAATCTTTTCAACACCCATGGTCTCCTTGCCACTCTCAATGTCACATAATTCTACAAACTACTAAGAATATTGTAAGTAGCTAATAATAAGCCAATTGATCTAACGGCTTAGAATGTGCCACAATAATAAGCCAATTGATCTATCGGCGGCTTAGAATGTGCCACATGGCTTTAGGATTTTAGAGTTTCATAAGTGCTGGCCAAGTAAAGAAGGATTGCATCCAATTTTCAAAAAGCTTCGTACTTTTCTATATCCCACTCCATAAAAGATCCGTGTGCCTGTACTGGTTCTTCTAGACCAAAGGCCTCGGTTTCTCCATATTGCCGCATTGTAGGACTTTTACTAAGATAGCGACATTCAACATCCATGTTGTGGTATTGCAATTCGGAATACTTACAATGGATAACTTTCGAGTGTGGTGAACGAATTGAATAGGAACTGCGAATTCAATCTCCGTATGCCGCGTCGCTTTGTTCGTTTTTCTCCTTATCCGATTTACTTTACAGCACATAAGCTGGGTAATCACGTAAGGGACTCTGATCGTGCCAAAAACCTTATAAATAGAGCTCCTGTTAATATTGGAGGGACATCCATTTGCCCTGCCGACCCTTTCTCGACAAACTTAACTTCATCTGAGTTTTGTTTTCACCATCAAACCTTGTTTCCCATTCTCTCTCCTCCCGCCGCTGCGATGGCAAAGATCTTCAGTCACGATATCGAAGTGCAAGTTTCAGCCAAGAGGATGTGGTATGGCGCTTTCAAGGACGCCCATAACTGCCTCCCCAAGGCCTTGCCGGAGAAAGTAGCTGCTGTAGAATACACAGAAGCCCAGGCGACAGAGACTGGGTGTGTAAGAATCATGAAATTCCACAAGGGTGGGTCCGATTTTCGCATGCATTCTGAAGGCTAAAGAATAGTATTGTCTCTTCTGTTGTTAGACTTAAACGTTGTTCTCGTCTGATGTTTATAACTGATCTACCATGAAGCTTGATATAGTTGTCACTGGTTGGCCACAGGTCACAGTGCACACCTCGCTAAAGAGAAGCATCATCAAGAGGTGCTCTATGTGAAAGAGAAGATAGAAGAAGTGGATCGCGAGTCATTGAAGTACAAGGCCGTTGTGGTCGAAGGAGGCTCATTGGGTACGACTTTCAAGAGTTACAAGAACACCTTTGAATTCAAAGAAGGAGCCCATGCAAATATTTGCGTGGTGCATTGGACTATTGAATACGAGGCTCTTACTGAGCAGCATGAGAGCCTGAATCGAGTTAAAGAAGGCGTCATCAGAACTTTAAAGGCCGTCGAGGCTTACTTGCTAAAACACAATGACTACAATGCATGAACTTTGACGCTCCAGAATGCACTGGCATAAATAAGACGATATAGAGCTTGAAGCTCCTGGCAGTATACATCTCCGACGTTCTAGCAGATGTTACATGGCACACAGTTTAACCTTAACCTGTATCTTTAAGTCTTTATAAATTATCTTGTTTTTGGGCTTTGAATTTTTTGGAGGATTAAATCACCATAGCTAGTCTTGAGTTTTTGAAAAAATTTGAACAACTTCACGTATCAAAATGAAGGCGTTTGAGTCCCTTGCGATTTTTGCAAATGACAGCAGGTATTCTGTTTTTTGTAGCAGCGGATCGAATACCGAATTAATGAGGCATGAAAAAGCTCTAAATTAAAAGATGGATCGAAAGATGCATCTTGTATAGGTAGGCAATGATCACCATCTGATTGACGTGAAGTAACATTGGACTCAATTATAATTTGAACATCCGATTCAACCATGGTCCCTACATCCAAATGGGTAGAGTATCATCAGTTGACGCACATCTGATACCACGATCTTGCATTGGAGTCTCCATAAATGCATCTAAGGAGATAAAAGATGGGCTCCAATTTAACAGAAGGAGGCTTTGTTTTAGATACTTTATCATCTTTAAAATTCAAAGATACCTTTGCATCACTTTTAGATAAATCTTGAAATGAATTTTCAATCACCATTGATGGAGAAATCATAATCGACTCGACACCATGTTTCTTAAGGAGGATTAGAAGGACAAGCAAGCATGGATGGGGAATATTTATTCGACGAGGGGGGTACTACAGTCGTTTGCAAAATGCCCAATTTGCTTACATTTATAATAACAAGCATTCGAAAAAGAGGCAAATTGAAGCTTAATGCGAAGAGGGGAATCAAGTCCTAATCCAATATCCAAAAAGGCAGGTATATGAAGTTGCATATCCCATGATCACAAACATGAACATCTCGACCTAGCGCCACTAAGGAAAGATGAGAAAATAAGAGGAATTGAGAGGTTCTTCAATGTAATCCAGACCAAGTAGTGAGACATGAATTGTTTCGTCGGATCAAAGTGTGGATCCCAAGGCATCACATGAGCAATCATCCCTTAGGCCCTTCAAATTCCAACTCGGCAAGCAAGACGATATACCACATCGTGAGAGGTACAATGGGTGCAGTAGAAGCCTTTATTGAGGAAGATGAAAAAGCGTATCTTATCCTCATCTACAACTACTTGGCCAAGTTATGAACCTGCTATTACTAGGGTAAATGCAGGCTACAGTATACATAATATTGGAAAAAATATAGTACGAGGAGTTTAATACATTGTTTAAAAGAATTTACCTCGATTAGTAGATAGCACGGATTCCCTCAAATCAAGCATGTCCACATTATCATGTAGTCCACATTCTCATGCAATAGGTGTTGCAATGCCACTCACTACTGTCGATTGACATTTCACTCATGTTGTGATCAAGCTTTCTATTTTCCAGTTCAACCTATTGCAGGAGGCCACTTATTGTTCTGTAGTTAAAGCTATAGCGTGCACGTCGGCAAGAGGTGAATTGTTGTCCTCTCTCTCTCACTGTGTTGTTTGTTTTTAACATTTTTCCCATTATGTTTGATTGCATACAATATTTCTTGTCTCATATTCATGTAACTTTGTTTGTGGACAGTTGAGCAAGCATGTCTCTGAAGAAAAGCTTAAGATCGCTAAGAAAAGAGTCCCTGAAGAAGAACTTCAAATCACCACAAACACTAGAGAAGAAGAAGATTCACATTAGGGGAGATTTAGGGTCTCATAAGGGCCTCATAAGGAATGGATTAAGCTAATTAGAAATGAACCTACTATGGTAACCCATGGGCTAAGGGACCTGTAGCATTGACTCAACTGACATGGATACCTTTATTTTGAAATTGGGCAACCTTGGTCTTTGGATGGAGGGGATGGTGGATAGATCAAAGGTCTAGGATGCCTTTAGTGGATGGTGGATGCCCTTTGGTGGGCTCCAAAAGGCAAAATTTGACTTTGGGGAGGCCTCATTAAGAGGGAAAAGGTGGGTTTTAATATGGGCCCTTGATTCAAGTCCTAGATCAATGGATGAGATGGAGGTGCCTAATGGAGGGAGGAGATTGAAGCGCATTATGGAGGGCTAGGATTGAAGCGCATTTTGGATGGCTTAGATTGCTCACTTGCAAATCGAGGGCTTGGGTTTAAGCACCTTTTCCCCTCATCTCATCCCTTGATCTACTTGTTAATCAAAGGTGGAGATTTCATCCCTCTATCCTTTGATGGTATCCCTTAGATATACCCCTTGATCTAATGGCTGGGAGTGCTTTACCTGAAATTTGAATGTATCCCTTGAATTGAAGATTAGATCAAGGGCTGGGAGTGAAGATCATGGGTCCAAACTCTAGGTTAAAGGTCTCCACACAATAAAATGCTTTTGTCAACTTCAAAATGGCATTGCCCCACACCTCAAAGCACTCTCATTGGTACACCTCAAATTGCTCTCTAATCCCTTGAAATTAGAAAACTCTAATTGGGGGCTCTTTTGAGACCTCAAATCTCCCCTAATCGGTTCCAATCTCCAACAAAACTATTTGTCATGAAGGAAAAGGGAAAGTCGAAGGCCATTTGCATTCTAGCTAGGGGAGCTTATTTATTGACTCTCCATCACATTTGACTTTACGTAGAGCCAGTTGTAGCCAATCAAGTGACATGTGAGTGGGGAGAAGGGTGAGATCTTGTGGATATGGTTGCAATTGCTTGTACATTACTCTGAATCTCTTCCTTGCATTTATTCTTTCTACTTTGGCTACTTCATATCTCTCAATCCACTTCTACATCTCCTTGCTATTGAGGATACTTGGTCCAAAGTTTGGTGGAGTCTATTGCAAAGAAACCACTATTATCTTTCCTCACTATTGCATGGGGACCGTTGTAAATAGTTCTAAACCATTTTACATCAAGAACGAAAATACTAAATTGTATGATATCAATTTCATAAATTTTGCATATGGTCCCACAATCATCCAACTGTGAGGAGAGAAGATTGGTATCCGAAGCACTTGCTTGGCTATCTTGTAAGAAGTTAGCCGTGACTTCACAATCATACATGACTCTCTTTGAATCAATGCGTTCCATGCAAAAATGTCATCTATATGACCATAATATACTGTACTTTTTGTACTGTAAAAGAGCATCATTAAAACAATGAGGATGCATCTATTTTATAGCATAATATATTGCCACAAATAATGTGACTTAATTACGTCAATAGGTAAGAAACTTACATGCATCATACATCCAGATGATAACTCTCACTCGTGCTTATTTATTGTCTCTCCATCACATTCGACTTTATGTAGAGCCAGTTGTAGCCAATCAAGTGACATGTGAGTGGGGAGAAGGGCGAGATCTTTGGATATGGTTGCGATCGCTTGTACATTACTCTGAATCTCTTCCTTGCATTTATTCTTTCTGCTTTGGCTGCTTCATATCTCTCAATCCACTTCTGCATCTCCTTGCTATTAAGGATACAAAACTTATTGAATTTCTCCATTTACTCTTCACTCATCTTTCTTTCAATCCCTTTTCCTTGGAAAACCTTGCCAAGAATGTGATCATCATCCTTGTTATGCCAAGCCTACGTCATATCAGGATCCATGGATGCAAGAAACTCCATGATATATACTAATGACTCTTGCACAAGCCATCCCTCTGCCATGCTTGCTTCCAGCCTTGCTCTCTACCTTACAAATCCCTCCAAAGTTTTCATAAACCACTCGAGAAAAAAATCCACTGACTATGAACAGTATCTGCAATGGCCACCTCATCAACTATGTGCATAAGCAAGTGCACTTGAATTGTCATAATGCTCGAGGGAAAGTGCTTCTCAAGCAAGCATATGGCTTAGATGGAGTCCACCCTAGCCTTCTCGATGCTTGATATGGAGATCTCTTTTTGAGATATCCACCTATTTCACATGCCCATGTAAGATATATTCATAATCAGTTATTCAACTTAAATTGAAAAGATGCAATCAATGCGAGTTGATAGTAAGCATACCTCGCAATACCAATGATCTTGAATATAGCATTTCTAACATCTTCTTGTAAGCACCCTTTCATTGTAGTTAGGAGAATGAACTATCCAAGCAACAAAGAAGCCATGTCAATAATATAACATAATCATAATTATGCATGAGCATATGCTCATATGCTCATGCATAAGCATATCCATATGCTCTCTCTCTTTTTCCCCTCTTTTTTTTCCTCTCTTTTCTTATTTCCCCCTTTTTTTTCCTTCTCTTTTCCCCTCTTCCTTCTCTTCTTTTTCCCTCTCTTTCATCCTCTTTTCTCTCTTTTCCCCTCGCATATGCTAAAGTAGATACTTATGCATATGCATAAGCATATGCTCTCTCTCTCTTCTTTTCTCCTCTCTTTTCTTTCTCTTTTCCCCTTTTCCTTCTCTTCTTTTTCCCTCTCTTTTTCCTTCTCTCACTTCCTCTTTTCTCTCTTTTCATAAGCATATGCTTTTACTCATATGCTTATGCTTATGCATGAGCATATGCTCATATGCTTATGCTCATGCATGAGCATAAGCATATGCTCATGCATGAGCATAAGCATATGCTTTCTCTCCTTTTCCACTCTTTTCTCCTTCTCTTTTCCCTTCTTCCTTCTCTTCTTTTTCCCTCTCTCACTTCCCCTTTTCTCTCTCTTCATAAGCATATGCATTTGCGTATGCTTATATGCTTGTATGCTTATGCCTATGCATGAGCATATGCTCATGCATGATCATATGCTCATATGCTCATGCATAAGCATAAGCATATGCTTTCTCTCTTTTCCCACTCTTTTCTCCTTTTCTTTTCCCCTCTTCCTTCTCTTCTTTTCCCCTCTCTTTTTCCCTCTCTCACTTCCTCTTTTCTCTCTTTTCATAAGCATATGCATTTGCATATGCTTATGCTCATGCATGAGCATATGCTCATATTCTTATGCTCATGCATGAGCATATGCTCATATGCTCATGCATAAGCATAAGCATATGCTTTCTCTCTTTTTCCACTCTTTTCTCCTTCTCTTTCCCCCTCTTCCTTCTCTTCTTTTTCCATCTCTCTTCCCCTCTCTTTCATCCTCTTTTCTCTCTTTTCTTATGCTTATGCTAAAGTAGATGCTTATACTTATGCATGAGCATATGCTCATGCATAAGCATAAGCATATGCTTTCTCTCTCTTTCCCCTCTCTTTTCTTCTTTTCCCCTCTCTTTTTTCCACTCTTTTCTTCTTTTCCCCTCTCTTTTGGCCTTCTCTTTTCCCCTCTTCCTTCTCTTCTTTTTCCCTCTCTTTTCCCCTCTTTCATCCTCTTTTCTCTCTTTTCATAAGCATATGCTAAAGTAGATGCTTATGCTTATGCATGAGTATATGCTCATGCATAAGCATAAGCATATGCTTTCTCTCGTTTTCCCCTCTTCTCAGCTGTATTTGGTTCTCTTTTCTTTTGCTCCTTAGCCATATTTGGTTCTTTTTTTTTTCAAACAGATTCTAAATGGAACCACCACACCCTCACCCATGGTTGTCAAACCCCAACCCGATTCCCTGCGTTGGGTTGATTTGGGACATCTCTTCTCTGCTAGCTCATGTAAAAGAGAAGATTGTGCATGATAGTGACTGGGTGAAGTACAACCTCCAGATATGTGCACTTGGGTGGGGTCCAAGCCGAAGGGTAGTGGAGCAGGGGTGACTGAGGAACACACGACACAACCTATGGGATCTCCATAGGTTTTGGAGAGACTATCACAACCGCTGAAACACCAAGGATGAATGTATAAAGGACATAATGGGTTGTGTGGAGGCCTTCATGGAGAGCCAGCACATAATCCCTGAAGAGCATGGCCTCATATTAGAAGAAGTGGAGGATGAGGTCCCGAGTGACCCACCTAGCCGCTTGGAGGAGGAAAGTACCTCGGACAGTAATGTAGAGTAGTAGACCTCCTCCACTATTTTGGCGTTTTTGGAGAATGTCTCTTTTGGAGACAGATTTTGCTTAAGCATACTTTTGGAGACAGACTTTGTGCTCTCTTTTTGTACATTATAACTCTTGTTTAACAATAGTATTTTTGGCGATACTTTTATATATGAAAACCTTCTTGGTTTCCACTTGTCTTTCATAAATATTTATCCTTTCAAAACCAGCTTTTCATAATTGTCTTAAGTAAATAATTGTCATTTTCTGTGTTAATGTCATTTCATAATTTTCTTAAGTGATTAATTGCCTTTTCATAATTTCTTGAGTTTGAATTTCATGATTGTCTTAAGTAATTAATTGTCTTTTTGCTTCTTACCCACTCTTGTATTTGTTTTTGTTTTTGTTTTTATGTTTGTGTCTACGTTTGTCCAATCTCACCAAATTAGATATGGGATCACGTCGCATGTCCAATGAGTACGAAAACCCTCATAGGAGGAGACATCATGATCTCTACTCTCCAGAGGACTTTGATTCCACTTAGGTGACTCCTCAAGGGCCTACCCCTATGACTACCCCTAGCCCGACTCCTCTCGATCCTAGCACTGCGACTATCCCTCGGGAAACTTTTTTGCTAGTAGCCCATGGCTTCGTTTGGGAGTCCTGACGAGTTTGTTGCACAGATGAGCGATGTGGAGGCAGCAAGATTCTTCTCTTTGCTATCCTAGAGGACCTTAGCTCTTCCCTCTCCTATACTTATGGCTAGAGCTACTCAACAGCCATCCCCTCTAGCCCCTTTGACTGAGGGGTCATCACTTGGGCATACCCAAAGTAAGGTAAGGAAGAGTAGGAAGGGTCGAGGCTGCTATTTTGACTCAAGAGATGTAGACAAGTCAACACACTTACATCTCTATAGGTCTCCACTTGGTCATGAGACCCAGTACCAGTCATGTCGCTTGCCCTCTCCCACTCCCTCTGCTACTCCTCGCTCTGTAAGTGCTCGCAATAACACTCCTCGCTCTAGCTCCACTACTCCCATGCCTCCTCCTTTCTTGCCCAAGGACCTGTACTATCAAATCACTAGGGGTGGAGAGATAATAAAAAATAAAAAGGGCTCAAAAGTGCTAGCCACCATGAGGCAGTTGATGAGCCACCACTTCAAGAGTGGCATAGCTACTGATTCGAGGTACCAGGATGGAAAAAAGAAGAATTCAATTGATGAATTGAAAAGACAATATCCTAACCTCCCAAATTGGGAGTTCAATGACACTTTCATGCAAGAGCGCATGTGTTCAATCTTGAAGCATTGTAGGTCAACCTTGCAAACTTCCATCACAAAGGGGAAGGCTAAACCTAGCTGGGCAAACAAAGCTGACTAGAAGTTTTTAAAGGAGTATAGGGACCATCCCAAAAAGTTCAACAGTTAGAGGAGGGCTGCGAGAAGACGACTGGACTCCATAGGAACTGCGCACTTTGGTGCAGGCAGACGGTTGGTGTTCGAGGCATGGGTGGTAAGTCTACTTCTTCTCATTTAATTTATTGTTCTATTTGTTTTATTACATATCAAGCATGCACTTTATAACTCTCATAAATTGGGCCCGCAACAAGCTGCGATGGGTCGCCTTCCCACATACAAAGAGGCAAGATGCGCATTTCGCATAGGAGTGAAGCCGTGGTTTATTGAGATGGCTACTCGCATGGTATAAGTCTACTCCTACTTGTAATCACAATTTTTAAATTGTTATATTCTTTAAGTTCTAATCTAATTTCCAATTAATATGATTTCACTCTTAGGGTGCAAGCTCGAACGTCCCATCAGTGGAGGTGAGCAGTGATAATGAGAAGGCAGATCTCAAGGGATTTGGCTTACGCGACTTCGATGAGGGCTAGGGATCAAGCATAGCTCATGAGGGCCAAGGATCAGGCCAGCGCGACCATGACGATGATGATGACGATTCAAATGAGCAATAGTAGTAGTATTAGTAGTAGTTTGTACATACTTCAGCATGTATATGCTTTTGTATGTCGGCTCGTTTAAGCGATTTTGTATCACCCTCTTCGAAAGGGAAATTTTGTAACAAATAAGGTTGTATATCTTTGGCATGTATATGCTTCTATCTCTCAACTCGTTTGAGCGATTTTGTATCACCCCTTTCATAAGGAAATTTTTGTAACAAACAAGGTTTGAGAATTCTATCTCACTTGTGTGCTTGTAAACATTCTTTTGTTATTATCTTTTAAAAAAACATTAGTGGGGCAAAAGAGGGCTTGTTGTGGCCATGTTTAGCCCCACTAATGTATAGGCAACTTTGTTCATAACCCCCTCGCATCCTGAGAGTGTGAGTTTTGAGCTTCTTGCCATGGCCAATAACTTTGATGAATGAGCTCTTTGAGGCTGACACTTCCATGAGCTTATCCATGCAACAATTGAAGCTTAACAATTTTCCCTTCCAGTGTGACTAAGATTCGTTATGTCACCAAACACATGGAAGGAGGTCATGATTTGATGTGAGTCACAAAATCAATGGGCAAGTCTTCTCCATAATCTTGATCATCCTCATTAATTGGAAAATGGCATCTTCATCAAGACAGCATGGATTGAAGGGTAGTGTCTCAATGAGTTTATCAGAGAATAAGGTAGGGAAAAGGAGTTGGTGCATGAATTTATCATTGATTTCTAGAGATGGAGTGTTTGAATTCAATGGCTCTACTAATGGTTTTGGCTATCTAGTCTTTTGTGTTGTGGTGGGCATAAGTAGCATGTGGTGGTGGTCAATTATGATGTGGTGTAAGAGGGTGGGTTAGCAATGCTATGTTGTGCATGTACTAATTTTGTGGTGGTGCCTAGCTAAGTGTGTAAGTGTAAGGGGTTTGGGTTATGACCATGCCTAGTGGGGTCTTTAGTGGGATCAGGCTATTGGGGCCTATTAGATTCAAAAAATGGTGAGTTGTAGTGTCACTTCCTTTTTTGAAAGTGATTCACTGTATCCTACATGGAGGGTTTCAAAAGCACTAGGATCATGTTGGTCATAGCTTTAAATACTCTATTAGATAGCGCAATTATTCCATAGGGATAATATTGAGTGGTAAGTAATTGTAAGTGAGGATGGCTTCTTGATCCCCTTGACTTGCAACCAACGAAGACGTTCGCCTAAGGAATCTAGATTGCGACGATAGCCTCAAAGTATTCCAGCTTGGTCAATTCCAAAATTGGTTCATATGTTGGGAATAAGGATGATTGTTTTATTATTAGCACCAACCCCAAAAGTTGAAAACAATAGGATGTAGGAGGAGGGAAATATCAATATCATTTTTAAAAAGTAGGTCTTCACTAAAGGTCATGGCTATGATTGGGTGTGCATAGCTAGAATGTCTGTTAAGGAGTGTTAACAGTGTTTGTGGGTGTAATGGGTGTGTGAGGTCTATGCGATCCTAAATAGAAGTGGCAATAAGCACTTTGTTAGAGTGATACTAAAGTGTGTCTCAATAGTGCAAGAGTAGAGGGCATGGGTAAACAAACTTCTTGAGATGGATAGTTTTGGCTCTAATTTTGGTGCTTATTTTTATGCTACAGTAATTCTTGCAAATCCTTCATTTTCTTTTGGTACTAGTGCTCCATAGTGTGCAAATGTTTAATCTATTTTATATTGGTCTTCTACTCCTACTCTACTATGCCGATGAGCCATGTAATGTTCTTCTACTGTGTCTTTGTAGGACTCAATTTCTTGGTCCAATTGTGCTTGGGCTTCCGCACATTGCTTTTCGAGATCTGTGGTATCCTATCTCAATCCGTAGCTATCTCAGCTTGAACCTTTTCTAGCCTCTTGCACATTGCTTCTTTGGCTAAGTGGTGTGTGTTGGCTACCTCTAAAGGAGCCCTTTGACAACCATTTTGCATTCCTTTCACCTGTCTTATTTTTCTTTCAGCTCCTTTGGATTTTTTCCTTTTTTCACTTGTGTCATTATCAATTTATTGCATTGTAAAAAGCCTCCTTGCAACATTTGAAAATGTCCGATGCTATCTTTTGCAATTGCACCAATGGCTAGCATGTAGTTATATTTTATATTATCTATCTTTGTTGGATCCTCCATGCATAGCTAATGGTATTGAGTTTGGCTAGCATAATGGCTGGTGGAGCAATGGTAATTATGTCCATGTGCTCAAAAGAATTTGAGCCCAATGGTGTGCCTTGGAGTGGAGGAATGTTCTTACCCACAATAGAGCAACTGCCAACTACTCATCCTTAATAGTCACGCCTTCTACATGCATCCCGACCAAAGTTTCTTGACCCTAATCATCTTTTGACTATCCCTTTTCTTGTTTTTTTTAAGGCATCGGCAAATGTGTGGGGGTCGGTAGCTTTGTTGTACTCGTTCTTGAGTTGTATTTGTCACTTCCTTATGTTTATGAGCCATTGCCCATGGCTTCTTGCTCTTTTCTCTTTGCCTCATCTATGGCATCTCATTTAGCCTTAGCTTCCTCATCTTCTTTCTCCATTGAGGTCATTTGCCATGTCACCTAACTAGCCTGCCTTAGCTTTCTGGTGGACATGACTATGTGTCCTAATCATTCAGAAGGACTATAAGTGCTTGGTTGGGGTTGGCTACTACAATAATTGTTTGCCTTTGCTGCTAGCTTGAAATCTTCCTTTGGTAACCACCATGTGGCTAGATGGTAAATAAGTGGCATAAAAAGCATTGGGTTACCAATTTTTTGGTTGTGATTTATACATGTAGTCCATAGACCTTGGAAGAATAATTGGCTTAGCTTGTTGGGTCCTATTGGGGCTTGTATTGATGACGAGCCAAACATATGGTGGTGATGACATTGTGATGATTAGAAAGATCCACCATCAAGAAGTGCAAGACTTTGGCTGGCTTGACAAATCTTGAGCCCCAAATATCCTCAAAGGGTAATCCTCCATTGTACTTACAACGTTCAGAGTTGACAAGACCCTTGAGTTTTTTATCTAGGTGTCAAAAGTTGTGAAAAGGCTCCCCAACGACTCTAAGATTGAAGCATTGTGGACCACATCACTATTCAGAATTGAAGTAGACTTCCTTCCCCACAAATTTTTGATGAAGGTGTCATTCAAGTTGTCATCATAATTTTCAATGAATTGTGACACTATCTTCATGTCCAATCAGCAAGGAAGTTTCATGGTGAATATACTCAAGCCCAAGGCTTGTAGGCATGGCACTGTTGTACCTCTAGGTTTGTTGAGGCCTTGTAGCAATTGGCACTGTAGTACATCACTTTGGATTCACACTTGGTTGTACCTATATATTGCGTGGACAATGATTTCGGCCAATGACTCCATCCATTGTTGTCCTAAGGGTGAGTGAGAGGAATTTTGCAATGTATGTTCCATATATACTAAAAGAGAGGGTGGTGTCTTGATGCACTTTACCTTGAGTGGTTGAGATGTAGAATGTTATGAAAAAGGCATTGAGGCTTGGGCCCTTGCTATTATTAGAGTTCTTTCTCACCCACTTGACCAAGAAATGACATTGAAGGGGTGCATGAATAGGATGGATTAGTGGTAGAAGTGGTGGGTTCAGGATGGTGTGTAGAAGGTGTTGAGGCTTGGCCCCTTACCATTGTTGTATCTCTTCCTCATCCATTTGGCCAGGAAATGACACTGAAAAGGTACAAGAAAGGATGGATTATTGGCAAAAATGATGGGATTGGGATTGTTGTGGAAAAGGCATTGTGGCTTAGGCCCTTGCTCTTGTTGGAGCTCTTCCTCATCCATTCAACCAAGAAATGACACTGTGGGGGTACGTGAAGAGGGTGAATTAGTGGTAGAAGTGGTGGGATCAAGATTGTTGGACTCTAGATGTGCATGATGGATGCTATACATCTCCTATTTAAAGTCCAAGATAATTTCTCACTCCATGGAAAAGGATTCTTTAGGATCTTTTCAATGGAATTGGATGATTTTGATGACATTCAAGTGTTTTTGGTTAGGTAAAGGGGGTATTTTAGGATTGTGTTGGGGGTTGGAAGGATGATTGGGAGGTTGTCTATTAATCATGATAAATTTGTTAGCATAATAGTGCAATTAATAAGTTAGCATATGGGCACCACAAGTCACTTTGAGATAGCTATCTTAGCACCCTGCTAGGCTATTCCAGTGTCTGCTCTGGTCTAGATATTTTGTTAGGTTCCATTGTTAATTTATGTTTGTGGCCCTCTTTTCAAACATATTTGTGCCCTCCAAGCACTATATACATATCATTTGCATCATGAGGTGTCCAAATCAGATGACTTAGCTATCTCAATGCCCCAACATCTTGAGATCCCTTTCAGCCTTTTCTTGATCAAATGGTGACATGGAGTTATGTATTTACTCCTAATGCCAAGGCTAGGTTGCATATTTGAATAGGTATTGATTGGGCTAATGCAAGTGGTGTTCACCTAAGCCAAGGTGAGTTAGCTAAATCTCAGCATGTTGTTGTATGGAGGAGCCTATGTGACACGAGTGAATGATGTGAAGTGCCAATGGTATATTTTAGTATGTACAAAGAGTTTGTTGATTGTTGATAGTTGATACCCTATGACTAGTCCTTCTCGAGTTTTACCCTAGGTCATTAAGATAGGCTTATCTCAATGTGTAGATTGACCATTGCTACCCTATGACCATACCTTCTAGATTTTTATCCTAGGGCTTATCTCAAAATGATGCTATGCATGGGACATTGGTGCACTAATCCTGGTAGACTAAGGGTTGAGTCATTGTCACATGGGCAAGAATGTACATTGTGGATGTTGGTAGCCAATGAAAGAGTTAGATGAGTGGACTGATCAAGGGGAAGCTGAAATAAATGACTTGCACATGTGACTCTTAGGCTCCTTAGACTCAAGATATACACACTCGAAGACCTAGTAGGCTAACATGAGTTTCATAAGGACAAGATACTAGGATGACTTAGTGCATGTGAGGTGATTTTAGTGAGTGAGGGACATGGGACACAGGGGCAAGGTCATCATTGTAGTGAGGTTGCATATCTTATTGACATCCATGAGGAATATAAACCGAATGCCTTGCGATTTGGGTTTTCATCATATGCTAGGAAGAAGTGTCACTAAGTTACTGATGAAGACCAAGTTCCAATGGAAGCAACATTGGAAGAAACATTGGAAGGTACAAAGTCTGGTTGTCCTAGACCTAGCAAAGTCAACATTTTAGTGAGGTTTCATATCTTTTTGATAGCCATGAGGATATGGACCAAATTCCTCATGATTTAGATCTTCATCATATGCTAGGAAGAAGTGTGAGTTATTGATGAAGACCAAGTTCTAATGGAAGCAACATTTCCAAGTTAAGATCTTTGGGTTCTTCTAATTTAGTAGGTTTTTGTGGCTCTACTCAATTTTTTATGGTTCTATGCTAGTGGAAGTAGATAGAATGTCACATTAAAGCAACAATTATGTGAGTTCTTGTGTAGCAATCCCATTGAGGAATTAATTGGGTTGAAGATCCTTGAACCTATGTAGCCTCACCATCGACAAGCCCTAGAGTAGGCTCTTGTGTAACTACTATAGAGGTGTTCATTATTGTCATTGTTGTAGACTCAATGCTTTGGGTCTCCACTCTTGTCATCATGGTTGTAGAGATGTGAATTGTCCATTAGACAGGCATGGAAAGGTTGGGTGTTGCATTGGTGAAGCTTGGTGACCCAAATTTGATTGTTGCCTTCATAGTACCCTTGTGATTGTAGTAAGGACTTAGGAAGCCATTGAGGGTGATGCACCAAATGTTTGTGATGCACATCGTGGGAGAAAATGTCTTCTCAAAGTCACTGCCATGTTGTTGGGCATAGCCTTTTGCAACAAGGTGGGCTTACAAAGCAATCAAAATTGCCATCAACTTTTTAGCTCAATTTGTAGACCTACTTAGTGTCTACATCATGCTTGCCTGCTGGCAAGTCACACAACACTCATGTGCCAAAGGTGGTGTACATAAACCCCTTAGAAAGATAGTGTAGATAAATCCTTTTATGTGTAAGTGGTGTACATATACACCTCACTTTGTATCATGTCCATCTTTCATGGCATCCATCCATTCTTTGCTATCAAATGCATCCCTATGACAGTGAAGTTCCTCATTGCAGGTAGTAGCAATCAAAGCAACATGAAGCAAATTGGCATTCATTTGGTTTTGCCCATGTCTGGTGTAGGCTTCCAAGGGATCAACTTGCTTGCTATCCCATAGAGTATCCAAGAGCCACCATGGAACTCGTTTTTCTTATGTAATGATAACCCATTCTTTTATAACTACCTGTTCGATAGTATGATCATCATGTGGCTGCAAATTAGGGTGAACATGGGCAACAAGCAGAGGCCATGAGTTGCTAGAAGAATTTGGAGCTAAACTCTGCAAAGTGTCATCTAAATCTATGAAGGGAATCATGGCATCAAACAGATAAAAGGATTCTACTTATGGTTGGTTTTTATAATCCAACCCAGGTAAAGGGGCATGCTCAACAAAACCATGTCTCTACTAACAATCACCTTAATGGAGCTAGGCTGAAACAACTTTATCCTTTGCTCTATGAGCTATAGCTAATGAAAATGCATTTGATGGCCTTATCACATCAAGATTATGTCATAGCTGAGAGGTTACATGTGCATACACAAGAGATCCAAACACTCAGATGTGAGAAATTCAAGCTTGTGGCTTGTCCATGCCTATAAGGGGTCATAGTCTTCAATGCTCAAGTGGTTGCTTGGTTTGAGCACATATTTGGCACACATAATGGCATCAAATACTTGCCCTTAAGCATGCACCTAGAAATTTCCATTTTTGTTGTTATTTTCCACTTTGTAAATCCACTTTGTTGAAGAGTGTATGGCACTGTGGACTGATGTATGATACTGCAGTCTACTAAAAAATCAAAAAAATTATTGGGATAATTACTCATCCCCCTGTCAGTGCAGAGGGTGAATAGTATTTCCCCACTCTCATTCGCTGTTAAGGCAAGAAAATTCTTAAAGCTAGAGAAGACATCTAGCTTCAATTTCATGGAATAAATCCAAGAGAACTAGGTGAAGTCATCCACAAAATCTATCATAGTAGTATACTCCAAGTGATGCTATCCGCATCAGCCCACATACATCACTATGCATCTTCCTGGATGTACCAAGGGTCTCATCTTTTAGAGATGGGAACTAATGAATTTTTCCTAACAAGATTCCCTCACAGACATGTTTTCTAATTTCATGCATGGGTGTGAGATCTACCACCATGTCCTTTGAATGCATCTTCACCACACATTATTAAAGTTTAGATGCCCCGATCTCACATGCCATAATTGAGTATCAAAAATCACAGATTTAGCAATGGAACTAGCATCTATAGTAGCCTATTTTTCAAAGGTATCAAGCTTATATATTCCATTGTCAATTTCCCCAATGAGTACAATATAATTATTGTACGGGTTATCATAGATGGTACAATGATGACCATCAAAAATAACTCTAGAGCCATTTGTGGAGATGGATGAAATAGAAATCTTCTTGATACCTTGAACATACAAAACTTCCACTAGTGTCACTGTATCACTTGACATTAATGTGGCCATTACCTTATCAATCCCTTTCATAGGATAAGCTGCATTGTTTGTAGAAGTGATAATGTTGTCGTGTGGAGTATTGTCCCTTTCATAGGATAAGTTGCATTATTTGCAAAACTGATAATGTTACCGTGTGGAGCATCATTCAAGGACTGAAATAGAGGTTTGCAAGAGTTAATGTGCTTAGAAATGCCCCTATCAAAATACCGGGCTAACTTCAAATCTGAAATAGATAAAGCTGAAGCATGCATCTTTGGATTATAGTGGTAGGTCACAACAAATGCCCACTCATCCTGAGCCAATTTTGCTACCTCTTGAGGATGATCATGGGCATTAGGAGCATTTGCAACTACAAGACCTTGCTACTATTTTTCGTTTTCCAAAGTAATGTGCTTGCAACATGATGAAGGTTTCAGCTTGGCATAATTCTTTCCCCCTTTGGCTGTGCCCCAATGATCGATGGCAAAGGCTTGATCTGCATGAATAGAAGCAGCCCGATTTGGATGACTTTGCTCCTCCTACAATAGTAGGGAAACAAGTTGTTTGAAGCTATAGTGATTGGGGCTACCCATGTCCACTAGCCTCAACATCGTAGCAAATTCCTAGTATGAGTTAGGGAGCCCTTCAAGTGTAGTGGACACTCCCTATGAATCTGGGAAAATCTCATCAACATTGATGAGCTGCTCTCTAAAGTCCTTAATCTTGGTGAGATAGGCATCCATGTTGTTCCCTTTATTCATCTTAACATTATCTAGCTATCTGCATAAATAGGCAACCTGGGCCTCATTGCGAATCTAATAGAGATTGGCCAAAGTATCCCATGCATCCTTGGCAGTCTTGCAAGATGAAATGTGAGGTATAACTACTCTCTTACTATACATAGGAATTATTGCATGTGCCTAGGCATCTCTATGATCCCAACAAATCTGTTTGGGTGTTGGAGGATCTATGATAGACAGTGTGTGAGTAGTGGTGGTAAATGAAACAAAAGTGGAAGAAGTGGCGGTGGTAGTAGGTACCTGTAGTGGAGAGATAGGTCTAGTCTATGATCCATTGACAAGAACTGTGGGAGTAGTGGTAGATGAACCAGAAGTGACAAAAGTAGCATAGTGGCAACAAATGCATGTGGTGGATAGATAGGTCTAGTCTCTAATCCATTAAGAACACCTCAAAAATTTTGGGATACCAATAGGGGGTGCACCAAGTATAACCATATGGGATAGCTGATACCATCAAGCTTGTCTTCATGGGCAAGCATTCCAAGAGACTGATGTGTGTGATTGCAAAAGAAAATCCCCAAAAGAAAAAGAGTACCCTGCAAATGTAAAAGCCTCAAGGCTACCACTCCAAAAATCTAGCTGCTAAAAGTATCTAATTGCTAGCTACAAATGTCAGGTAAAAAGTGACAACAATCTTTGCAAATGTGAATGCCAAAAGTGGCTACTCAAACACTGAGGCAAAATGCACAAGCTATCCTAAAAATTGGTTGCAAGATTATATCCAAGAAAACAATGGCCCTAAAAAGGTTGTCTTACAAAAGTGACCAGCCCAAAAGAAAGAGCAAATGCAAATAAATCCCAAATTTGGATGTGTCAAGCAAAAAACATTGGAAATATCAGCAAATTTGGCAAAATCCCCAAAATTTGAAAGGGAAAATTTGGCAAAGGCATTTAAGTGTTCTACCTGACTGATTCTCAACCGAGGCCAGCCATTTCTAAAATACCTGGAACACATCACTCTTCCGAGCTATAGCATAAGCCCACACTTTCCTAGTTGCATCATCAATGAATGTCACATAGTATTCAGCCCCGCCTAATGACCGTGTAGGCATGGGACCACATACGTCTGAATGAACCAAATCAAGCATTTCAAACTCTTTCTTTCCCCTTCTTTTATGGGCTGATTTAGTCTGCTTCCCATAGAGACAATGCTCACAAAATTCAAAATCAGAGAAACTCAAATGCGGTACATAACCCAAACGGCATAAGAGTTTCATTCCATTCTGGCTCATGTGCCCCAACCTGCAATGCCACAAAGAAGTGCTTGGCTGCTCGGTTATTGCAACAACATGATCAAATACCCCTAATACATGTAAGCGATACAAAGTCCCACACTTGGCACCCCTGGCCAAAAGCATAGAGCCCTTCTGAATTTTCCAACTCTGAAAGTCAAAAGTGGTGTGAAAACCAGCATCATCTAGCTGACCTACTGAAATAAGACTCTTGGTCAGCTTAGGCACATGTCTCACATGTTTCAAAACAAATGCAGGCCCATTTGCAAAAGAAAACTTTATGTCACCTGCTCCCATTATGTCACATGCATAGTCATTTCCAAGATGCACACAACCTATCTTTCCACTGTCATAAGTGGAGAACCATTCCCTATGGGGAGTAACATGGAATGAAGCACCAAAATCCAAAATCCAATCCTGGGAATATGCATCATCCGAAGTGGTAAGCAACTCTGCAGATAAACTAGACATGAAGAGAACGTCATTGTCACTATCATGTGTGACTGCATTGATCTCCTCGATCTTCACTTTTCCTTTGTCCTCCCTTGGACTCTCTTCCTTTTGATTTGCACCCCAATTTGCATTCTTTTTCTTATCCTTTTGCTCTCTTTTTAGCTTGTAGCAATCCTTTTTCATATGGCCCTTCTTGCCACAGTGGTAACACTCAATGTTCCGTGCCTTGGATTTGCTACGAGACTTCCCTCTTTCTTGGGACTTCCCCCTAAACTGTGATCTGCCCCTTTGCACGTTTAAGGCTGCATCCTGCTTGTTGCCGTCCATAGACTTCCGTCTAATCTCCTCGGCCAACAAGCTACCCACAACATCATCAAATTTCAGTACTCTCTGGCTGAAAATAATATTGAATTCATTCAAGTGAGAAGCAATGGAGGCCCCTTCCTTCATCTGCAGCTCAAACAACCTCTTCATGAGGTTTGGGCCTATTAGCGCATCCAATAAGGACTGTAATGCATCCAAATGGCCTATAAATCATCCACTGCAACCAAATGCACACCACGAATGAGCGCACACTGCTCAAACTATAACCAGAGTGATCTGCATAAGGTATGCTCAAGAAATCATGGTCCCACGGTAATGACCGCTACTGAAAATAGAACCTGAGATGCCTCAAAACATGTGTGCCATTGCATAATCGGACTCAACAAGAAAATCTGCAAATATTTCTCTTCTACCGGAACTCCAAAATCCCAACCGATGAGTGAGAAATGGGAGTCAACACTTATCCACTGCCATGTGGCATAAATTTAAGGTTTCAAAACCTTAGAATGAAAAATGCATAACAGAGAGAAGAAATCGAATACACTGAGATCTATAACTCTGAAAATCCTCCACCCAATCACGCAAGAACTGACAGGTAGGGGTTTTTGGGCGTCCGGAATGCAATGGGACAGACGGTTTTGGAAACCGTGGTCTCAATCACTGGGTCCAACACACGGACTGAAAAACGTTTTTGGAAACAGAGCTGTTTGTAAACTCCACCGGAGTGCAAATGATGAGCAACATAGAAGTTTTAGGACTCCTGAGTCCACTGGAACTGACAGATCTGCAAATGGTTGCTCCAAACTTGAGTTCCAACACCCGGGCAAAAAACGCAGAAACTGACACAGTGAGTCAGAATTCCAATGAAATGATCCTAGATTCAAGAATGAAGGTGTTTCCAAGCTCTTGAAGTGAAGTGGACACCAAAAGCAAGCAATAGTTGCCTCTACAAGTCAATATAGAGTCTCTGTCATCGAACAGAACAGGAAAAAGCTCAAAAAACGACTTTTTCTTTGAAACCACTTAACAGGCTCTCAAAACCACTTCGCAAAGCCAAAGTGACTTTTCCAAAGGTTCCTCCAAGGTCTCTCCACACTCAGATGCAAGTAAAGTCACCCACAAAGCTTCCCACAGAGCTTCTCCTTCCTCCCACAGAGCTGCTGAGCTTCGAGCATTCAGGCACGCTCAGCTAGATCACCCGGGCTCTGATACCAGTTGAGAGTGCTCTCAACAGAAGCAAGAACGGAAGAGGGAGAGAAAGAGAGAGAGAGAGCCACACAAGTTTTGGTGGGTGCTGAACCACCCTAATCTTCTTTTTCATTCATTTATATATGTGTTTGAGTATTGTACATAACCGGGATAAAGGCACAGTGACCTTTAACCCCCACAATAAGGCCATGACGATAGGCTACAGTCATAGTCAAATCAATGACCTTTCATAGTTTTTCACGAATCAACACAAGCTCTGTCCACCAAATCCTTGGCTAGTATAATTATGTTCTCTCAACCGGTTTAGAGATCTTTTCTCTACCCAATTGCAGGCTTGGTTAGCCTCTACCCAATTGCAGGCTTGGTTAGTCTCTACCCAATTGGCTTGGTTAGTCCACCAAATCCTTCGCTAGGACAATTATTTTCTCTCAACCGGTTTAGAGATCTTTTCTCTATCCAATTGCAGGCTTGGTTAGTCTATGACCTTTCACAACTTATCACAAATCAACACAAGCTCTGCCCACCAAATCCATGGCTAGGACACTTATGTTCTATCAACCTATTACAGATATTTTCTCTACCCAATGGCATATTCCCCTTGGCCATGGGCTGATGCCAGACGATCTCACATCCTAACATGCTATTCTAAACAAGTCATGCAATCCCTAGAAGTCAAATACACCTCTTGGTCTAGAATGCGTTGGAGAAACAAACAAAAAGCAACCTCTCTACCTTCTACAAGGAGACAGGCCATCATACCACTATATGATCCACATCCCTAGGTAACTTCTTGTGTATAGAAGTATGTTGTTTGGAGAAATGCACACACAAAAAACATGGAAGGTGAGGCTAACCACTCACCACCTAGCCATACATTTAGTACTCAAACCACTCTTTGAGCTTGAGGTGTCGATTGCTTGTCTAGCTAGAGTGATCTCCCTCAACTACCAAGCCCTTTGAGCTCTTTTATAGACCAACCACTTCTCTTCTAAGATTTTAGCCCTTACCTTTAGCTTTCTACCTTAAAATATCCTTGTGGCTTGTGCTTTTTGTTGTAACTCACTTTGACTACTATGACCCATTTCTTGGCCATCCAAATCTCACCCTTGCTAACCCACATCTCTAGTTGTAGGTTCTTTTGATCCCTAGACCTAGCTAAAGTCATAACTCTTCTCTAAGGGTTGATTTAGAGCCCTCACTCTTAGCACAGCCAATTCCTAAGTTCATCTCTTTCATTCTATCCTAGGTCATTGTATCTATCATCCCTCTCTTGCGTGCAATTACCGCTTTAAAGTGCCAAAATATATTGATGGATGGTGATGAATTGTATAATTTGATTGCACTGCGTCAAAGTTGTGTTTAATCCATGCCCTTAAGGAGGCTATTGATATAATGCAGGATGCAAGGGGTAAACCAAATGTGATAATATTTTGTGTCAATGGTGCAACTTTTTTCTCCATTTGCATTTTTGCAATCAACAATAAATCACACCACATTTTTTGCTCCAACCTCATCTATAGCCTCTGTCCATATGTTGGCAAGCCACTCTATTAAGTACTTCCTTGTCACTATCTGAATCACCAATGGACTTCAAAAGCAATACTTACCTCTAGAATAGTTGATCTACTACCTTGTCACTATCTGAATCGTCAATGGACTTCAAAAGAAATACTTACCTCTAGAATAGTCGATCTACTACTATCATCACTCCAACCATCATCAATGACACCTCATTTGAAACAATGTGATATGAGTAATGATTAGATCATCCCTTTGTTATTCATACCTCAATTTCCTACCACCAAGGATTTGCAGGAGTTTTGAAATGGGCTTTTTTAAATGGCATTTTGACATATTTAAAACATTTTTAAAGTGATCTTGGAGCAATTTAAATGATTTACGTGATATAGAGTCATTTTTGTATCATATACTATCTCATATTCTTTATATTTCATGTATGATTCTATTTGGCCTTTCTCTTCCAAACTATGAATTGTAGAAAGTTCATTTTATGTGTTGCGAATACTTCGAGTTGTGAAGAGAGTTACATAATCTTTTTTTTCCCAAGACAAGCAGTCCCCATGCAGTAACCGAGAACACCGTGTGATATTGTATAAATACATAGCATGGTTTTTAACTTTATCGCATGGTATTGTGTAAATACACCAAGCAATTTCTAGCATTACCTTGTGGTGTAACATTATACCATGTGGTATTGTCTACCACACGATGTATTTTAACTATAAAAAAATAGCCCTCACCATCATACTATTCACATCCTTGAGGTTATTGTCCTCATTAGAGTCTTGAGAATAAAAAAGAGGATAAATAAAGCTTCCAAATAAAATTTTAAGTTTTTAATCCTTTTTTAAATAATCTGGTATGAGTGGTGGGCTCACTTTTGTTGGCCATTATCTACCCACACTAAGATTCAAGTTGAACATAATATTCTTGTTTTTAATCCAATTTGTATAGTTTATCACAAGAAGACATAGTAGCATGTCTTTTGGTATATGTTTAGATTTGAAGCCCTTGTGTCAAAAGTAGTACTCGTGGTATATCTTTAATAGTATTAATTTATTGATTTTATAGAAATTATTAAACATTTAGTAGTTTGGTCAAGGGAAAAATTTGTGTGCTAGTTGGAAGTTTGCTTATGCTAACCTGTAACAACTCACACATAGAATTTATATTTCTGTGTGTGTGTGTGTGGAAGATTTTACAACACCCCTTTGCATAGTGAAAAGACAAAAGAGTGAAGCTAGACAATGAAATAGGACTAATTACATTAACGGAAAAGTTTGTACAACTCGGTGAATCCGTGTTTATAAAGGAGACTAGCAGTGGGCCCTTTTGTAGAAATAACTTTGTGGAGACTGTATAGAAGTTGAGCTTGGATAAGTCTTGGCAAGCATCACTCTCATCGAAGAGGGGAGTCTGCCTACCTGTCACCATCCAACAACCAAACATGATAAGAACCAGCTTAACTTTGGGAAGACACGTGTCATAGACACCCCTCCCTTGTTATCAAGGTCACAATAAAATAGAAGCTTTGCCATGCATTTAACATGCTTGATGTAAAATTTATAGTGTGAAAGAAAAGCTAATTTAGTTGGGTAATCTATTGTAAGGGATTTGAGAAGGGATTTATAGACAAGTGGGGAAAAAGGGAATAAAAAATTTAAGAAGAAAGAAAGGGTCTTGGGTGGAGGGAAAAATAAGGTAATAAATAGAAGGGTAGGTGGGAGAAATGTATAGGAGAAGTTTTAAACAATATTTTGGGAACTAATCATTAAAGAAACAAACTAGGGGAGGGTGATATATTTTAATAGGGGAGGGGAAGGTAATAAGAATAAAGACAAAGTAAGCAAGGGGGATTTTCTTGTGTGAGATGATGAAAAGAGGGAGAAGTGAAGGGGTAAAGGAAGAGTGAGAGTAATTTTTTTAAAAGAAATATGGACAAGGGAAAGAATGATAGAATAGAGGAAAAAAGGGGAGGAGAGAGAGAGAGAGAGAGAGAGAGAGAGAGAGACAGAGAGAGAGAGAGAGAGAGAGAGAGAGAGAGGGTGTAGTAGAGAAACATATTTTTTTGGAAAGAGAGAGAGTGAAGGGGAGGGGGAGAAGGGAGAGAGAGAGAGAGAGAGAGAGAGAGAGAGAGAGGGGGGGGGGAGGGAGGGAGGGAGGGGGGGGGGAGGGAGAGGGAGATCTTTGAGAGAAGGGGGCCTTTAATAGGAAAAACGGGTTAGGGGATTGATTAATTAAAAAGGGAAAGAAGGGGGGGGTTTAATTAATAAAAGAAAATAAAAGGACAAAGGTTTAGGTTACCTGTGAGTCCATGCTATAAGTGTTGACATAGAAGGGGAGTTGTGAAGGGAACGCGTCACCGGAATAGCAGAAGTTAAACAGTGTACGAGCAAGGAGGCATGCAATTAGCTGTATCAGGGGTCGTGTAGGCACGGTAAGGCACGGACAGTGTAGTAGTGGAAGTAACTGCAGGACAGCAGTAAGTGCGACTAAAAGGGGGGAAGGAAGATCCGTAGGTGTACTTAGCTATGGGTAGGAGAAGTACTCATGAGAGAGGCTTCTTTTATAGGCAGGCGAGGTACAATCGAGGATGGGAGAGTCGGGGTGATGACGATTTTTAGAGAGGTTGGGAGCTCGAGGAGCTAGAGGCAGTGGATTATGCACAAGGATGTGCAGAGCGCTCATCGAGGCACAGAATGCAACTGGACACGTGGGGGTTGGGGGGGTTTGTTTAATAGTGAAGGTCATTTTCAAAGAAATAAAGTGGAACTAAAAACAAGGGGGGGGGGGATTAAAGGAAAGTTAGTGTAGATAGTTAAAAGGATTAAATAGTTAAAAAAGTAAAGGATTTAAACCAAAAAAATCACAGAAGATCGAGGTAAATTAGCCCGGGGGGGGGGAGGGGTTGGTTTAGGAGGAGTTTGGGGAAGCTAGTGTAGTTGTGAGAGGTTAGGTTAGGGGTAAAAAAGGAAAATTTTGATTAAGAGGGAAACAATTAGGGCAAAAAAAAATTGTGAATAAATTGAAAAATTAGGTTGAAGGAGGGCGAACTAGGGGGAGAGAGTTTAATGAGGGATAAGGAAATAAAAAAGGAGGGGTAAGGAGAAAATTAAGAGAGTAAGAAAACATAGAAATAAAAAATTAAGGAAAATAATAAAAAATAAAATAAATTTAGTTAAGAAAAAATAAATAGAGTAAGAAAATAAAGGGAAAATAAGGGACATGAATGGAGAGTGGGTGAAAAGAGGGAAATACTAGGGAGAGAAATTAAAAGAGGGGTTTGGGGTGGGGGGGGGAGATTTAATGAGCAAGTGACCAAACCAATAGAGGAAGGGATTGTGTGTGTGTGTGTGTGTGTGTGTGTGTTGGGGATTTGCTTAATGCCGACTAGTAACAACTCGCACACGCATAAAATGTATAAATTAGTGCCTGTGTCAATTGGGGATTCACTTATGCTAACCAATAATAACTTGCACACAGTTATGAAATAGTACCTGTACTAAAAAATGATGTAGTAATCTTGTAGTAATGTCCTAAATTTAGTTCAATCGTAACTTTGTACAGACCATCTCTACCTCCTTCAATATTTGATAGTGACACTATGACAACATATGGAGAGAGTTTGTTGAATTGAACATATAGGCAGCGTATAGATACACCATTTGATTAAATATTATATTGTGAATGCACATGTGTCCTACATGGTTGCCACATAAGATACACCATCTGTTTGGAACAAGGCATACAATTTGTTATCTTATGCTTTCGGAATCTCATTTAGAGGAATTAGATTTTGTTATTGCATTTGTACCCAATGGCAATTAAAAGTTGGTATAAATATTTTGATATTTGAATACTAGGTGGCACAAGTTAGCATGCCATAAATTATGGCTATTTTCATAGGCAAAGGCCTTTTTGTGGACTGTATGCAATCCATGCGTAGATGTAGACAACGAAACAAAATGACTACATAACCCCACAAACTTGATTTCTAGAACCCATGTGTGGCATAGGCATCAGGTACCGGCCACTTGAAGCAATATAGTCATTGGTGCTAGAACCAACATAAACTCAAGCCTTTAAAATAATGTCGAATTCAAGCTCAAATGGTAGAGAAGCTACATAGTTTGTAATAGAGGTTCATGAAAGACTCAATAAAGATCCATAAAGGAATCAAGAGCAGGGCACTGGAACCTTCAACCTATACATGTTCTTGAAAAGTGTGCCAAAATTGGTAGGCATTAGAATTGTACATAGGACAAGAAAGTCATAGGCAAAGCTTAGATAGTGTAGGTGAGACCACGTAGTAGGTTATGGCTTGTTGTGTAGATGCAATAGCTCCCTAACTCTATTTGTCAATGCTACAATCGTTTGTAGAATTGGGTAGGTTGGTAATGGAAACAATCATGGTGGGTAGAGTGAAAAAAATGGTATCGATAGCCCTAATTTGACATTGGGAATTAAGAAACTACACACAGATCTCTAGGGCTTAGGTTACGTATCAAAGAGCTAGAAATGTATGCCAAAGATCTTGAAGCTCATGGAGCATATGCCTTTAAAGACCAAGGCCATATCTAAAGTTGCCACGTATAGCTTGTGGTGGAAATCAAGAATGCTCTTTGGGCTTTAGCATTTAGTCCAAAAGTCAAAGATTGTGAATATTTTGTAGAATCCTACATGTGCTATGCAAGCACTTACACCCCTAGGCAAAGAAGGTCTATTGTTACATGTTAAGGATAGACTTCAAGGACTATTGCATACAAGCCTTAATAAAGGAATAGGCCATCAAAGGCCCTTGGGCTTCTCTTATGGAAGATAAAAGGTGGGTATTGGAAAAATAGTGTGTTGTCTAGCCAAATGATATTTAATATGTACATAGCCAAGATCAAGGATTGTGATACATTTTTCAACAACATAATGCATCTTATCCTCTTCTACATGCACAAGATCAGCAACAGCCCACTAGAAGCATCTTGTAGAGGACAACACATAAAAAATGCGCAGATTGATGCTTTCGAGGGAATTTGTGACACCGGTTAGTATGGTGCATATCTCACATTGGGAAAAGGCTATGGCCTTTGTAGCAAAGGCTGGTCTTGGAAGGTCATGTTACAATGCCACCTGTAACAACATGTTGGATGTGTACTACAATAAGATGAAAGAAGAAATGCAACAAGTTGTCAAGGATGGATGGAAAGATTCATAACTATTGTCAGGGATGGATGGAAAAACATTTCCAAGAGGCCCTTGATTGATATTATGGTCGTAATGTTTAAGGGTTAGGCCTTCTATTAGTCTATAGACACAAGCGGCAATGTCAAAACTGGAGTGTAACCAATTCAAAATAGCTGTGGATGAGGATCAAAAAGTGGTGCTATACTTTGAACTTAACCACGAAAGATTGTTGGGCCTTTTCAAAAATCATCAACCTGCAATAAACCCATTCAAGTTCCATAAGCATGGAGAAATATGATTTGGGACGAATCACGTAACGTTAGAGCATCTGCTCAATCTACAATTCCACCAAAACTCTATAATGTAGAGGCAATGAAGTGGATAAGTAAGCCACACTAGACTACAGCACGAGCAGAATTCATTAAACTAAAGGCTCTTTGTAACAATGTTAGCTTCTAGAAGAAAATAATACATGCAGTGACACATTTGGTTTGCTATCCACAACCTTTATGTGAAAGAGTCAAGTACGAGCAATAACTACATGGCTTGGTGGACAATCGAGCAAAATGTATTCAAGGCAAATGCGAGGCTTGCCCACGAAAACGACAGCCGACTGGATACAATCTCCCCCCTCTAGATGAGTAACTCACGCTTCCTCATCTAGAGTATTTATGATATTTCATAATCGCACCAAGGAGCCAAAATTATCCCTCTTCTAAAAATGAGGGATTTGCTTTACAAAGCCATCTTAAGACCCAAAAATGAATTATGTCCACTACAAAATATATTGCTCAAACTTGCAATAATAAAACAAATACAAAATTGACCCATGGCCATATATAATGCGTTGTGCGACACCTCGATCCATACCCTCGCACTAACTCCAATCCTCGCTATGAGTTCCATCACCTGTACTCAAGCCACCAATTACATTAGTTATTAACAATCGATTAAACGAATCACTGAATTAACCGATTCCAACATAACCGCGCTCAAAGCACAATAATCAATCACAACACCAATAACACTAGCGACATCAATATTAACATGGAATCACCCACAATATCGACCATCTAGCATGACAAAACACAAGCTAGTCAAGCGTCCCTAACTAACCACACATCCAAAGCGCTCCTATGGAGTACTTTGCCATAGTCACACTTGACTAAAATAATAATGTCCAAAGCAAGATATATCAGAAATATAAATATGACAGCTCTACTTACCATGTTCATATATAAATTACGAATGCTCAAGCCTACAATTGAATTGAGTGCACATTCCATGGAGTGCTTAAAATGTTGTCTAATTGAATGTCCATTCAAAATTTCCGCAGGTTATGGATCCAAGAGATGGAACAAAAATAAGATAATCAATATTGCAAACTTCCCAAATAGGGCCTGTAGCATTGCACAACATTTAAGTACTCCATGGCAACAACCCTGGGCCTGAAAATCAAGTTGAACCATATTATGCACCTGCTGCAACTATTACCAAGCAGTTGATAGAGCTTGACTGGTAATTACATCTGTTCATCACTTCATGTCATTGCTTATACAAAGACTTCAAGCGTCTGGCAGCTTCTAAAATGTTCTCTCTGTGGCCAAAGGCACTTGCCCTGATGAAGCCTTCGCCTGCAGGCCCAAACCCACTTCCTGGAGTGGTTACAATGTGGGTTCTTTCAAGAATCTCTGCAAACACGTCCCAAGACTTACGACCAGGATATTGAACCCATACATATGGTGCATTTCTGCCTCCAAATGTCTTGAAGCCAAGGGATTTAAAGGTATCCAACAAAATTTGAGTATTCTCTTTATAGAATGCTACTACTTCATTCATGGCCTGCACAGAGCAACGAAGTTTGTCAGCAATTGTGCCGTAGGCTTATACAAGAATCTCCCACCACTACTAGCTAAAAGAAAAGAGTTTTGTCCAGTGTATAGATAAATTCGCCACGATTTGCCTACTGGTGGTTACTCATCTAGATCATGAAAAGATACAGATTTACTTGAAGCAAACCACACCTTCCAGCCCTCAGCAGATAGACAAGCTAGCCCCCCTGCTTGTGCAATGTTTGATGCCCCATTAAAGCACGTACACATGAGCCTATTGAAGTCATTGATTACTGGAAACCCATCTGAAAATAGTAATTCATCTGGCACTACTGTCCATCCAAGACGGACACCTGTGAAGCCAGCATACTTGGAAAAAGATCCTGTCTCAATGGCAACCTGAATACATCAAACATTGTCAGTTCACTGTTTTTGGTAAGACAATTCTTCAATGGCGTCAGCATGGAAACCATGAAGCACCACGTGTTTAAAGAGACAAACAAGGTATTTGGAACTGCTTAGTCAAACACTTACTTCTCTTGCTCCAGGGATCTCATAGATAGACTTGGGGTTGTCATCCGACATGTAAATAGCATATGCAGAGTCATATACAATGATAGAACCGTGCTTCTTCGCAAAGGTGACAAGTTGTTCAAGCTTCTCTCTTGTAGCTGCTACACCAGTTGGATTATTGGGAGAACAAAAATATATAATGTCCTTCCGTGATACAGACGACAAGTCAGGGAAAAAGTCATTCTCAGGAGTGCATTTCATATACTCTATTTTGTCATACTGCTGACTACCTTTGAGAAATGATCCTGTCTGACCCATCATTACACTTGTGTCTACATAGGCCTGTAAAAAACATTTTAATTCCAGTTAGCATCAGAAAGGACTTTATCTCTTCATTTTAATTCCAGTTAGCATTAGAAAGGACTTTATCAAATCATACATTCAATAATTGTAGTTTAAAGAACCACCCTCAGAGTTGGGCTCAGAGAGGAGCCAAGTGGGCATGTGAGAGATGCCATGGGGGCTATTACGATCACAATACTTTATCTCGCTTCAAATCATTGGTTCAATGCTCAATCACGGGGCAAGCACACTCAGTTTCCTCCCAGCCAACCTCGGTGGTAGCAAAACTCTAGAATAGTCCACATACGTGAAGGCTCCAACTTGCAGATTCCACCAAGCCCCAATTCCCTAGATGGATCTAGTATGCCACATGTCTACATTTGAGGGCATCTCCTCAATGCATCATTTACCCCTCTCTTGGGATAACATTGAAATCATTTGCCCCTTGGCACATTTAATGCATTTAGATTCCTTAGCCTTAGATCCACCTAGTCTTGTGCCATGTCACCCTCACCAAGGACCTTGACCTTAATTCCTTTTTGATCATTTACGTGAAGCCCAAACAAATATAATACAAACATTGATCCTTTAAAGGAAAATATCAACTGACCCTTCCGAGGTCATGTTGCCTCAACTTGGGCATAGCATTCCTTCCCTCTTCAGGCATCAGCGTCCTCAATGATAAAAGCTGGGAACACTCTCCGTAACTGGTATACGGATTCCCAGGTAGCTTCTGATAGAGGTAAGCCATGCCATGCAACCAATACCGTGGGTATCTTCTGATTGCGTACTTGCATTGTTCCTCGGTCCAGGATTCTTGTTGGTTTGCGTCCTGCATTATCCTCTATCTCCTGAAACAAAACAACACCCTCGATTAGTGAGTCACCTATATGCAAAAATTTCTTTAAACGAGAAACATGAAACACTGGGTGCACCTTACAACCCTGTGGTAATTCTAATTTATAGGCTATCTTGCCTATTCTATTTAGAATTAACCACGGCCCACAATATCAGGGTGATAACTTAGCACGCTGTCCTACAATCAAAGGCTTAGAGTGCGAAGGAACTCTGCGAAAAAATTTTTCTCCTTCCTTAAATTCTCTAACAGATCTGTTTTCATCCGCATATGCCTTACCTCTATCCATAGCTTCGCGAATGTTAGCTCTCGCAAGTGCTAGCATCTCCCGCATCTGAACCACAAAGTTCGCGGCACTAGGCACTTTCTGAGGTACTCCAATTGTAGTTGGATTCGTTGGTCTATAACCATAGTTCAGCTCAAACAGACTAAACCCTGTAAAGGAATGTTTTCTATCATTGTAGGCAAATTCTAACAGTGGCATATGTTGCCTCAATGACACATATGCTCTAAGCATATCCTCTAAAATTTGGTTGATTCTTTCCGTTTGACCATCTGTTTTTGGATGATCCCCACTACTCATTCCCAACTCAGTCCTTAGTGTCTTGAACACTGCAATCCAAAAATGACTAGTAAATTTAACATCCCTGTCTGACACTATGGATTTGGGTAATCCATGCAAACGAAGTATATGTTTAATAAACAAATCTGCCACTTACAGGGCACTAACAGACTCCCTTGTTAGAGTGAAGTGAGCCATCTTGGTAAGACGATCAACTATCACAAGGATAGAATCATATCCCCCTTGTATCGTAGGCAGACCTACAATAAAGTCCATGGAAATGCTCTCCCACCTATCTAGTGGTATTTCCAAAGGTTATAAAAGTCCAAGTGACTTCACCCACTCTGTCTTACTTACCTGACACGAAAAACAACATGTCACATATTCATGAATATGTTTTTTCATTTTCGGCCAAAAGAAATCTTGCTTCACGAGATCATACGTTTTCTCAACTCCTCGATGTCCCGCACATGGGCTATCATGGCATTGTTGAATGACTCTCTGCCTGAGATCATTCTGGTTAGGTACTACTACCTTGCCATTTCTTTTCAGCATACCATCTCTTGTGGTATATCTTGCATAAGTTTGGCCTTTTCTGGATGCCAAGTCACCCTTTTTCCCGGGTTTGAATACATGAGCCTTAGGCCAAAGGCATATGTTGCCTCAATGACACATATGCTCTAAGCATATCCTCTAAAATTTAGTTGATTATTTCCGTCTGACCATCCGTTTTTGGATGATCCCCACTATTCATTCCCAACTCAGTCCTTAGTGTCTCGAACACTGTAGTCCAAAAATGACTAGTAAATTTGACATCCCTGTATGACACTATGGATTTGGGTAATCCATGCAAACGAAGTATATGTTTAATAAACAAATCCGCCACTTGCAGGGCACTAACAGACTCCCTAGTTAGAATGAAGTGAGCCATCTTGACAAGACGATCAACTATCATAAGGATAGAATCATATCCCCCTTGTATCGTAGGCAGACCTACAATAAAGTCCATGGAAATTCTCTCCCACCTACCTAGTGGTATTTCCAAAGGTTATTAAAGTCCGGGTGACTTCACCCGCTCTGTCTTACTTACCTGACACGAAAAACGTGTCACATATTCATGAATATGTTTTTTTATTTTCGGCCACAAGAAATCTCGCTTCACGAGATCATACGTTTTCTGGACTCCTGGATGTCCTGCACATGGGCTATCATGGCATTGTTGCATGACTCTCTGCCTGAGATCATTCTGGTTAGATACTACTACCTTGTCATTTCTTTTCAGCATACCATCTCTTGTGGTATATCTTGCATAAGTTTGGCCTTTTCTGGATGCCAGGTCACCCTTTTCCCCAGGTTTGAACAAAGGTTATAAAAGTCCGGGTGACTTCACCCGCTCTGTCTTACTTACCTGACACGAAAAACAACGTGTTACATATTCATGAATATGTTTTTTTATTTTCGGCCACAAGAAATCTCGCTTCACGAGATCATACATTTTCTGGACTTCTAGTTGTCCCGCACATGGGCTATCATGGCATTGTTGCATGACTCTGCCTGAGATTATTCTGGTTAGGTACTACTACCTTGCCATTTCTTTTCAGCATACCATCTCTTATGGTATATCTTGCATAAGTTTGGCCTTTTCTGGATGCCAGATCACCCTTTTCCCGGGGTTTGAATACATGAGCCTTAGGCCAAAGGCTTTGGATGAACTCGTCCACCTTTTGAGTTTCTCTTATCTCGATCATTAGAGCACTTTCTAATTCCATGAAACTCATATTATGCATAATGCGTGACAAAGCATCAGCAACTTTATTATTCTTCCTCCTTCGGTACCGAATCGTCAAGTTAAACTCCTGCTCCTGTTAATTCTGTCCCCATATAAAATATACTTTATCTGAGGTCAGATCAGTCAATGGCGATACTATTTCGAAATATCCTTTGATATGCCTTCAATAAAATTGGACAATTCCCAAGAATGATCGCAAAGCGATCAAACTCTGAGAGATAGGCCAAGTCAGTATCGCAGTCACTTTCTTTGGATCTATTTCTACCCCCTCGGGAGTAATAATGAATCCTCAATATTCAAGTCTTATCATACACAGTACAGTTTTCTTTTTATTTACATAAAGACTGGCTTTCCTCAAAGTATTGAACACTATTCTTAAGTATTCGTGATGCTCAGCAATACTTTTGCTGAACACAAGAATATCGTCAATAAAATGTACTACAAACTTCCCAATATACGAACGTAGTAAATCGTTCATAAGCATGACGAATGTAGCTGGAGCATTGGTAAGTCCAAACGGCATTACCAAAAACTCATAATGTCCAAGCCTGCTTCTAAAAGCGGTTTTATGCACATCCTCGGCTCTAATACGGATCTGATGATAGCCACATTTAAGATCTATCTTACTGAAAATTACGGCCCCATGTAACGCATCTAACAAATCACTTATCTAAGCCATCCGACACCTGTGCTTAATAGTGATATTATTCAATGCTCTATAATCTATACAGAGGTGAAAAGAATCATCTTTCTTTTTTTTTAATATCGTTGGCGAAGCAAAAGGTGAGAAACTAGATTGGATCTGCCCCAGCTTGAGATATACTTCCAGTTGTCTTCGTACCTCTGCTTCTTCGGTAAAACTTAACCTATAGGGAGATCTAATTATAGGTTCTGCCCCGAGATTAGTTCAATCTTATGTTGAACATTCCACTCTGGAGGTAAACCATAAGGTACTCATCCTAAAACAAGCAAAGAACTCCTCTACTATTTGATCAGCCAACTTGACCATCTCTCCATTTTGGGCAACATCAGTGTTAGTTGAAGGACCATCAATCAGCTCTACCAATGCTGTACAAAGAAATAAAAACTCTTCTTGAGCTTTTCGAACTTCCATTACGAAAACCAATGGTCCTTAAGGTATATCTTTTTCACCTCGTAAGACATACAACACATCATTCATCTTGAGTTGATAAATGTGCTTTTTCCAATCTATGGCTAGATTTACGAGATGGTCTAGCAGACATACTATGAACCATTTTTCTAAGCTCGGATTGCCCTACATTTGCTTGTAACCGTTATGCTAAAATCTCTTGCAAGGCATCCTCCAACACCCTCTCACATCATACGACGTTGTGGCTCCAACTTTTGTCGTTAACCAAAATACTGCTTAATTCATTTCGAGGAGTGCACCTCCCATGCAATAGCTGAAGGATCGCTTTTTATCACACCCAGCTCTTGCCATGCCTAGGAGCCCTAAAGGCAGCAATCCATGACCCTTCACGTGTGCCACTCAATCCAAACAACAAGAAATCAATTGCGTTGACCCTGTTCGAGACTCCGTAAGCCACCGTAAATCCTATATGGCCTTACAACGACGCCAGAGGAATCAGCCCCAAGAATCATGATTCAAGTTCCTTGTATACATGCAGTTCTTCCGCACAAGCTTCTCCCAGTCCGTGCGCGATCAAGAACAAATCCTCTTCATTACATCGCCCACGTTCAAGACGAAGGCATCAGTCTTGGGCTTAACTACTCTATACTCGTCGTCCTTGCTCCGTAGTAGTTGCAGACCACCAAGATCCTTATATAGAGGCTGAGGGCGTCGAGGCCTGCACGGCTCGTAACTCTGAAGTTGATGTAGTCCTCGTAGTTGAAAGGCTTGTAGTAAGCCTTGACTTGCTCCTCTAATGGCCTCACGGCTGTAGCTTGCTAAGGCTAAACGAAGAAGCCGAGCGACAGTCTCGCCAACCAAAATTCAGCACAGCTTGATGTTCCATGCATCGTTCATCCACACCTTCGTCCCTCTTTTTCAATCACCCACTCTGATACCAAAATATTACGATCACTATACTTTAACTCGCTTCAAATCATCGGTTCAACGCTCAATCACGAGGCAGGCACACTCAATTTCCTCCCAGCAAACCTCGGTGGTAGCAAAACTCTAGAATAGGCCACATACGTGAAGGCTCCAACTTGTAGATTCCACCAAGCCCCAATTCCCTAGATGGATCTAGTATGCCACATGTCTACATTTGAGGGCATCTCCTCAATGCATCATTTACCCCTCTCTTGGGATAACATTGAAATCATTTGCCCCTTGGCACATTTAATGCATTTAGACCCCTTAGCCTTAGATCCACCTAGTCTTGTGCCATGTCACCCTCACCAAGGACCTTGACCTTAATTCCTTTTTTATCATTTACGTGAAGCCCAAACAAATATAATACAAACATTGATCCTTTAAAGGAAAATGTCGACTGACCCTTCCGAGGTCATGTTGCCTCAACTTGAGCGTAACGAGGGCTGCACTGTGAGAGAGAATAAAAGACACACGGACTACACCTGACCCTAGACCGTGGGCAGTAAGACCCACAAATGGGGCTTCAAATGCTTGGCCATTGCTGCCTCTCTCTCCCCGGCCTCTCCTACCCTCTCTAACTAGCCTTATGATGCAGACAATGGAGGGTATATTGCCACTCCCATCACCTCATTTAGGAAGGGGTTTAACATTTCCTAGTTCCTTGGTTCGTGTTTCAACTCAAATCCTCTTGCCTTGCAAAGGTATCAAAACCAGGTGGAGTTCAAATTCCTCTCACATGTTCAATGGCGCTTCTCATCGAGTGCAGGCCAGTTTAAGTTCTCTTTCTCCTGAGCACAATTCATGTTTGCTCCCTGAGAATAGTCTCTTGGTACCTTTGTTAAATGCCACACTTCTGCCAAACCATCTAGTCCACTCCAAAGAAAATTTCTTGTAGCCCTTTTTATTTGAGTGATACAATCCCTAGAATGGCACCAACAAGAGCAAACAAACCATGCTGATGGCCAGCAAGACCTCGTTGACCACCGCAATCCTAGAAGCAGGTCAAGTTTCACTGAGTTGAGCTGAGACTTGCAGTAGCAGATAACCAGGGTGGAGCAACGCAGAACAGATGCACCTGGACCACGACTAACATGCGGCAAAGAGGCGCCTGTTCTTGGCCATTTATAGCTGCAGGTATAAGGTGGGCCAGGCTGCACGCTGGTCGGTTGGTTTTCCAGGGCTCCAGCCCTCTAAATAAAGCTCTCGGTTTGGACCTGCAAGGTCTGCTACCTGATGCGACAGTCTGCACAGCACCCAAGGCCTGGTTGAGCAGGTTCGGCAGAGCGAAACAGAGGGGCCTGCTGGAGCACAACTAACACACGGCAAAGAGAAGCCTGTTCTGGGCCATTTATAGCTTCAGGTACAAGTTGGGCCAGTCTGCAGAGCATTTATAGGCTCTGGAGTAGGTTGGACAGCTCCATGCTGATCCGCTGGTTATAGCAGCAGGTCAGATCCACGAGCGACAGTTGGGTACTACATGTGCAGGTCCGCCAGGTCAGCAGGGGGTGTCAGGGGTCGGCCATACATCTGGTCAACCAGTCTGTTTGGGCTTCCCTGCCCTTGAAGCAGCATATAGGCAATCCACTGAAACTCAGTTAGAATTTACAGCATGTAGGCTGACAAGGCTAGGGGTTCACATCTAGGCAGCATTTAGCCTGCCAGATGGTGGCACACTGAGCTTATGCTTATAACAGGATTCAACCATTATGGAGCAGGCCACAGTGTATGCAACTAGAAAGGTAGTAACACCTACTGATCCGGTTAAGATTGAAGGACAAGGATGCTGAGGCACTGTCAATGGCACAGTGATTCCACACATTCAGTTGGCGAATATTGTTAAGGAAGTATGGGACATCTTGAAGGTTCTGTATGAGACAAACAACTATACGAGGATCCTCAACCTCCAAACCATGAGGATGGGGGAGGGAGATACCGTGCATGACTACCTCACAGGAGTGAAGGTGGTCAGCTGGCAGCAGCTGGTCACAACTAATGCTCCTATTGAACGTGCTGCCAAGGAGCTTCAGAACCTTTGTGACCAGCATTACAACTCCGGAAAGGTCAAAGCTGCTCACTTTTGAAGAGCTGAGGGCTATGTTGGTGCAGCAGGAGGCCAGGGCAAAGATCTATGACGGAGAGGACAGCAAGAACAAAGCCTTTATTGCTCATACAAAGGACAAAAACACAAGAAAGGGCAAGCGTGGCAAAAGTAAGTCCAACCAAAATAAGGATGACAACAAGTCTCACGAGGATGAGGACTCTTCCAGTGGTAGAGGCAAGAAAGAGAAAATGAATTATGACGCAACTAGGCACTATGCAAGAGATTGGATCAAAAAGGAGGATGATCAAAAGAACAAGGTCGTTCAAAAGAAGTCGTCCAAGCCAGAGTTAGATGAGTCAAAGGCAACTGCAAATGTGGTAGCATAAGAAAATTTCTTGGTAATAACTCCAGTCTCCAGGTGGCCTTTGTGAAGGTGAAGGGCATTATTGGTTGCTCTAAATTGTGTGCTGAATGAGGTTGGGACTACATATGTGCATCTAGGAAGTAACTTCAGGCTCCAAGTCAGAACAATACTAAGGGATGGAATGTAATCGATATTATGGAGATATCTCGCTTTCTTTCACGGCAAGCAACATGATGTCCAGAATCCAATGATATGTACTCTTTTTGTGCATTAAGCCTTTCGCTGCTTGCTTTGGGCAGAGTGTTTGCCATGTTTCTCACGTGGAATGGAGGGTGGAAACCTTCCTGGTAGACAAGGAGGAAGTCTTATTGCGGAGGCCATCAGTTCCTACTGCAAGACTTCTACCCACGTTAGTATTGACGGCTTAAAATAGCTTGATCTGTTAACATGGACAAGTGTTCTGGAGGCTTTCTCATGGCCCAGTTGCAGGATGCTGGAAGTAGACATTTAAAGCATATACCCAACAATATCTTGTGAAGTCATCAATTAGAGTCATTAAATATTTGTACCCCCCAATGGCATTTGTCCTCATTGGGCCACAGACATCACTGTGCACTAGCTGCAATTTCCTTTGTGAGAATTTTGGACGATTCTTTTCAAAAGGAAACCGATGCATCTTACCCAAAAGACAACCCTCACACACATGTTAGGAAACTGTGTGAGTTTGAGGTACATCATTTGCCATGCCCTGTGAATGTAACTTGGCAAAAGCTCTATAATTGAGATTACCCATTCTCTCATGCCAACGATGAGTTTCAACAAGCTGTGAATCTGAAATTGCAAATGCTTCAATAGAAAGTGCAGCTGAGTGATGATCAAGGTGATAAAGCCCCTTTTGCAAAGTGCCAGTGAGAACTATGGCATTGTCATCACAAAGATCATATACTAGGCATCTGTACCCATCAAAAATCACTCTGAAACCTGAAGTGGCAATTGCTGAAATTGAAATCAAGTTGACTTCAATTCCACGCACAAAAATAACATTTGTCAAAGTTACAAGATGGCTAGAAATGGATGTGAGCTGCACATCTCCAATTCCTTTTACAGCATAGGAAGCATTATTAGCACATGTGACAGTCCCCCCTCGAGGTGCATTAGCTAAGGAATGAAACAATTGTCTGCAAGATGTGACGTGCTTGGAAGCACCACTATCAAAATACCAACACTGAGCATCATTAGGAGTAAAGAATGCATCAACTTTGGAGGGATCAAAGGAGCAATGGACAGCCAATGCCCAATCATCCTAGAGAGCATGTGCATGTGAAGCATCTGCTGGCTCGTGGGATTCAATTGCATGTGAGGCATTGACTGTCAATCCTACTTTCTTTTTCTCCGAAGCAATGCACTTCCTGCATTATGAAATTTCATGCCCTGGCTTGCGACAATAGTTGCATCTTTTCTTCTTTGACTTATCTGCTGCATTTTGAGATGCACTGGAGAAATTGCCACTATTAGGCGCATATTTAGGCTTTCCCATAGGATTGGAAGCCTTCCCTTTTCCTGTTTGCTGTGAAGCAAATGCATGATCAAGAATAGTAGCTTGCCTATTAGCACGACTTTGCTCTTCCTGCAAAAGCAAAGTGACTAACTGATCAAAGGAGTAGTGGTCTAAATTACCCATGGCCACTAGTCGAAGGGTTGTAGAGTTGTTACATGAGGTCCTTGACCTTTGTCAAGTATGCATCCATAGAGTCACCTTCATTCATGCTGACTTCCTGCAATTGCCTTCTTAAATATGCAACACGTGCCTCATTGCGAATTTGATAAAAAGAAGCCAATTTGTCCCAAGCATCCTTTGCTGTCCTGCATGACCGGATGTGTGGAATAATGATTCTCTTGCATGATAAAGCAATACAGGAATGTGCATTTGCATCTCTTGCATCTCGAGTTGGAAGGGCAGCAACAGGGGTGCTAGAGGATAAAGCATCAGCAGGAGTACCCTCTGCAGTAGGAGCAGCCACTCTAGCATTGGCTGGCCTCAGATCAACCCCAGAAACAATATTCCAAAAATGCCTTGCAACAAGAATATGTTTCATGAGATAAGACCACATCGGATAGTTGGTGCCATCCAACTTATCATCTTCACGGAGAATGTCAAATAGATCATGATTGTTGCATGATTGTTGCCAGCCATTGCAAATGGGTGAAAAGAAAAGACCTGAAAACACAAAAGCCTTCACTGCAAAGCGTTAGCTGTCCAAAAAATAAGCAAATGTCTGCGAGTAAATGTTTTGCAAATTTCCAGCCCAAATCAAAGGGCAAATGCAATAGCAAATCATGCAAAAGGATTGCATCATTGATTACATCATGGTAGAACCTCAAAGCAAGACTAGTGATGCTCTATGTCCCAATTGTGTGGGCCGTGCATGTCTGCCCTTGTTTTTTAATTTGACACGATGTGTATGATGCTTGCTTTCCTTCATGGGCGAGACAAACCCATTAAAAGACTCATAGTCTTTGCATTTCCATACATAGAGAATGATGTACACATCAACCCATTGACAAGGAAGGCAAAGAAATTATGATTTCCTCAATTCTAAAAATTCATTGAGTCACTTTATATGACAATGCTCCATATGAATCTTCTCTAGCCTCTTTTGCCAATAGCCCTACAAGAATGAATTGAGCAATATCGCATTCATGCAAACCAATGGTTTTAAAAAACTTTCAAAGCATTGCATATGTGGTTGGAAGGGATGCAAAATAATTTTTTTTCAAGGTATTGCATTTATAATTTGATCAGTTGTACTTGATGCCATATGATAGTGTGTAGAGTCCCGTGCGCCGCCCCTCTCCCTCGCATTCAGCAAATCTGGCAAAAGCCCCAAATGTAATGAGGGCAAAAAAGCCAAAAAGAGGGAAAATACAGAAAAGCCCCAAATTTTGCTGAGATTTTGCAAATGTGACCCAATGTCTTGCAATCTGACCCAATGTCCTGCAAATGTGACCCAATGTCCTGCAATTTGAAGAAGAAATTGCAATCCAAATCCCAAAGCTCCAATGTCTTGCAAGAAATTGCAACCAAAAGAAGGGAAATGAACTGAAAAACTCCAAATTTGCCAATGTCTTGCAAAAGCCCCAAAACTGCAAAATCGAAGCCCAAATGAAAAGCCCCAATTGTCAGCAAAAAAATTACAGATCTGCTGCAATGTCTGCTCCAGACGATACGGAATAGTACGACCGGTACAGGACTGTACGCACGCCGAAGTATGAATATGTACAAATGTTTGGACAGTACGAGAATCCGTACAATTGTGTGGACGGGGTACGGACAGCCGTACGAAACTATACGGACAGAGAGAGAAAATTTGCCGATTGACGCGCCGTACGAAATCGTACAGACAGCAGGTCGGAGGGTCGCGTTGGAGCTGTGCAGGAGCTGGAGCTGAAAGCAGGAAGCTAGAAGTAGGAAGCAGGTCCGGAAAGGAAGTGCTCTGATACCACTGTAGGCTCACAGAAGCAAAAGGGTGCACAAGAGTGGAGCAAGAAGTGGAAGCCGTCACATCAACTAGTGTAATGAAAATGAAAGTACAAAGTACTATAAAAGAGAACCCTAGGACCTAGTGTCCTAGTGGTACCACTAGTACTAGGTGTCATAAGACACTAAAAGTACTGGGTGACCTAAGTGCCACTAACTAAAGCTACATGGCACATACCAAGGGCCAGAGGGCATCAATACGACCGGGAGAAGATGGCCTACAAGTGCTTGGCAAGATCCAAGCTATCCTTCGCTTATTGGGGGTACAATTGGACGAACCTGATAGAGGTACCAAGATTGCTGAACTCGCGTGTTTGTGATCAAGAGGTGTGGTGCCATGGATGCTTGCAAAGCTAGACCAAGAGGAAGACTCTACAATCAAAACCATCTAGAACCAAAGATCAAGGATACCTCCATCTAGAGAGTACTGCTAGGATGATGTCATGTGGGATACATTGCTTCCCCTGAATCATGTGGGGATAGCATCATGACATGTAGCCCAGTCCACTCATCCTCCCAAATATCTACTACCCAGAAAGCACCCGCATATAAAGCCACTGGTCACCAGAGAGTCCCCACAAAGAATGGCTTCGTGTTCACATGCAGGAGGTATGCTTGGAAACATTCTCTCTCTAGTCTCCACAAAGAGGCATGCCCTCTAGTTAGTCATGCCTGTGCCGCTAGCTTCATGGTAAACTCTGGGCTTGTGAAAATGCACCCGAAGTATAAGTCAGATCTAATATCTCAACCAGCCCCTCCACAAGTGTGAAAGTCTCCCAATGGAACTGAACCTTTTAGTATTAAAGATCATAACCTTGGTCTTAGCAAGGTTTGACTTTCATGTTGCAACCCTCACAAAAAGCCTGCAAGCTGTGAGATGCATCTGTAACCCATGTGTTGTATCTGATATCAAAACCACATCATCTCCATACAACAAGATGGGTATAACTAATTGTGCTAGAATTGATTCTTGACCTCCATGTATGTGCAAAAAGAATGTCACATGCACCCCTACACTTGGGTGCAAAGTGACACACTGGCTACATCAACAAGTGTGTAATAGTTCCCTAATAGGAGATTTTGCCGTATGCTGTGACCCCTTCATGAGTACTTGTCTAGGGACAGCAGTTAGACACAAGCTACGTAAGTCAGTCTCTCAACCTTAGGTCAAGTTGGAAGATCAATCCTTGTTCACTAGTACCCACTGGAGAACCGTAGGGTAGTGTTTCCGTCTTAGGTTTGGGGATAGGTTTAGGTCTAGCCTAGGATAGGAGCCCTTCTGGGCCCCCTCAAGGCTGGAACAAGTAAAGAGAATGGCAGGGGAAGGGCTGATTTTATAGGCTACCCTGCACCCCTCCCTAGGCTGCCATTTATGGGGCCTACAGCTGCCATTTATGGGGCTTAGGGCTGCCATTTGACACTCACCCCCAGTGGCCCTTTGACCAGCCTCAGCCTTTGACATCAGTTCAGCCCTCTGGGAAGGTGTTCACACAGCGCATCAGATGGGGAGTTGGGACAGCGAACGGAGTAAGGTTTCCGGTCTGTTTCAGCAGCTCTTTTCAGTTATCTTTTACAGTTTTACACAGCTCATTCTTAGCTCTTTATTTCAGTCATCTCTCAGCTCTCTTATAGGATCTGTCACTCCTAGCTTTCAATTCTCCCAGCACTTCAGCCTCCTACAGCTCCTCCTCAGACCCCTCTGAACTGCATTCCGATGAACAGCACATGCCTCTCCCTTGCCTTGCAGAAGCGTCCTACATCATCAGTGTGGACAGCATCAAGGTCTCGGTATTGGTCGGCGTTGCCTCTCAGGTCTTTGGATTTGCTATATGTGTGCACAGTGAGCTCTTCAGAAGCGCGTTTTCCGTGCTCTCTCGAAGAGTGTTCTTTATATTTCTCAGTTCTCCAAGTATAAAGAAAATTCTCCCCTGATTGGGGGAGGGGGCCCACAGTGGGTACAGGGACCCAATCGGTTGTCGACTCTACTCTCTCTCTACCCTCATCTCCCTTCTCTCTCAATGGTGTACAACGCTAATTCCTTGCTAAAGGTTTAAAGAAGGTCTTGCTATGAATTACACGATCACATTACCATTGCATGTTACAAAGGATGTCATCTCATCTATGTACAGTCCAAAGAGGGTGGGGGAGAGGACTTCACCCCAATGGTGCTACTGACCTCCTCAGACATCCCTTCTGTGGTGTGTACTCTGCCTGTAACCCTCTGCCCCGATAATCCAAAGCTCAAAGTCAGTACAGAGTCAAATGCCTTTGGAAGTCTAAAAAGCAGCAATATACTCTCTGTTTTCAAAATATGGCCTCCTCTATGATCACTCTCAAGGTGAGTTTCGTAATGCGCAATCCCATGCTCTCGGCATGCTATCATATGTGAGCTTGAGAGCCAATCCATATACCTTGGCCAACCATGATAGTCAGATAGTTACTTGAATCCATGGAATCCCCTATCTTGTGAATGAATATGATGGTGTCTGTGGTCCAAGAGGTCCGAAGGTTTGTGCAAAAAGCTTCATTGAACAACTCGGTCAAAATTGGAGCAAATACCTCCCACCTTCCCCTTGGAGCCCTCCTAATCCTTGGCTTTGGCATTCTGGAGCCTCTAATAGCTTTCTTTTAGATGGGATGTGGTGAAGAGCATGGATGTGATGCCACAAGAGATGTTCTCTACGGTAGGCATGGCATGGTTAGGAACATCATAGAGAGTATCCATGTAACCTTTCCAGAGGCTGGTATCCTTGATAGGACATGGTGATTCCTTCTCCAATAGCTTCATCCAAAACGCTTTGGAATTATTGCTTTGAAGCACATGTAAGAACTATTATTCATGGAGGGCAAGAAACTATCATTTCTTCTATAGCACTAAACATCAATACTCTTTCCCAGTCTAATTCTGAGTAAGTGTCCTGTATTGGTCTCAAAGGCGTTGCCTAAGCACTTTAGGCACTTGTCATCATGATACCAACTATTATGAGGGGTACGGACCCTTCAAGGGACTTTCTTGTGTCTTTATTTGTGTCTGGAAAGGAGTCTTGTGCTGTGATATCTATTGTGTTAGTGAGAGGAAGAGCTTTGGCCTCTATATCTTGTTGTTCATCTATGTGATTTAAGAAATTGGCAAGATAACTACCAGAGATGTGGTCTAATGAACCATCAAATTGATAGTGGTAGTATGGAGGAGGCACACTCGTGACAATTTACAGGTTGGGAAAGGGCCAAATCAGAGGATGTATGTGAGTGGTTTGCTCCCAGCAGCACCATGAGGTACAGGGTTATCCCATGAGGTACTCTACTACAATGTGAGCTCCTCTATGTGGGCAGCAGGTATCTCTCTTTACATCTGGCCATCTCTATAGTCATTACACATGAGCAGCTCATGACTGGTGCACATGTCTAGCAAATATCTCCCGTGCTGCGAGATGGGAGATCCAGCATGTGTGTCCTCTGATCTAAAACAAAACTCCCCAATTTGAAGGTCAGGTATTGCTACAGTATCCCTCTGGAAATCCAATATCTCTGCCTGTGCATCCATAGTCCAGGCATTGAAGTCTCCCATGAGCAGGACATAGAGAGATGGCACAATGGCTGAACCGAATCAAGTCAGCAGTTGTAAAGAGGGACCCAGAAGTGGAGCTTGTACTACTTTGTGTCGCAAAGGATTAGAATGGTGGGTGCCTGGACAAGAGTTGGGCTATTGACCCCAGGCCGAACAGGGAGGATATACACAGTGGAGACCTTGGCTTTGCGACGGCCACTCCTTGCGAGAGCTGCAGTAGGATCCAAAGAGCTTACCATATTGATGCAATTCAATGGAGTGTTCGCCAGACAGGTGTGTATTAAAAATTTTGAGAAACACAATCAAAGATTGATAGGTATGTACATGAGAGTCTGAATGTGGAATGATGAGATAAACACATTCATTTAGGAGCACACTTTGGGACTGATCTGGGCAAGAACTAATGGCAGCTGCATTTGGTTAGAGACATTATATGTTTAGCCAGCCAAAACTAAATGGCTGAACAAATTTAGAGTGTAGGTCACCAGCCTTACAGCTGGCTGGTCAGATTGCAGGGGCATGATATTATCAACTTCCACCCACGTACATTGAACATTCATTGTAATTTGTGCCAGTCTCAAACAAGCAAGGCATTTGCATCATTGCAGCCACAGTTATTAGGTGCAGATGCAACAAGTGTTTGAGCAGCATGCGCATTAGGGCAGATCCGGTATTAAAGTCCTTAGAGAATCTGAAACAGTTTATAGATAACAATCATTCAGGACATGTCTAATTGAATGTGTTCTTGTGCTCCACCTTGTAGTCAAAGGCGATTTCTTTTTAAAGCCTATTTAAATCTTCTGTGGTGATTATTTGCTGTCTAATGGGTACGTGAGGTGGAAGTACTGAACCCAGTATTATGAATTTTGTAGGAAGTCTCCTGCATATAACAGGAACTCTATGAAACTGCACTACAGAGCATCACATACATAAACCTTCCACAACTAGCAGTCACAGTGAGAACTAGTCAAAGAAAATTTGAGCAACATAGAAAGTACTTTGCAATATAAAGAAGGCATGTGTGAACAAATTCCTCTTAGTTGCAAAACAGAGGGAAGCATAGTTATACAGAAACAATCAAGAGAAAGCTTGCCTGCAAAGAACAGCAGGAGAAGAACTAACCGGATATGATGGGTCTTGTACTGCCATTGAGACATCGGGACCAAAAAGTAGCTGCAAAAGATAAAAGAAACATAAAGACATGCATTACCGTGACAGGCCAAATGTCCAAGCAGCATCAAATGGGAATTACAAACCAAAAGAGCATCATTTTCTTTCTTACACAATATATCGTTCCTTCCTTTTTCCTCACCTTTTGTGTGTTGAGGGGCTGAGGGAGGGGGGTTTGAAGCAACAGAATTAATGCTTGAATAACAGCCAGGATATGCTATCAATGGTCGAACATGGGTACCTGCAGCCGAGCAATGTCGCACTTTGCTCCATCCGACACAAAAATCTCATTTTGTTTAACTTTCAAGTCTCCATAAATCTTTTCAGCGATAGCAGCACGAAGAGCCTGAAAAGCGCTTAGGGTTAGATGTGGTGAGGCAAAACCAGAAAAACAAATGCCAATAAATCAGTACATACACAAATATGCAAGCACCTCTTATCAATGACAACTTAATTGAGCTTGATTACATCCATGTCTAAACGATCCCTGGAATTATAACATTAGGACAAGACCCCTGCATTGTACCAGGAAATCCACGTTCCCCACAAAAGCCTTTCTTTCCCACACAAGCCACGCCAGCATAAGGATAACTTTGATGGCTAGAAAACAGGGTGCACAGATTCCATTGGTACACCCTTATAAGAGTCCTGGCATGGGAGACTATCCACAGTTATGTTCCTTTCTTGGTGAGCAAGTCATGCTTAGGACAACATGATCATACATCACTTCAAGAAATTTTCAATACTTCCAAAATGCACTTAAATATGCCCTTTCTTTGTTTCTCAACATCACCAATCACTGTGAAACATGCAAATCCCACATTTCAGTACATTGTTTTAGCAACTAGCTGCAGAAGATCTTACAGCCTCTGACTTTGTAGCCTCTGTACAGCTATACTTAACCAAAAATGCCTAGATTACTCTACAGAAATGAAGTGAGTGCTAATAAACAAGCCCCCACACATATAACGGACCTCATATGAAAACAGTGCTTTACCCATTCATGAGAACACCAAACAAGGAAAAATCAGGTAGGAGGAGGAAAGCAAAGACCCCAATGACCTGAGGTATAATGCCACCTGATACTAGACTCTCGAAAGTGCAGGGAAATTGCCACATTCCCAAACTCTGAGAAAGGCTGCTACTCTAGCTATTTAAAATCTACTAGGCAGAAAGTCCACCAGCCCTAAAACTGGTATGATTTCTTGCATCTCTCATAGGATTCCTGCCCTTCACCAAAACATCTCCAATGATATGACTATGATGTAACCCATCATCTAGCATTTGTTGTTCTTATTGTAATTTGAACTCCAAGAGAAACCTCTTTGTTACTCTGCCTTGGTCATTCTTTCTTAAAGTCATATAATGCAACTTGCTTGGGGTCACGACTAACAACATTCTCACCATCCTCCACTCCAAGTGAATCTTCTGTCCTAGATTATGAAGGGATAGTTGAAATTTCTAACAATTTATAACATAATCTTGTGTGTCTTAAATCATACTTGGCCAAAAGATTGCATCTCCAAATGTGTATAAGTCTTCTACATCCCTAGATGGATTGCACTTGGACTATCATCGCAAATCAAAAAGTAATTGGTGCCTTAATTCTTTATCATTAGGAAAACTTACTCTACTCTTGTAGAGTACATAACCATCTTTAATGCTGTACTTTTTGCACTTGAGTTCTGCAATGGTCCCAAGTTTTGGTGCTTCACCAACTCTTTAAGAAACTCCTTGGAAGATTTCTCTATACTCTAGTTAGCAACGTTTGATGCTGTACCACAAACACCGACATCTGTTGTCTCAGCTATATGGACTCCACACCTACTATAGGTGTTTCAATCATGAGACCCCTTTTACTAACTTCCTTCCAGATTCTAGAAATTGAGTAAAACCGGTAAACTACTATTCGCGTCAATGCTCATGCTACACTTACCCTTCTGATACGTTAAAATCAAACTCTTACAGTAACTCAGCCCAACTGGCCTTCCAGCCTGCTTCCGACACAGCATTTAATACTTTTCTAATCCATAAGGATCTCAAACTTAGCAGCATATGAGTAGTGCCTCAATGTCTTTAGAGCATGGATAATAGCAAGAGGTCCTTTTCATATGTTGAATATCTTTGATGTACTTTCAAAAGCTTTATGCTATCCTTCTTGAATCAAAATTGCCCTTGCAGTAACGTCAATTGCATCCACTTCCACCAGAAATGGTTGGTAATTGAGGCTAATTGGGAGTAGGTCAATAGCCCATTGCTTACCTCACGGCCGAATCCCTCTAAGCCTCTGCCTTTGTATCAAGAGAGTAATTATTTGTAATGTCTTGCTACTGGATAGGAGACTCCAGCTAAAGCACCACTCTAGTTGCTATCCAGAAGAACAAGGGGGAGTCGTGCTACCAAGTGTGTAGCATCAACTTTGCAAAGCCTCATAGATGACTCTGTCATCACAACTATCAATTGCCATGCCCCTTTGGTGTCATAGACTATAGAGTCACTCCTCTACTAGCAATTGTGTAACTATGTTCCAAGAGCTGCACTATGGACTCGATTGTTAGAAGGGTGTCTTCATTCCATCGAACTCCTAATCATTGATGTACCTTTTCTCGTAGGGGGGAGGGAGGCAAAGAAGAACCATATGTGAGAGGGCTGCTAGGTTCCCCCATGCCTCGTGTGTTCAGGGAGTTCATACTATAGGCTAGGGCAAGCAATGGAAGCTCAAAAATGAAGGAGAGAAGACAAAAAACGAGCTGCTATTATGAATTGCTGCAACAACTGCAGTGAAGGCTCAAGAGAGAGCCAATATAACAAAACCTTGGGGTTATGCATTCCGCTTCTCACATTGTTGCTCCATTATCGCGTTGCTCCTAACAAGTTAAGTTTAAGGCCATCCTTCTTTTGCAAAGGAAAAAGTTTTCTCCTTCTTCAATGATTTATTTCTATTTAATAATTTGAAATATTTCAATATAAATTGTATTGCATTTTTATATAATATTCAATCACCTATGATTCAAATTTATACCAGACATGCAATACTTAAAGGACCAAGCTCCATAATCCAAATACACTACAAATTAAAATTATTCATTTGCATATTCATGCAAAGTATAATACTTATTATTCAATAAGATTCTTCATTTGTTGATGGAGTTCTCTCTTCAACCAGATTTGTCATGTTTTTCTTCTTCTCATTGCAAAACCTCTCTGAAATAACGGAATACAAATTTGGATAATGCCATTCCTTCTACTATTTATCATTGAAGGAAAGAAGTACATATTAGAGAACCCACAGTTTTAATGACATTATAAAAGGACATCAACCATCAAACAAGGAAGTACATAATTACTAAAGCCATGTGTAAAAGTAGATTGATGAAGAAGAACACACGTATAATGATGGCAATGAGATGGAGAAGATGGCGATTGGATTGAAAAAACAATGTAGAGTGATCATGAACAAGAGAAGAAAGAAGGTGCGGATGAAAAGCCCCATGACTAAGAACAAGGAGCAAAGAGAAAAAAGAAATGAAAATGGAGATAGGTTTGTTCATTGTCATCAACATTTTAAAATACCTTTTGGAGAGACGTGGAATAATATAAGAAGTTCTAGCACCTTCTACCTTCTATTATCGAGATCGCTCTAGAAGGTAGCAACTAGGTTGGTTGAAAGGGTTAGTGAAAGTACCGTAACTGGACTAAATGTCCTAACTATCCTAAGTGGTACATGTACGAAATGTACCAACTGACCTAACTCACTATAACTAGGCCTACAAGGCACATACCAAGGAATGAGTGGCATCTATGGATAGCCCATAGAATGGCCTACAAACCCCCCTCCATGGTATGGGATGAAGTATCATGGACACGTCTCAGAATACCTAGTGTCATGGTTGCACATGTTCATCCTGTAGAAATATAGCAACCTATGACTGTACAAAGTACAACAAATCAAGTACTAGGTTTAAAGCTTTCCGGAAAGCTTCAAACTTAGGTCGAGGTCGAGGACGAGCCTTCGTAAAAACATCAGCCAAGTTGTTTTCAATGGAAACATAAGACAACTGAATATCACATGTTGATATCTCTCTCTAACATAGTGAACCTCAATATGCCATGCAACAGCCAAAGTACTCTGACGATCACTGAAGATGACGATAGGAGCAGTCTGACATGCATGAAGATCTGCAAGTAACTTCTGGAGCCAAACACACTCCATTGTACCTATAAAAGCTGCTCTCTACTCAGCCTCACATCTGGAAATAGCAACTGTAGTCCTGCTTCTTGCTGAATCAAGAGATGCATAAAGTACCAAGCATGAAGCAGTTGCCACTATGAGTACCTGTAGCAGAAGATACAGCTATTGCAGAAGTTGCATTAGATCCATCATCATATGAGCCTAAAGCAGCACCTACCTGTAGTACCAGAGGCACTGGCTGTAGCACCAGAAGTAACATTACGAGTAGGCCTGATCTCAGCACCTCAAACAATGTTCCACAAATACTTGGCAACCAAAACATGCCCCATCATGTATGCCCACATGGGGTAATTTGTGCCATCAAAATTGTCCTCAGCCCCAAGCATCCCAAACAAATCATCCTTATTGCTAGTCATGGTGCTGAAATTCAAGGCAAATGCACCAACTAGCCAGGCAAATGAGAGGAGGGAAACTGGTCCTTTCTGGAGGGGACTCTGGAGCGGCTAGGTTTCCCAGCAGGTTGGATTCAGGGTATTTCAGCTTTGTACAGGACAGCCTCTAGCAGAGTCATCATTGGAGGCAAGATGGGAGAGCGTTTTAGCTTGGAGAGATCAATGCGTCAGGGCTGCCCCCTTGCCCCTTACTTGTTTCTCTTCTTCGCCGAGGCTAGGACACGGAGCTCTTGGACTCGGAGTACGCGGATGACACAGCCCTGTATGTCCAGGACGATGAGTTGATGCTGGAGAGGGTGAGGTTGGCCCTGGAGGTCTTCTGTTCGGCTGCTGGTGCGAAAATCAACTGGAACAAATCAGTTGGTTTCCTCACAGACCCCGGGGCGCGTTCTCAGTGGGGGAGGTTTTTGGGTTTCAGGTGGATCCCGCGGGGACAGACAGCTAGATACTTGGGTTTTCAGGTCGGCCTGGACATCACGCCAGCTCAGCAGTTTCTCCCGGTGCTAGATTCCATCCGACGGAAGCTGGCTTATTGGAGCACTGCTAAGCTCTCCCTTGCAGGTCGTGCCTTGGTAGTCAACCAAGTCCTCCTTGCCACGGCTTGGTATGTGGCTTCCTGTTGGTGTTTCTCGAGATCCAGTGTGGCACAGCTTAGGAGGCTGGTTCGGAACTTCCTTTGGTCCGGGGAGGATGGCCTCAGAGATACCAGAGCCAGGGTTGCTTGGCAGACAGTTATTCTTCCGCAGGCTGAGGGTGGCCTTGGAGTCATCGATCCAGAGCTGCAGAGTCAGGCCTTGCTAGGCAAGTTAGTCATCCGCGGTTTGACCCCGGGGGGGCAGACGTGGAAGATGCTACTTCAGCAGGGGGTCGGTTCTTGTGTCCCGCGACGAGATGGAGAGTGGCTCCCGTCCCTCAGGTGGATCTTCACTTCCGCCCCACTTACTCAGCCCCGTTCCCCACTCGTTCGTAGCCTCCTCATGGTTTGGAGGCGGCTCCGCCTCAGTCTCATTCAGCCCCCTCCCCGCTGTCAGGAGGAGATTGATCGCCAGCCGCTTATCTGGAACGATCAGGTCAGAGATGCCGAGGGCCTTCAGTTGGGAGAGAGATCACACATCAGGTGGGATGGTTGGATGAGGGGGCCAACCCGGTCCCTTCGAGTTTGGAGGGACACGTACAGATATTTGGAGACGGCTGATCTCGCAGACGCCGCTGGAGGTGTTCGTGGAGCCCAGGCGAGACGCACGGAGATCGACGGCGCGATCCCAGCTGACTGGTTAGTTCCACCGGAGCCTCAGATCCTCATGCCTGGTGACGACCGTTGGCTGGGACAGTTCACCCCCCGTGGCATCCCACTGGTGGTCGCAGGACGTATGGTCGACTCCTCTATTTCTTTCTTCGCGGTTATGGGGGATGGACGACTCAGGAGAGAGGATGCACTCATCGACCCCCTACTCCCATGGCAGAGGGTTCGGATCGTAGGCCTTTTGGGGAAGGTCTGGCGTACCGACCCTAGCATCGAGCAAGATCAACTGTAGCTTTGGCGACTCTGGCTCTGGGAGGGGCGGGCCTTGTCAGAGCTTGAGTGGGACCCAGGAGAGTGGAGCTGGCCAGAGGTTGTGACAGGACAGGGGCCGACCTTCTTCGCCTACAGCACGACTTTGGGCAGGCGAGTTCTTGGGAGGATGCAGAGTCGCCCCCCCACCCAGCGGCCCAGCTGGTATGCACAGGGTATTTCCAGATTCTTTTTGCAGGCCTTCTGGAAGGCCTTGTGGGAGAGCTGGCGGCCGCGGAAGATCTCCTACTTCCTGTGGCTTCTCGCCCACAAAGGTCTTCCGGTGGGGAGCTGGTTGAGACAGATAGGCCAGGACGGACGCTGTCAGATCTGCCATGTGGCTGAGGAGTCACCAAAGCACTGCCTGTGGAGCTGCACTCGCGCCCAGGAAGTGTGGAGGTGGACTTTCGGGATTCTCACTCGCGCAGCACCAGAGCTAGGCTTGATCACGTGGGGCGCGTTCTGTTGGTGCAGCACCACACCTGGTCTACATCACTTATTCGAGGCATGCCAGCAGGACCCCACTTTCCTTATCACGCAGGGTACATGGGGGCTGCTCAAGGGTATCCCGCAGCACCTAACAGAGGCGGATACAAGAGTTCAGGAGAGGCAGCCAGTCTGGGAGATTATCAACAGCATAGCAGGGTGGCACATTTGGACCTGGCGTTGCGCGCAGATCCTCGGTGGCACCTCCTTATCGATTGCCCAGGTCATGACTGATATTTGGTGCGAGATTATTCATACCCTCAGAGGCCAGTGGGACCAGATTCAGGGAGATTCCCGGTCCGGTCAAGAGAAGCGGAGACGCTTCCTTCGGGCTTGGAACACTCAGGGCCTCTTCTTCGAGCAGACCTCGCAGGGCCTTCGGTGGTGCTATTCACCACCCCGATGGCTGTTCATTCACACTCGCCTCATCCCGACGTGAGAGAGTGACTTATTGTGTTACCTTTTAGGGCTGTGTCCGATTTGTGAACGCAGCCCGTCAGCTACAAGCTGACTTTTTGTATCTTGTTCTCGAAGTAATATAATTAGCACTGTTTTTTCGGGAAAAAAAATGAGAGGAGGGAAACCTCTCAAAATCAAGTGGCAAAATTCTGCTCAAGCTTCAAATCTTCTCACTGCAAAAGACTCTACTGTCTCAAGGTGTACCTGCTGCAAAAATTCCCCAAAGGCAACATGAGGCCTTTCCAAAATGCAAATGAAGCAAAGAAAGGACTGTTATGCATAAATTGGGCATAACCAATGCAAACGAGGCTTACCCAATGATGTAGCCTGAAAATACAGCGGTGAAAAGGCTCCAAAGGTCAGCAAAGGGATTCACGCTTGAAGGAAAAGTGAAAATGACAGCAAATGGCAATGAGACATGCCAAGAGAGGGCTGGAAAAGAGAGTTACAGCAGTAGAACGTGCTCCCACGAGGAGGAGAACAAGAGGAGGGTGATCCAATGGAGGGAAACTCGCAGCCCGAGCCTCGGCAAGGGAAGACCAAATGAGAAGAAATGGGCTCAAGGAGACCTCCGGAGTCTAGATCACTCCAGCAAGCTCCAAATGTCTCCAAATACCGGCACGCAGCACGAGACAGCACGAAAACACCTTCGAAACATTGGTATGAGCTTTGAGGCAAGTCTGGAAGGTAACAATTGCACCGAAATTGCTTGGAAAGTGTCCGTACAGATGCTACGAAAATTTGTACAGGTCGAAATGTAGCACAGCAGGTCCGTATAGCTTCAACCAGGCATTAAATGCAACGTACCAGCCTCCTTACAGTCCGCGCAATGTCTGAGCTGCAATAAATGCTGACGATTCTCGTCCGTACGGTGCAATAAATGTAGGCACAGATATCCGTACAGCTCCGTACAGTTGTACGACATCCATACAGCAGCAAAAATCTATGGTGCAGCGAAAAATAAACTGAAATGCTTCGAAAATGCGCCTCCTTCGCCGCAGGCACTCCAAAATGCCATCTTTTCACGCAAAAGACAAACTTCCCACAACGGAAGTGCTTGGAGAGGCAACAAGTGTAGAAAATCAGCAAACCAGCAAGAATGAGAGGTCCAAGGGCTGCCAAACAGCTTGAACAACCAATCAATGTCTAAGGGAATGGATCTCCAACCTGCTCTAATTCCACTATAGGCTAGGGCAAGCAATAAAAGCTCAAAAATGAAGGAGAGAGGACAAAAAACGAGCTGCTGTAATGAATTGCTGCAAAAACTCAGTGGAGGCTCGAGAGAGAGCCAATATAACAAAACCCTGGGGCAAAGTGCCCTAACTGGACTAACTATCCTAATTTGTCCTAAGTGGTACATGTACTAACTGTACCGACTGACCTAACAGACTGTAACTAGGCCTACAAGGCACATACGAAGGAATGAGTGGCACCTATGGATAGCCCATAAAATGGCCTACACATACTGCAAGAGAAGATTCCACGCTTCATTCTGAAATGAGGCCTTGTACCATACGCTTTCGCAAGAGGGTGTTGCTTTGTATGTTTGTAGCGATCGGATGTTAGAAAATGAAATCTCTACAGAGGGTATCCCACAACGGAAGACTGATAGATGGGCCCAAAAATTACACGCAGAAGTGTTTGACTATGGAATCAAGCTTCATAACATGTGTGTACTTAACAACCATACCTATTCTTTCACATCGCCTTCCTAATTTTCAAGTACCAAGCCAATCTATGGACTGTTGGTAGGCTGCCAGAAGCTCAAAAATGAATTTGTTTTCGTGCCCAAAGCCTCCAATAGCAGTTCGTTTTTCTTGCATGCCTGCTATTCACGCCTTCCCAGAGCCCCAAATTTGATTCGCACTTCTTCCAAGAGCCTTCCAAGCAAGGCGCCTATCAAAATTGGACGAAATCTTTGTTGCAGGCTTTCAGAGTGCCAGACTGCTACCAGATGCAAATCGCCTTTCCGGATTGGATTGCTAGGGGCCTAAGGGGTGCCAGAAAGATTAACCTATGCTTTTGTATCTGTTACTCTCAATCTTTTTAACTTATGGCTAAGGGCCATTTATTTTTTGTTGAACCATTTGCTCTCATGTGAGACGAGGGGATGTATGCATTGCATTGGAGACTAAATTTACAACCTCCCCTCCCACACACGTAAACCTATCACTTAGCTATAGAGCACTATGTGGAGTCTATTAGGAGCAAGGCAAATTTAGATTTAGATGCTCGTTTGGAAGATACTAAAATGAAATCGTTTAGAGTTTACAAGCTGTTGTAGCTTGAATGAAGAGATTTGGACTACTTTTTGATTAGCCTTCTCCTTTAGTGCTATCCTTCGTCATGGCTGAGTTTGCCCTTCACCTCCGAAGTGCCAACAGAAACTCAGTACGAAGACTTTGTATAAATGGATGCTCAAGCATGTGTGGGTGTGTGGATTTGTATGTGTGAGAACATACTTTCATACTATGGTCTACACCCACTGTTGGGTGCTGATGACGTCAGTGGGGATGTCATAGTAGCTAGTCCCTGCTATGCGTGATGGAGTTCATGGTTTTCAATCTTATGAGTGACTATCGTGAGATTGAAACTGCACTATGTTGTGTTTTTAGAGGATGAGTTTGGAAATGCTCCTTGATTCATCTAGGTATATATAAAGGCAAACTATATTAAAAAGAAAGGCACTATTGGAGGGGCTCCCTCCATTGGCACCTCACGCATAACATTTCCCCTCCTGCCCCATTTCATTATCCCCCCCACCCCCTTTTCTCTTTCGCCTCACCTTTCATAATGTCTTGCATTAGGGATCCCACCCTCATTAGGGATCCCACCTTTCATAATGTCTTGCATTAGGGATCCCACCCTCATAAATCCACCTCCCCCATTCCCCCCCTTGAGTCAATTGTCCCGTCTCTTCTTTTCACTCTCTCCCTCTCCCCCTTCAACTAATGGAAACCTTTTTTGTCCAATAGAGTGACATACTCACATGATGTTAAAAACATACTCACATGATGTTGAGATTGCCTTTCGACATTGAAGCTCTGTCTAATTTCATTCATTTCAACAATCTGAATTGCATCTCGTCATTTCAACAACCAGAGTGGCATCTCCCACTTCTCTCTCTTGGAATAGAGTGGTCACCTCCCCACCTGTGAGCTTCTATATCAGCAAGATATGAGGGAAATGACGTACAGCATAAGTTGGGATGAAGGGCCATGGATTATGGCTGCCACGAGGGAAGAAATCTAGATGCCACATGGGCAGCACATAGTTTTCCTTGTTAGTTTAGTTTTAATGCACCTCAATGGGCTGTCCTGGTCAGCATTTAATGCTGACACTCCCCTGTTTTAGGGCTGAAACCAGGGCTGGATACAGCTCAGCCATGTGCCCATGGAAGGGGCCAATACCACTTGTGAAGCCAACACTGGGGTCATTTACCCAGCCACTGGTCAAGAGCAACAGCGGCTGGTCAACAGAGGTAGGTCAGGGCATGAAAAAGACCACTGGCCTATCCGCCTGCCACATGGCAGATTGGAAGGTTACTTGACAAGTCGGCAGTAGCAGCCACGGTGGTCTAAAGCAACAGGCCAAGGCAAGAAAAAGACCACAGGCCTGTCCGCCTGCCACATGGTAGATCGGCAGGCTGATTACCACTGGTAAGCCATTGGTCTGAAGCTGCAAGTTGGAGCAAGGGCAGGAAAAAGACCACAGGCTTGTTTGCTTGCCACATGGCAGATTGACAGGCTCACTGACTAGTCACCAATCTATGGGGCAACCCTATAACATGCAACGGTAATCCGATCGTGTAATCATAGCAAGACCTTCTTTAAACCTTTAGCAAGGAATTAGCGTTATGCGCAGAAAGGAGACTACGGTAGAGAAAGAAAGAGAGAGAAATTTTATTACTCTTAGGAAGACTGATGGGTCTATGAGACTGAAAGAAAACCTGATACAAATCCTAGTAAGGTGGAGCTACTAAAACGAGCATCATCACCCGTGTTGAGTCCTAAGTCTGATCATACATAATCAAATACATCTAGGTATGACAGTGAAAAGAAAAAAGACTGGAGCGGAACGTAATCCTCCGTATGTCATGTCGCCTTGGCTGGTGCATAGCCGGTGATGGGACACTGGCATCCGTCAAGGGATCCCGTGCGTCTTGGTATCCTGGAAGAGGCTCAACACAAGACCAGAGCCACCGTGACTCCCGTGGGACATATCTCGGGTCTAAACAATGACGGGAGGTCCCCCAGAGTGATCTGTGTGTCCCCTCGATATCTCGTGTGTCGTGCTGCGATCGTCGGGTCGGGGTCTCTCTCACGTCTGTAGCAAGAGAAAATAGTGTCGACAACCGATAAGGTCCTTATACCCACTAAGGGCCCCCTCTCCCAATCAGGGGAGGATTTGCTTTATACTTGGAGAACTAAAAGATACAAATAACACTCTTCGAGAGAGCATGGAAACGCGCTTTTGAAGAGTACATTATGCACACGTATTGCAAACCCAAAGACCTGAGAGGGAACGCCAACCGATACCGATACCTTGATGACGATGTAGGGCACTTCTACAAGGCAAGGAAGAGGCTTGTGCTGTCCACTGGGATGCAGGGTTACTACATGAGTGCGAGTGAAAGCTAGGAGTAATAGATTCTAAAAGAGAGCTGAGATATGACAGAGATATAGAGCTGAGAAGTGGACTGTGCAAAACTGTAAAAGAGAGCTATAAAGAGCTATATATATATACCTTTGCTGAAACAATAAGCAAACCTTACTCCATTTGCTGGTCTGAATCCCAGACTGATGTGCTGCGTAGACACCTGTTGGAGATATCATAGCCAAAGAGTGGGGCGCAGGGCAGCCTATAAAGGCAGCCCTTCCCCAGCTCGTTTCCTTCACTTGTTCCAACCCTGAGGGGGCCCAGATGGGCTCCCATCCTAGGCTGTGGACCTAGACCTATCTCTAATCCTAAGATGGAAACACTACCCTACTGTTCTCCAATGGGTACTAGTGAACAAGGACTAATTTGTCTGACTTGACCAAAGGCTAAGAGACTGACTTACGTAGCTTGTGATGACTGACTGTCCCTGGACAAGGGCTCACAAAAGGGTCACAACATACGACAAAATATCCTATTAGGGAACTATAATGCAATTGTCGATGTAGCCAGTGTGTCACATTGCACCCAAGTGCAAGGGTGCATGTGATAGACCCTAATTGTTGGCTGGCCTATAGGACTGGGTTGGCCAAGTCAAGGCGCATCATGGCCTATATAAAAGCCCCAGTGGGGGCGCATTCAATAGCTCATTCTACAGCAATTTGTGGAGCCTTCCAGGAGCACAATGGAGGGAGAAATCCACACATAGTTAAAATAGTCCACTCTCGTGCAAGGAGGGTGAGCAGCAAACTCATTACCTGTAGCTACTGAAGCCTACAGAAGACAAGTGGCAGATGCCATAGGAGATCTCGAAGATCTCTATGAAACAAAGAACATAGGGGGAATCATCATGCTCCAAAATCGCTGATGCGAGAGGCAGAGTTAGGTGAAGATTCTTAAAAGTTCAACACGTTGGCAATTGGTCACAAGATGGACAGCCACCAGTTGGCAATGTTGATGGTCAATAATATTCCACAGGTTGGTGACGACGCTCACCGCACTGGAGAACGGTCAAAGCCCATTACATTCAAGGAACAAATGAAGCTGTATAACAAGAATGACGCCGACGAGAAGACCTATATGGTTGAGGATAAGCTTGATACAACAATTCCCAACCACAAACATGACAATGTCTTCGTGCATTCTAAGTACCATCAACAAATTCAACCACAAAGTCGTCATCTTAGCGACTCGTTGAGGCCATCATTCGTCTGACAATGACCATCCAACAATCCCCTCATAAACTTAGGACAGTTTGTATCTTGCAGAGCACCTTGCCTCAAGGATCTATCTTCAAGCTGGCACCATCCGTATCCAAGTCCATGAAACCTTTAGTGAGATCCTTGTGGCTGCTCCATATAAATCCCCACTAGAAGGAATCCCTTCAATTGTCTTTGGAATAATATTTTCCCGGTCTTCCATGAGCATGATCATGGATCCCAAGCCTCCACTTGATAGGCTTCAATAGGATCACCACCTGGTTCTTCTAGCAACGTAAAACCTATTTGCAAGTACACTTTCAAAAGTTGTGACAACTTAAAAAGACTTCCCAAATCCCACCCAATAAAAAATGCACGCTGTGTCATTTTTTTGCACATTGCAGTTGCTCACATGGCCAGTAAATTTTGTTCATTTTCATTGGCTTTCAAATCCTACAATGGAGTGTCTCATGCTTGTCATGACAAGAGAAATCACTAATTTGTGATTAGTAGACATTAAAGCATTATTATATATAATGCACAAATGGTGTAACATGTATTTTATTTATAATGGACACCAACCAGTTTGTTATGGTGGTGGATTAGATAGAACTAATCGAGTTGGAACCACTAAATTGGTCATGGCGGTGGATCATCTCAGTAGATAGAACTAATCGAGTTGGAACCACTACTTCAGACGGCATCAAATTGGGACATGTGACACTTATTTTATTAATAAAGATGTGCACACATGTGTCTAGGTCCTAGGGGCAATAGGAAGGGAAGGGTGCATTAAGGTGTATTGAATGGTAGATGCATGGGTCATAGGTTAAGGGTAGGTGTAAATGGGAAGATGGAACCTGAGTGATCTCAAGGGACATTAATGAAAGGGTATCACCCTTCATTGTGAATCTCACGTAGCATTCTCTCTATTCACCTTGCATTCATCCACCATCTCTCTCACACCTTGCATGTAGGTCAAAAAGAGAAACATATACTCTCACGAGGGCGCTCTTTCCCCATTGGAGGGCCAATTGGCATTCAAATTCTGCGTGCATTGCTCACATTCGCATTATCAAGAAGACTAGTCCTTCACAATTCTCTTCCTCTAGTTGGTCAAAAGTGGCTGGCCAGTGTGCTGCTGTGGTGATCACCTCCAGCTTTATCTCGCCTCAAAGCAGAATGCAATTCAGATTATATTCAAGCAAAATACTTTTACTCACCTTTTCACCTTGTTCTGCACCATAACCACTGTAGCCTTCAATGGTTGACAAAGCCTTTGCTCTCTGAAACCCAAACATGGCGGATAAGTTTTAGCTAACTTGATTGTTAATCCCAACTTGATTCAATACAGCCTTTGTCCACTCATCAAACCAGGAGGTACATAAGCAAGTAAACCCGAAAAAAAAAAAAGTTGCATATGTCAATCACAAGAAATTCCACTTGTACTGGTACATAAGAGACAATCACTTGAAAGTTCAAAAATGCTCATGGCAGAGGTGGACTGTGCATCTTATGCAGTTATTTAACCTATGAATTCTTCTTCTATGTCACAGGAAAACCTGTTTAGGACTGAAATGCTTTAAAAAGTACCTGCCCCATTGCTGTTGTAATAACTTCGGGGATAGGTTCTGTAGTATCTCCTATACCCAAGCTGATTATTTTTGCATCAGGGTACTTCTGCAAGTGAAGATTGCGTCTTCGTCCAATCTATCAAACAAAAGGGAAAGCAGCAACCATTAATATAGGACTACCGTAATCTCTGGCCTGCAGCATTCACAGAAAAATTATATAGCTGGGCTTTCCATTCTGTCATTTTCAATTCAGATCTGAATGACTTTCAAAGGCCTGCACATTTTAAAATACGATGCATGCATCCTATAAATCTATCCAATATAAATCCACTCCAGCAGCCTTCAGGAAGCAGTTTGGAGCAGCAGACAGCAGACCAGCAGGGATCTAGGCCATCATCCAGAGAGACCATGAGAGTTAAGTGCTGCAGACATAGCTTTCACCCTTGGCTGTCTTCTAGGGCAGCAAGGTACAAGGATCAAGGAAGCATTCACTGCCTCACGCGTGGCTGTCCCACATGGATAGCTTGGAGGTGTGTTTGCAGGCATGGTGAAAAGTCAACTCAAGCTCTATGGGAGCACGCATGCTTACGGATCTAGAAGTGCCACAGAGGTACGAGGACAGTATATTTTGGTAAGGACAGAGGGCCCTGCTCTAGTGGGACTCTAGACTTGTTTTGTATTGTGTCCATTGGACAGAAATATATTTACTGTTGGTACTATATCTCTCCTATCAGCACTGTTGATCTATTGGCTTGCACATGTATGTGCTCAACACTAAGTAAAGAAGTTTGGGATTCCACCTATAGCACCTTTGTGTGAGTTCCTACGCTACTCTATCTTCCGCTGCATATACCCTCTGTTGTGGTTATTTGTAACATGGTATCAGGGCCCGGAAGGACGTTCACACGTGGTGGAGCTTGAAGGCAAGTACCTTCTAAAGGACGACCTTGATTCAAGGCTCTAAGGGATCATCTTCGACGTCTGGAGGATTGTACCCTTGTGAGGAGGACGACTCGGGTCCAGACAGGGTCCATACAGGTGTGTACAAAGCCGTTTGGTTGCTACGGAAAGTTCTTGTTTGTGTCACGATCTGTGACGTATTCCTTTCTCTATACCTTGGACTTATGGATGGTTTGATGAATGGACACTTGTGGAAGCGTATGCCCTTTCGACGGGACACTTCGTATGAGCCACAACCCTTCACAAGAGACACATCCTATATACTCTCTCATCAAAGGTCACACCCTTCACAAGGGATACACACCTCTTCATGCACATACACTTTGGAGTACACACCTTTTCATGTGTGACTCTTCACTCTCTATATAAGAGAGGCCCAAGTGTATGGATGACACACTACAGACACTCAAGCAATACATTTTTTCCTTGTTCTCTGCTATTTCAGTCTCTTTCCTGTTCCTTAGCACATTTCTAAATATAGTAAATCTAGGATTTCTTACAGTGGTATCAGAGCAAATTTTGCTCCTGCCTGTAGGAAATGCGCCCACCTTCTAGTGCCTATCTAATACCTCTACTTCCGCTAGAAGGAGATCCACGCACGTTGTGCATGGAAGAGAGAGAGAGAATGAGCGTAAAAAATTTTAGCACCAACCCCACCTAAGTCATCAGTGGCCTCTCCATCTTCCTCATATCACTAATTGATGTGAATGGACACGACAAAAATCGTGTCTTTTGACGTGCTTGGGCTGTCCCAAAACCAAGGGACGCACCTTTTAATAAAGAGTTTTTGACTCGGGGCACATCCCATCGTGAAAAAGACACACCTTTTCCTATGGGGACACCCCTCTTTAAAACAGGGATACACCCCTTCATGAAAAGGTACACCTATTCCAAGGGTCATACCCCTTAGAATAGGCACACCCTTTGGCACCAAGCACCAACCTACAAAAAGGTACCTAGAGGGCCTAAAAAGATCAACCAGCCCTACACCCAAGGCCTAACCCTAGACTACCCAAGGGTTCATAGAACCCACGCTTTAATTTTTGGCAACCAGCCAACCTAGGCAGCCAAAAACAAATGACGATCTCTTCTTGACGCAATCAATACGGAAATCCGTCACGCCTGTTCGCCTTTCTTTCCACGCCATATGCCGCTCTCCATCAACCGATTTGCTGCCCTGGCTTCCAGCCAGTCTTTCCTGGCCCAGATCATCAGCCTCTGCTACCCTCAAATCAGCCCAGGAAGCAAGCAAAGCACAGCCCTCAAGCACCGCCAGATGCAACGATTTTCCTCAGCCTCTGCCAGCGAAATTCTTCTGAGCCTCTCCTGCTTGTGATATGCTCCTGCCTGCGCCAATTAGACCTTGAAATCAGCCGATAACTCCTTGCTTTCAATCGCCCTTACCATCTGCTGAATTTTTGCCTTGATTGGACACTCAAGTCATGCCAAAACGCTGCTGAAGGTGGCTGTCTGTTTCTTGCTACAGCACCAGTCTGACAGTCAATTTTTGGTGCCAGATGGCTTCTTTCCTTTCTTCTGTGAAGACGTTCTCTCAACACATCTCTCGTGCTCTTCTCACATGGACCTCAGATATGTCGAGCCACACGCGCCCAACCTCTCCAGAGATAAGAGACTCTAATCCAAAAAAGACCCTTGAAGTAAATATGCATGGCGAAGCATTACTTCAACTTCAAATTTCTCAACTTCAGGATAGCATTTCCGATTTGGTCCAAAAAGTCCAACTCCTCCAAGATTCTCGCAGTACCACACATACAGAGGATGACGTAACGCCACCCGACGACTATGTGGACCCAGTTCCACCAGAGATAGAAAACGTTGAACTTCGTGCCCTCTACCGTTTATTTCAAGCTTCCAAAACTAAAAGACTTGACATAAAACTACCGAAGTCTGTACTGGTCAACGAAATCGCCGAACAGTTGACCAATGGCTCCCTAAAATGCACATGTACTTTGACACTGACAAGCTCACTGAGGGCAACGTTTTCAGCACATGCTCCGTAAGCAGTTCATACCTACCAATGCGGACTTCCAAGCACACTCAAAACTTCAACAGTTGGAGCAAACAAGCTCCATGTTTTCCTACATCTCCTTGTTCACCACATTGGTGCTAGAGATCGATGGCTTGACTGATGATGATTGCCTCCATGCTTTCATCTCACGCCTAAATGCCTCATTATGCATTGATGTCCTCGAAGCAAACATCACCACCACTGCTGGGGCTATTGCTTACGCAGAACACATTACAGATTTCCAGAACACAGGGAAGCAGAGTTCTAACAAATCACGGAACTCTACTTTGGCCAAGGATGCTCGCCCTCAAGATAACTCAAAGTTCAGAAAAAACTCGAGTAATCAAGGTCATCGACAGTCTCAAGATCCCAACAAGTCTCAAAAATGGTATGCTAGATCCCAACAGAAGCACTCGTCTAAGGATCGTGCCTCTTCCTCTTCACAAAGTCATGACTGTCATCACCAACACAAAGGTGCGGCCTCTGACAAGAAGAATAGCTCCAGCACAAAAAAGACTTTGTACCATCTACACTGGTGACCATAGATGGTTCGATTGTCCAAAGCGACCCAAGCAAAATTCCAATATGGAACCTAGCATTTCCCAGGCAGAAGATGCTATGCATGCACAAGACAAGAAAGGCAAAGCTATTCGAATGGCAAATACCATCCACATGAGCCTTGCCAGCAACCCCGAACCTTCCCTAGCCACTCAAGTACTTTGCGTCCAAGGATCGATTCGTGCAACAACGGTCACTATCCTCATCGATAGTGTCTACTCTGATAATTTCCTAGCTAGTTCTATGGTCGAAAGACTTCGGTTGACCACTAGTCCTAGTCCCATGGACTATCTGATCAAACTCGCTATAGAACTACCTTCTTATGTAGCACCAGGGTTAAAAACATGTCCTTTCGCATCCAACATTATACGTACAAGTTGAATTTTAGCATCATGCCTCTTTCTCGATACGATGCCATCCTCGAACAACAGTGGCTCTACGATTATGATCCATCAATCAATTTTAGCAACCATACTATCCAGTTTGTCCACCACGAAAAACTTATCGAGCTAATTGGTTCAAGGGACACATCACGCTCCTTCAACTCCAATTACCTCCGCCTTGCAAGTAAAGAAGTGGTTCATAAACGTCAAGTAAAGACTGCACTTCTGTTGGTTACGACAATTGAGGAGACACCGACAAAGGATCCTCCTGAGTACCTCAACCAACCCTTTTTCTAGCCTTACCTTGATATTTTCCCACAGGAATTGCCAAAGCAGTTACCACCTCGACGACCAGTGGATCATTGAATCAAACTTATTTCCAAGCAGCAATCCACCATCTAAACCTCCTTATCGGGTTTCTTACACTCAAAATGAAGAAATCCAAAGACAGGTGACCGAACTACTCTACAAAGGTTACATTCGGCCTAGTCGCAGCCCTTTCGGATCTCCTATACTACTTGTGGAAAAAAAGAATAAGTCAATGCGCCTCTACATCGACTACCAAGCCCTCAACAAGCTCACTATCAAAAACAAGTATCTATTGCCTCGCACTAATGACCTTTTCGATCAACTTGTGCACGCAACACAATTTTCAAGCCTGGGCCAATGGCTGCCTGCCATGTGGCCAGGCAGGCCTAGTTGGGCTGGTCAAAGCCAGCCAACCTTGAATTGGCTGGAGCCAACCAGGTTAGCCCCACAGACCAGTAAAGTCGGCTGGTTTGGGGCTGCCTGGGTCGGTCCATATCGAGCCCATTGCGAGCTCATAATCCATCCATTGCAGCAGCCTTCAAGGAGCAGTTTGGAGCAGTTGCTTTAGTAAATTAGCCGTCCAGCTAGTATATGCAACCATGAAGTAAAGCTGACCCGAATCTCGGTAAAAGAAACACTTACTGGACAAAAATAGCATATTTGTCAAGGCACAAAAGCATGCACTCAGCGCTTACCTCTGGAAAAAGATATCCAGCTTGTAACTTTGCCATGTTGGCATTGCGTTGCACCTTCGTAGTTACAGCTGCACAGAACCAGTCCATGTCTTACTTCCTTTTCTAAGTACAAAAAAGCATTAATGTTTTAGACCGGTAGTAGCTGTTAGTTCCACAGAGAAAGCAGCTCTGTTTAGGAGCAGATCACAGAGTAAATGGATACCGAAGCAGATCAGGTGCTTCTACAAGAAGACATAGAGATTTTCTATTTCAAAATGATTTTCAGCTACATTAAGCCTGTACAAAGTAGCTTGTATGTAAAGATTCCCAACAGGGAAAGAAGATAAGATGTGTGTATTATTCCTGAACCTTGATTTGTAAAGAGACAAATAATATCTAAAGCACAGAATGTATTCCCTCCAAACTTACCCACAGATTCATTCACCTTATCGTGAAAATCACACTCCAAGTTGGTTTCATGTACAATTCCATACAATGATATAAAGTGTTATCAGACTTACAAGATAATACTTTAAACAAATGCTCCAGTCCCCATCATCAAATAAATCAAATCCTTCCTACAAAGAGATTCCTCACTCCACCCTTTTCCCCCCTCTTCCCCCTTCCAGTCTGTTGCCTATCTCTGCCGACTTAACTTTTCAAGCGGGATGCACCAAGATACTACGTTTTTTAAATGTGAAAAAACACCATTGATCTTGTCTTGGGTATGAGCTTATTGCATGGCCGAGCTTATGCAACCAAGGAAAGGAACTCAAAAGAACCTGTTTGCTCCATAGGCTCTGCCACACACTTTACAACAAAGGTCCTGCAGCGAGGCGCTCCATCTCTAGAAAAGCTGCACTCACACAGCAACACTGGTGTTTCAAAATAACAAGAAAACTTGCAGGAAAGAAAACTTGTATAAAATATTAACCTCAAGTTTCGACAATCAAATAAGTATCCTGCATCATAAATACAGTGAAAGATTCTCGATATCATGCATTCCTGAAGTGGTTGTATTCACAGAAGAGAAGCCTTGTAATTACTGTCATGGCCCTTACGAGCTGCAGAACTTCCCAAAACTACCTAGTGATGGCACAAATTGCATGTGAAAAGGAAATAAAAACTTCATATTCACTGTATGGCAAAGCTTCATAACCCTGGTGCTGAGAACATCTAAACATTGATGTCCTTAAGGGAAAGAGACAAACAGGACACAAAAAACAAGATCTGCACAGAAGTTGTAAGAAAGGGTACAGATCAGATTCAGCAGAAGGGGGAGACTGGAAGGGGAGTTGCATAAAAAGATACATTATAAGAGGGAAGGGTACCTCCTTATCCCCTTTTGACCTCTTTTTTTGCAAACACCCCCAAGTACTAATAATCCTAACCCCCACTGACTTGGCCAACTTTGGCTTCATTACAACCATCCCCGCTCAATACAATTCTGTCCTCAAAATTGCAAGTGAGAGTTAAACTTGAGAGTTAAACTCGAAAACTCCCTGCTGTTAAAAAAAACATTCTCCAACATGCATGCCACCTAGGTCAAAAGTAGTTCTTTGCCCCAGATGTTGTGGCGCCTCTTGGATCATGTAAGTGTTGATGCCCCCAACCATGCTCATCATCAAGATCCACAAAACACATAGCCATTGGCTGTCTACTTGGAGTCTACCCTTGCACACCTCTTCGTGCCTTGCTGTCCACTTTTGCCGACATTAGGAGCATTAATTGCCTTTCTATATATTCACTGCATCTATGGCTATGTTGTCCTACCCGAATGCAATAAGCTGAAATCGTCTTCATTATAGCTGCTATATTCAGGCTTACACGTAACCAGAAGTTCTTGTGCTTCCTCAACATTCCAGGGATCTTCAGTCCTCACCTGTAAGGCCTTCAACCCTGGGCTGTACTGCTGTAATTTTCCTCTAACCATGACAGCCTCCAATGGATGATGAGCCATGCCCATACTTGTTGAAGATTCATCCTAGAAGCCGTAAACGTGGGCAGCTTTCAAAAACTTCATCTACCCATTTAGCTCATTGTATTTGGTTTGCAAGGTAAGCACATGGTTTGCAAGGCAAGTGGAATATTGATATTGCCTTGTCAAAGCTACACCCAAGACGAGTACAACATAACCATAGAAACACTAGTGCAAGAAAAGTCTGAGCTCATGGAGAGAATAGAAGCTATGGTGTGGGATCACTGCGGTGGTCGTTTGGATGCTAGCAATTGAGTCAAGCCCACAAGAGATCCCAACGATGTGTGAGGCTACGGTGGCATAAAACCCGTGATAGGGCATTGATGCCAATCAATGTGTGTCCTCCGCTATGGTCTCCTAGTTGTGGGCCTGCATCGACCCACTAACGGGTCTGTCATGTATCTCGCTCTGGGCCTCCACTATGCCATCTCCCTTGAGGCCTATTGATCCATTCTATCTAGCTGGACAACTCGGTGATCACACTTTGAGTAGGATCTAGCTGAGCACCTGATCTCATCTACGTCCCCTAAGCAAGTGGTCTTTGTGTCTCGCCAAACATCTCTAATTCGGGTAAGATAGGAGGCTGGAGAGGAATACGACATGTCTAATTCGTGAAAGACAAGAGGCTGAAGAGGGGTCTAGAATCCATACCTGAGAAGATAGTGGTAACGACCTTAGATCTTGTAGTACACGGGGCACAGGAAAGGAAAGTGCTTTTTCGACTCAATCTACTACAAATCACAGAGTGAGATGTGTCCCTCTCTAGATGTGCCCTCAGCCCACCCACTCTCAATCTTGAGAAGAGAGAGGAAGAGAAGTGGGAGAAAGAGAAAGAGAGAGGAAGAGAAGTGGGGGGGGAGAGAGAGAGAGAGAGAGAGAGAGAGAGAGAGTCAGTTGCACGTGAAGGAAACAACGGAGCTGCATATAGATTAGGTAGGAGTCACATTAAAAGATACATTGCACATGAGGGGAGGGTACTTATGTAGTACCTCCTTATACCCTTTTCACCTCTCTAGCTTGCAAACATCCATGAGTACTAATAATCCTAACCCTCACTAAATGGCCAACTTTCGGCCTTCATTACAAAAGTACAACATTAACATGAAATCCTTCAATGTAGCCTTGGGGCAATCCCACTATTACTTGACAACAGTGTAAACATCAACTTGTTGAAAAAGTGCATTGCCTTTTTGTGCTTAAACCTGCAAGTAGATGCTCAAGTAAAAAAAAGCAATGTTAAGGAGATTCCCAAAATGCTAAAATTAACTAATAATTACAGTGAAGTTCCTAACAACAAGATTTCCACTCACACTTTTTGCTCCTCCCATACTCAGTTTCCAACAATACATACATACATACATACATATTTATTTATTTATTTATTTATTTATTTATTTATTTATTTTTATATATTCATATATTTATATATTATATGCATGTGTGTGTGTGTGTGTGTGTGTGTGTGTGTGTGTGTGTGTGTGTGTGTGTGTGTGTGCCTAGATGAATCCAGAAACATTCCCAAACTCATCCTCTAAAAACACAACATCGTGCAGTTTCAATCTCACAATAGTCACTCATAAGATTGAAAACCATAAACTCCATCATGCATAGCAGGGACTAGCTACTATGACATCCCCACTAACGTCATCAACGCCCAACAGTGGGTGTAGACCATAGTATAAAAATATGCTCTCACACATACAAATCCACACACCCACACATACTTGAGCATCCATTTATACAAAGTCTTTGTACTGCGTTTCTGTCGGCACTCCGGAGGTGTAGGGCAAACTCAGCCATGACGAAGGCTAGCACTAAAGGAGAAGGCTAATCAAAAAGTAGTCCAAAATCTCTTCATTCAAGCTACAGCTGCTTGTGAAGTCTAAACGATTTCATTTTAGTCTCTCCCGAACGAGCATCTAAATCTAGTTGATAGGGCAATGCACCATTTAAGATAGAAAGAATTATTGCAATACCAATAGGCCGCAACTTGGACGAAAACTTCACAAGGTGAAATTTGCATGTCCGCTAATACGGCAGAAGCATATACCTAGATGAATCCAAAAACATTCCCAAACTCATTCTCTAAAAACACAACTTAGTGCAGTTTCAATCTCACGATAGTCACTCATAAGATTGAAAACCATAAACTCCATCACGCATAGCAGGGACTAGCTACTATGACACACACACACTTTTTTTGGTAAAATCCAGTCTATTTATATTCTCATAAATTTACAAGATGGGAAGTCTCCCACACACTAACATTAGACTCCAAAAGAGAGCCCAATGGAAAAACTCAAAAACAGATAGAGAACACTTCAAGGCTAGTAGCATCCAAGTCCCTTGCAGCAAAACTGTCATATAAGGATTGCTTGAGGGACATTTTGAAGAAAATATATGCTTGAGGAAACTGTTGACCCATCCTAGAATGCAGTCTCTGTGTCCAAATGGTCCATAGTACCCAAAAGCGAGTCCAGTGAAAGAAGAGAAGGAATGGAGACATCTGAGATGAGAGGCATCCAAACACCCAGAAAAGTTTCCCAAATCTGATAGAGGAAAACCAAAGACGCACCGAATGAGAAATATGAGTAATCAATATGCAAGAGTGTGGGCAAGACCATAATAGGCGAGGAACTGTTTCACAGTGATGAGAGCAACGGGAGCAGGAGAGGGAAGCAATGCAGCGTGCTGCCAATTTCGCCCCAATGGAAAAAGCTCCCACTACACATCTCCAAAAGAAAAGCCTCTGTTTCAATGGCAATTTCGCTTTCCAGATTTTCATGAGTCGTGATTGCCACCAAGATAGAGGCCTATCCAAATTCCAAAGAGTGTTGGCATGCTTGTCAATCCATGGCGGTGGAAGAAGAAATCTGTAGACCTTCGAGGAGGTCAGATTGTGCATTGAGAGCGTATGGGTAGCAGGAGGTAAGGAAGTCAAATTCCAGTCCAGTAATCTGTCCTGTACAAACAGTGGAGGGACCGAAACAAATGGCTGCAACATAGTTGAAAGAATTCTCCAAATGGACCTATGATGTAGACCCAAGGAGAATGTCCTGCAACCTTGTGGAAATGAAAGCATACAACCTTGTTGATCCACAACATCGCCAACAAATCTTATGCCCAATTTCATGAGATTGTATGCTTTAATAGGTGCCTGTAAAGCGAGAGGCAATTCAAACACCTTGCTCCAATGAATGCTTTCCAAGCGAAGAGAATTACCATGATGAGAAGAAGCACCTGTCCATTTTGCATATGAGAGAATTCTCTTCCAATCATGAATAAAAGCATTAGAAACAGGGAAACCAGGAATTTTCCCCTGAAATGTGGTCATGACTGCTTCCCAGTGATCTGTAATCCAATGCCCATATGCATGAGATGCCATGTTTCCACACATTGCTGCTAACATAATAGCCCATGGCTGTTTTTGCTGAAAAAAATCAGCAATCATCGTACTCTTTCTTGCCAACATATGAACCTGGAGATTGAGAATATTCAGCCCCCCATGAGTCTTGGGTGAACAAATAGACTGCATAGGTAGTAGTCGCAAAGCCTTTTTATGAGATTTGCTTTTCCAAAATATCTCCATAGCCTGAGACATATAGGAAGCCAAATGCTTGAAAGACCAGGGAAGAAGAGGCAAATAAAATTGCACATATGCCATAATGATGGACTGTACTATCCGAAGTCGAACATGTGAAGGCAAAGTGGACAAATGCCGGTATTCCAGCTTCTTGTTGATCTTTTGAAGCACCCATTTGAGCTGTTGTTGCGGGGTAATATTCCACCCAATGGGGTGAAATTGGCTCAACTGCTTTGTTGAAGGAGTATATTTTGCTTCCAGGGGTTTTTATGAAGTGCATTTTTCGGATGCCTCATATCGTCAGCAGATATTGGAGATGTCGCCCTTATTCTATGGCAGACAAATGTTGCATGTCATGCCATGGTCGCCAAATAAGGATTACCACAGCCTCATTCGACATCACTGCATTGTATGGGTTGAGATAGTGGATTTCCCGGACTATATGAGGGCTGAGTTACCAAGTTTGGCAGCCACTTTGGGGCAAGTTGTATGCCCACCCCGCCCTTCGGGTAATCGCAATCGCTTTTGTATTCTTTGGGATACAGATCACCCAACCCCTCCTTCCATTGCGGTAGAAGTGGAGGATGTTCCCCTCGGTGAAAAATACTTTGATTTGAAATGGGGAGTTTTTGCAGGTGCTTGTTTCACATGCCATAAGTTTGGCCACCTAGCCTCACAGTGTCCTGCAGTTCTGCATCAGCTCCCACCTACAGCTATTGCTCCAGAAAATACTCCTTCCCCTACTTATGCTCCGGCGTCTAAGGCTATGCCTACCAAACTGGGTGATGTTGCATCCAAATCTATCCCTTCCAAAGAAAATGTGGTTCAGGTTTCAGCTAAGCAAAAGGATAAGGGGAAGGGCAAAATTTCAGAATCTCATGCCTCTACCCAGGGTGCCTGGCAGCAACCCAAAAAGGCATTCGCTCTCAAACCACGTCCGTTACAATCTCGCCATTGGGATGCTTCAACTTCTACCCCTGGTCAGACCTCTACCCCTGCTGACAGCCTTGCTTCTCAACTGTGGGTTGAGGTGTTAAAAAGGGGCATCCCAGTATGTGACAATGATGAGGATCATAGAGCTAATGATCCAGGAGGCCAGGTGGATGTTGATGTCATGGCTGAGGCCTGACAGCTTATACTTTACTCTGCTTTTTGGTTTGACTGTACATATCTTCTATGTCTACTTCAATTACTTGCATTACATACAATGTTCAGGGTCTTTGTAATGTCAATAAGTGGAGACTTTTCTGGCATTATGTACATAGAATGCATCCCGATGTGATCTCTTTACAGGAACACAATCAACACTTCTTGGCTGGCCAGCAAGGCCACTATGCTGGTTATGATATTTTTTATGCTGGTACAATGCACTTTTCGGGGTCTGCATGCTGGTCAAACATGATATGCAGCCCACGGTTGCTTACAATGACCCTCAGAATCGATGGATGGCGATCAGGTGCATCTGGCAGGCTGATCTCTATGAAATAGCATCTGTTTATGCTTCACAAACCTTTGTGACTAGAGCTCAAATGTGGGACTCCCTTAAACAATATCCATGGCTGTCCAATGCTTTTTTGTGTGGAGACTTCAACAACTCGCCTGCCACTCAAGATAATACAACTCACCGTTCTCACATGATCCCCACTGAGCTCCGACATTGGGAAGATATGCTCTCATCCCTGCATGCAGAAGATTTATGGCTCTCAACAAGGGACAGAGATATGGGTTATACATATCATCACAATGCCTTTACTCATTACTGGCTCGACTTGACAGATGGTATTTGCTGCATGCTCAGCAGTATGCTGATTTTACATGTACACTTTGGGTTGATCATTCCCTCTTGCTCTCTAATCATTTTCCAGTATGCTTGACATTATCAATAGCACGTTTAATAGATGATATGCCTTTCTTTGGTCGTCGCCTCCTCCATGTTAATAGTGCTTATTTGCTTCATCAACAATTTCAAAACATGGTGAGAGTGGCTGTCCGTCCCCTCCTCTTACATGCTCAGGAGGGTATGGATTTTGCTTGGATCAGTCTTGCTCATCGCTTACAGGCTGTTATTCAAGATTATGGACGGAGTTACATGGGAAACCTCAGGCTCAAGCTGAAATGGGCTCAGTCTCACAAGCAGCAAATGGATGCAATCAGTTCTCATAGGCAGCTTACCTCTTCTGAGCAGGATTCTTATGCTTATGCGGTTCATATCATCCACCAAAATGATCTTTGCAAATTAAAGAAATGGCAAATCCGAGCTCGCATGAAACCCCTTTTGGATAAGGGCTGTTCCTCCAAAGCCTTTTTTAAAAGTCTTCATGCGGATAGGCGAAAGGAGGATATTTGCAGGATCAAGAAAGATGATGGCACTTGGACCACTTCCAAATCAGAATTGGAATCGCAATGTTCTAGTCATTTCCAGCATCTCCTTTCTCTTCAACCTGATCATGTGATGCAAGTGGATACAGCTAGGTCTCAATTTCTTATGCATGTCCAGCCCATTTTGTCTCGGGAACAGGCTCATGCATTGGAGCAGCCTTTTATGTTTAGTGAACTTGATGATGCTTTGAGTCATCTACGCAAAAGCAGCTCTCCTGGTTGGGATGGATTGACTGTTGAATTTTTCCGCGCATTTTGGGGTGATCTCAAAAACACTCTTCTTCTAATGATCAATCATGCTTGGGCAGAACAATCTCTTCCCCCATCCTGGAAACATGGCCTAGTCAAATTGATTCCCAAAAAAAGCTTGTGTGAGACGATGGCTGATTGGAGGCCTATATCTCTCATGCCTGTTATTTACAAACTCATTGCTAAAATGATTGTCCTCAGAGTTCGATTCTTTCTGCAAGCAGGACTTCATCCTAGACAGTATGGGTTTGTCCCCAGAAGGCAGATCACTGACAATATCTCCAATGCTTTGCTTGCGATTGAGTATGCCACAAGACGTTCTCATTCTGCAAGTAGACATTGCGAAAGCATTTGATACTGTCCACTGGGATTTTATCTCTCAGACCATGCATAAATTATGATTTGGCCCTCGGCTCGTCCATATCATCTACTGGCTCTATTCTCAGGCCACAGCGCAGTGCTTGCTTGGTGGTGGGTTGTCAAGAACCTGGACTATGACCGGCTCAGTGAGACACGGTTGCCCCCTTAGTTCTTTACTGTATGCCATTGCTACCCATCCGTTACTGTTGCATATGGACTATCTTGCAGATACAGGACAGCTTCATGGCTTGCGAATTCCAGGGGCACAGTCATTTCTGGCACAGGCATATGCTGATGATTCATACTTTATGCCCAGGAATTCTCAAAGTGACCTTTCTCACTTGATGCATACACTGAATGACTTTGGCATAGCTGCTGGACTGCAAATCAATTTTCACAAATCAAAACATCTAGCTTTGAAAGAAGCTGATTGGCATGCACTTCTCTGGCCAAGTCACATTATTTCTTCCCACACTATTGTGAGGCATCTAGGCTACCCCATTGGGTGGAATATTACCCCGCAACAACAGCTCAAATGGGTGCTTCAAAAGATCAACAAGAAGCTGGAATACTGGCATTTGTCCACTTGGCCTTTACATGTTCGACTTCGGATAGTACAGTCCATCATTATGGCATATGTGCAATTTTATTTGCCTCTTCTTCCCTAGTCTTTCAAGCATTTGGCTTCCTATATGTCTCAGGCTATGGAGATATTTTGGAAAAGCAAATCTCATAAAAAGGCTTTGCGACTACTACCTATGCAGTCTATTTGTTCACCCAAGACTCATGGGGGGCTGAATATTCTCAATCTCCAGGTTCATATGTTGGCAAGAAAGAGTACTATGATTGCTGATTTTTTTCAGCAAAAACAGCCATGGGCTATTATGTTAGCAGCAATGTGTGGAAACATGGCGTCTCATGCATATGGGCATTGGATTACAGATCACTGGAAAGCAGTCATGACCACATTTCAGGGGAAAATTCCTGGTTGCCCTGTTTCTAATGCTTTTATTCATGATTGGAAGAGAATTCTCTCATATGCAAAATGGACAGGTGCTTCTTCTCATCATGGTAATTCTCTTCGCTTGGAAAGCATCCATTGGAGCAAGGTGTTTGAATTGCCTCTCGCTTTACAGGCACCTATTTGTGGAAGGGAGAGTGTGAGAGAGCACACACACACACACAAGCAGAACAAGCAACAAGAAGTGTGGGGATAAAAGGTATGTGTGTACCTCCCCTAGCACACAATGAAGCTTTTATATGAAAGGATAAGGTTACAACACTAAGTACGGTGTACTTAGTGTACTTAACAAATGAAGTATTAAGTGTACTTAACTGTACTTGGGTGGCCATAGAGCCTTTACCCCAACAACCTCCCACTTAAAGGCAATATGCCCTCAAGTAAAAATAAATGAGGCTCAACCTATACCCATCAACTGTCGGCAATGTGCAAACCGCTCTGCAGGCAAGCCTTTTGTCAACAGATCTGCTAGATTATCATCTGTGTGAATCTTGACAAGCTGAATCAGCTTATCATCTATCACTTCCCTGATGAAGTGATACTTCACATCAATGTGCTTTGTCTTTGCATGAAAGACAGGATTGTGTGCCAACTGAATAGCACTCTGAATGTCACAATGCAACAATGGAATATCACCTGTAATGCCCAAATCTCCCACTAGCCGAGATAACCATAAGGCCTCTTTGCATGCCTCTGTGGCTGCAATATATTCAGCTTCTGTAGTAGACAAGGCTATGCACTGTTGCATCCTTGACATCCATGACACTGCACCTCCAGTGAATGTATAAACATAACCGGTAGTAGATTTCCGGTTATCGGGATGACCAGCAAAATCTGAATCCACATAACCATGGACCTTTGCATCTCTCTTACCAAAGCATATGCACAACTCCTGTGTGCCCTTCAGGTATCTCATGATACCTTTCACTGCATTCCAATGCTTCTTGCCTGGATTTGCCATATATCTGCTAACCACTCCCACTGCAAACGCAATATCAGGTCTGGTAGCAACCATGGCATACATGAGACTGCCACAAGCTGAAGCATACGGAATCTTGGCCATTTCAGCTTTATCAGCATCTGAGTGTGGGCTGTCCATTGCACTGAGTTTCACATACGGAGGCAATGGAGAACTAAGGGTCTTCCCCCCCTCCATATGAAACCTGTGCAATACTTTGCCAATATATTCGGTCTGAGACAAATACAACAAACGCTGTCCCCTGTCTCTCCGTATCCGCATTCCCAGTATGTGATTTGCATCACCAAGGTCCTTCATATCAAAGGCCTCATGCAATCCTTTTTTAAGGTCATCAAGCTCCTTACGAGCTTTACCAGCAATAAGCATGTCATCCACATATAAAATGAGAATGATTAAGCTGCCATTTGCAGCCCTTTTGATATATAAGCAGTGATCGTCATCACTTCTCCTGAAACCTTGGGACTTCATGAAAGTATCAAATTTCTTATACCATTCCCTTGGTGCCTGTTTCAGCCCGTAAAGGCTCTTTTTAAGCTTGCATACAAGTGACTCCTTGCCCTTGACTGCAAATCCTTCTGGCTGTTGCATGTAGATCTCCTCATGAAGATCACCGTGAAGAAAGGCTGTCTTCACATCCATTTGGCATAATTCCAAATTCTCACATGCAACCAAAGCAAGTACAATCCTGAGTGTGGTCATCTTAACCACTGGAGAAAAGATCTCATCAAAATCAACACCATACTCCTGCTTAAAGCCCTTGGCAACCAACCTGGCTTTATACCTTGGCTTAGCTCCAAGTGTGACTTTCAATCTATACACCCACTTGCATGGCAGTACCTTCATGCCTTTAGGCAACTGCACCAATTCCCAAGTACCATTTTTATGGAGACTGTCCATTTCAGACTTCATGGCTAGTTCCCATAGCCTTTTATCATGCATTTGCACTGCTTCCTTGTAACAGGAGGGTTCTCCACAATCTGTAAGCATAATAAAATCTGCTCCTGGTACAAATCTGTCTGGCGGTTTCATTTGTCTAGTGGACCTTCTGACCCATTGGTCTTGCTGTCCAACTTGCTGCTCATCTAGAACAGGTTGCTGTTCTAGGAGATCAGGCTGCAGAATTAGGCGTGGAAGGTCTTCCAAAGGTGGCATGTCCCGTAGTACATCTTCCGCCACTGCGGGCTGTCCATTTGGACCTGCTGCAGCATCATGTTGTGGCTGATTTGCAGCCTGCCTGAACTGTACAGGATGTCCCGAGTCATAAGTGTCAACCTCTGAAGCATCAGAAGGCTTATCTGCTGCCTTAAACATACATGACTCATCAAATAAGACATCATTACTGCGTATTAGCTTCTTATTCACAGGATCCCATAGGCGGTAACCCATCTCACCACTGTCACCATATCCAAGAAAAATGCATTTAAGAGACTTAGGATCAAGCTTGCTGCGATTTTCTCTGCGTATGTGCACGTACGCAGTGCAGCCAAAGACCCTCAAGTGCTTGTAGGAAGGAGGTTTTCCTGTCCAAAGCTCCTCTGGCACTCTGCCATCTAGTCTTTTATTTGGTGACCTATTGATGAGGTGTACTGCTGTTTTTACAGCTTCAGCCCAAAATCCATGAGGTAAAGCAGCATGTGACATCATAGAGCGAGACTTTTCCTGTATGGTTCTATTCATACGCTCTGCAGTGCCATTTTGCGCTGGATTGTAGGGGGCAGTGAGTTCTCTTTTAATACCTCTAGCATCACAAAATGCATTGAATGCATTAGACATATACTCCCCACCATTATCTGACCGCAAAGCCTTTAGTTTTCTGCCTGTTTGGTTCTCAACCATAGCAAGCCATTTCTGAAACACTGGAAAGACATCGCTCTTCAATCGAAGAGGATACAACCACACCTTCCTTGTGGAATCATCTATAAATGTGACAAAGTACCGTGCACCTCCAAGTGAAAGACTAGGCATCTCACACACATCTGTATGCACAAGCTCAAGTTGAGCATCTTTATGTCCTAATCTCCTTTTATGAGGACACTGTAACTGTCTACCATATATGCAGTGCTCACAAAACTTTAAATCAGAAAATTTAAGAGACGGTAAGTAGCCAAGGCGAGCCAATTGCTCCATTCCACTTATGCTCATATGTCCCATCCGGCTATGCCACATAGAAATATTCGGCAGCTCGGTGGCATGAATATCAGCATGATTACATACTTTAGCATGAAGAGTATACATTGTGTCAACCTTAGAGCCTCTGGCAACAACCAGGGCACCTTTGGTAACCTTCCAGAAACCATGACCAAAGCTGGTCACGAAACCTTCATCATCCAACATGCCAGTAGAAATCAGATTTTTCTTGACTTCGGGTACATGCCTAACATTTTGAAGCATAAGCTGAGTACCATCAGCAAATACAAGCCTGACATCTCCAATACCAACAATACTGCATGCATGATTATCCCCTAGAAAAACGACTCCATTACTGCCTGCCGCATATCTTACAAACAATTCTTTGTAAGGTGTAACATGGAATGAGGCACCTGAGTCAATGATCCAAGAGTGCATGTCTGCAAGATTTCCTGCATGGAGAGAATGAGCATCCAAAGTAGAGAGAAATAGAACCTCTCCCTCACTGTCATAACCGTGTGTAGAATGAAGCTCTTCAATCTTCACACTGCTCTTACCATTGCTTATTGGTACAATTGCTTTTGCATCTGACGCATCAGTATTTTTGGCTTTGTCTCTCTTATCATTTTTCAGTTTAAAGCACTGCTTTTTAGTATGTCCCTTTTTACCACAGTAGTAGCACTCAACATCTTTGTTGGAGCGGGACTTGCTCCTCCCTTTTCCCCTTTCCTGAGATTTGCCTCTTTGCTGACTTCTCCCCCTTGCATTTAAGGCATTGTTAGGCTTTACTGCATCTTGAGCTTTCAGCTTCTGCTCTTCTTGCAAAATCAGCCCTGTGATATCTGAAAAACTTATGAAAGTGTTTGCATTTGTTACAGCTGTGGTGAATGTATCCCAACTTTCAGGAAGAGAAATCAAGAGTGCCATACCCTTGGTTTTCTCATCCACCACATATTTTTGATTTGCAAGTTGAGTGACAATTGAATTAAACTCATTGAGATGTGCATCCATGGAGGTCCCTTCTTTCATCTTCAGATTGAAGAACTTGCGCAGCCAATATATCTTTGTAGCTACACTCTGCTGCTCATATGTGTCCTGTAGCTTTTTCCACACACCCCAGGCTGTTTTCTCACCATCCACATTCCAAACAACACTCTCATGGAGTGACAATTCAATTATGGACTTTGCTGACAGATCAGCTAGTGCCCAAGCATCATCAGATGTGCCAGTGGGCTTCACACCTTTGTGTATAATAGGAGCATGAAACTGCCTGAGAATTAGAACATTCAGGACCATCTTTTTCCACATTGGGTAGTTAGCAGCACCCTGTAACTTTTTAATATTGAGAAGAGAAGATTCCGAGGATGAAGCCATTATAATCAGCAAGAAATATAACCCACACTTAGGTGCCTGACTTCCTGCAAACCAAGTACACACTTGCACTTGAACTGTGCTCAAAGATCCAATTCCTGCAGCGGAACAAACAGGAACTGCGCTTGCACTGTATCTCCCACTTAAACAGAGATTTATCACTGTTTACTGCTGGCTGCAGTTTCTGAACAGCAACTCTGTTTGCATCATTTAATGCACCATTGTACAAACAGCAAGATTCTGAATTTACAGAAGCATCTGCCCTGCATACACAGTGAAAAACAGCAGTGTACTTTGTACTCTGTACCTCTGTACCGTGACTGAATTCATTCAAAGCTGTTGACACAGGACAGTCCCCGACTGTACCAGAAAGTACAGAGTCAGTATTTGACTATTTGACTGTTCAAAAAAGTCAATTTCAAGCTTCCAGGGGTAGATCTGCAGATCTACCTCACTGACAACACAAGGAACCAGAAAAGGACAACCTGTCCCCGAGCTCTCCAGCCATAACGTGAACCTGTGGCCACGTATGGCGCTAACGTCGGATTTGATGGTGGCCTTGGCCCGGGCTAGCGTCGGTGGTTGCTGGTGAGTCGATGGCGTCACTGTCTGGCGCCGTTGATTGCTGGTGGCTTGCTGGCCTCTGGCGTCGGTGGCCTGCTGGCCGCTAGCGTCGGTGGCCTGCTGGCCCTGGCTAGCACCGGTAGCTGCTGGCGTCGATGGCCTGCTGGCCGCTGGCGTCGGTGGCCTGCTGGCCCTGGCTGGCGCCGCTGATCGCTGGCGTTAGTGGCCTGCTGGTCGCTGGCGTCGGTGATCGCTGGCGTCGGTGGCCTGCTGGCCCTGGCTAGCGTTGCGATATGAAAGGGCTGCTAGCGCAGCGCTAGCAGCTGAGATGCCGTTGGCTGGTGGCTGACGGCGTCGGAACTGAGCCTAGCGTTGGCTGGGCCTGACGATGGCTGATCGACAAGGCTGAAAGGAGGCAAGTTTTGCAGGATGTCGATAATGCCTAGCGATGGCTGGCGGTGCCCCTTGGCTGTTGGTAAGTCCCACTTTTGGGCACACCCACGTTTGGGCTCTGATACCAGTTGTGGAAGGGAGAGTGTGAGAGAGCACACACACACACACAAGCAGAACAAGCAACAAGAAGTGTGGGGATAAAAGGTATGTGTGTACCTCCCCTAGCACACAATGAAGCTTTTATATGAAAGGATAAGGTTACAACACTAAGTACGGTGTACTTAGTGTACTTAACAAATAAAGTATTAAGTGTACTTAACTGTACTTGGGTGGCCATAGAGCCTTTACCCCAACACTATTAAAGCATACAATCTCATGAAATTGGGCATAAGATTTGTTGGCGATGTTGTGGATCAACAAGGTTGTATGCTTTCATTTCCACAAGCTTGCAGGACATTCTCCTTGGGTCTATATCATAGGTCCATTTGGAAAATTCTTTCAACTATGTTGCAGCCATTTGTTCCGGTCCCTCCACTGTTTGTACAGGACAGATTACTGGACTGGAATTTGACTTCCTTACCTCCTGCTACCCCTACGCTCTCAATGCACAATCTGACGTCCTCGAAGGTCTATAGATTTCTTCTTCCACCGCCATGGATTGACAAGCATGCCAACACTCTTTGGAATTTGGATAGGCCTCTATGTTGGTGGCAATCACGACTCATGAAAATCTGGAAAGCCAAATTGCCATTGAAACAGAGGCTTTTCTTTTGGAGATGTATAGTGGGAGCTTTTTCCATTGGGGCGAAATTGGTAGCACGCCGCATTGCTTCCCCCTCCTGCCCCCGTTGCTCTCATCACTGTGAAACAATTCCTCACCTATTATGGTCTTGCCCACAATCTCGCATATTGATCACTCATATTTCTCATTTGCTGCGGCTTCGGTTTCCCTCTATCAGATTTGGGAAACTTTTTTGGATGTTTGGATGCCTCTCATCTCAAATGTCTCCATTCCTCCTCTTCTTTCACTGGACTCGCTTTTGGGTACTATGGACCATTTGGACACAGAGACTGCATTCTAGGATGGGTCAACAGTTTCCTCAAGCATATATTTTCTTCAAAATGTCCCTCAAGCAATCCTTATATGACAGTTTTGCTGCAAGGGACTTGGATGCTACTAGCCTTGAAGTGTTCTCTATCTATTTTTGAGTTTTTCCATTGGGCTCTCTTTTGGAGTCTAATGTTAGTGTGTGGGAGACTTCCCATCTTGTAAATCTATGAGAATATAAATACACTCGATTTTACCCCCAAAAAAAAAAGTGTGTGTACATGTATGTATATGTATACATATGTATGTACACACACATACATACATACATATGTATACATATACATACATGTACACACACACACACACATACACATACACACATGTATTCATATATACATACACATACACATACATATATATACATATACATACATACATACGTATGTATACATATACATACATGTACACACACACACACATACATATGTATACATATACATACATGTATGTATATGTACACACACACACACACATACACACACACACATATGTATATGCATACATATGTATGTATGTGTATGTGTGTGTGTGTGTGTGTGTGTGTGTGTGTGTGTGTGTGTAGAAAAAAAAAAAAAAAGTGTGTGTGTGTGTAGTGTTTGTGTGTGCGCGCTTGTGTGTGTGTGTGTGTGTGTGCAGGGGGGGGGGTATGTGTTTGTGTGTGTGTGTGTGTGTGTGTGTGAGAAGAGAGAGAGGAGCTGAGGAGCACGATCGTGCCATCCCCGCGAGCTTGTCAGAGTCCGGTGCCTTCCAGCCATCGTCGTGACCTTTGCAGCCTCTCATACCACCTGTACGGCTACCCGTACAGGTTGTACGGCTGTTCCGTACAAGTTCCAGCCTGCCTCAGCTGTTCCATACAAGCCCGCATCTGCTGCTGCTCTTCCGTACCTATTGTACAGTCTCCTAGGTGTGTGTGCACTGCTCGCGGTGTGTTTGTGTGATCTCAATGAGGTGTACGCCGCTCTGTGTTTCGTCCTCGCCAGGAACCCTGCGCAGCCCCGTCCATACATCTGTACGATCGCCGTACGACGTCCGTACGTCCGTACGATTCCGTCTTTCCGTACACTTCTCCGTCGTTCCGTACAAGCCAGTCTTCCCGTACCAAGGCCGTATTTCCGTACAGTCAGACTTCTCTCCGTGCAGCCCGTATATACCTCAGACAGCTCAGCGTCGTCCGTACAGTCTCGTACTTCTTGCCGTACAAGTCTTGGGTTTTTTGCTCCGGTGTCTTCCCTAACAGTCCTGTGTTTCCGCCAAAATCTTACCTTTCCCTCTGCTATCTCCTTACCACCTATACTCTTCTTCTCCTCTCTTGTGGGCTTCCTGTGGATATTTCTTTGGGATTGGTTTTTTTGGCTTCCACTACCCTTTTACAGGTACTTCATTCCTGAGCTCCCTTTCTTACAAAGTCATGGCAGAATATTCATATGAAAAAACGTTTCAAAAGGAGCGCTCGGTTCCCTGCAAGAAGCAAAAGCAGGTTGAGGGTCAGCATGACCCGATGCATGATACTCTTGAGGCTCAATTGGTATATGATGTCATGCATGAAGGATTTGCAGATACGAGGAAAGAGTGGACAGACTCGGTTCCTTCAGTTAGCCTCATGGTTGAGGTCGATGAAATTGTGGATCCAGTCAAAGAATATGCTAAGAATGCAGTCATATTATTTTTTCTAGGCCGGATGCCACCTACTGTAGAGATAGGCAACTAGTTGACACGCACATTGGCTGGCTCGTTTGTTCGTAAAGTACACTATGCAGCCAGGGGCTTTTTTAAGGTTATCATGGTGGATGAGATACACAGACAAATGCTTTTGGAACATTCACCTCTCTTTTTTGGGCAGCAAATGGTGCATGTATTGCCATGGTCTCCCACAAGGGACTTTCAGGCTTTAATCCGACACAAATGCCCGGTTTGGGTTGAAGTTGTCAATTTCCCACAATGTATGGCCTCACTTTTGCCTAAAATTGCAGCATCTTTAGGTAAAGTGGTGTGCCCACCACGGCCAAATGGCAACTCAAACAGATTTTGCATTCTCTGGGATACTGATAATCCCACACCGGACTCTTATTCAGTCACGGTGAATAATGTGAACATGGGAAGTGCTTTTTATGAACTCAAATGGGGTTTATTTGCAGGGGCTTGTTTTGAGTGCAAAAAGTTTGGACACATGGCTTCACAGTGTCCAATGAATCAGCATAAAATGCCTCGTACCACTTTGCCGGTTCAAATGCCTACCAAGGATGCTCCTACTCCAGTTGCCAATAAAAATAAAAGCAGTAGACAGCCTTCTGGGAGTCAGGATAAAGGCAAAGCTTCAGTGGCTCCCAATGGGAATCTCACTTCACATTCACCTCCTGCTATTCAATCCTTGACCAAAGGACAGCAACCTCCAACTGATGGCTGGCAAAGTCCAAGAAAAGTTATTTCTGCTCGAAGAATTCCACCCCCCCGTACTTGGAATGGTACATCTTCTAGCGGAAATACCCCAGAGATAAATACAGGAATTGGGATTACATGGGCTGCAGTAACAGCCAGCAGAACACTCTTCCCTGAAGAAGAGGTTGCTGCTTTGCTGTCTACTTCTCAGGTGGCTACTTCTTCTCAGGGGCGAGGCCTTGACCCTGAGATAGAAATGCAAGGCTGACCTCATAAATTTTGCTGCTGTACATAGTTGTTATATTACTATAAATACCTGTACATATGACTGCTCACATCAAATGTTTTACACTCAATGTCCAAGGCATGTGTGACAATAGGAAATGGAAATCTATGTGGCTGTACATTAACAGATTTCAGCCTGACATAGTGGCATTACAAGAACACAACCAACATATCTATGCAGGCAAGACAGGACACTACTGTAAATATGATATTTTCTATGCTGGGGAGCACTCTTTCTCAGGGGTTGTCCTTCTGATCAAACATGAGCTTCAACCAGTCATTGCTTTAAATGACAACAAAGGCAGATGGCTTGTTCTCCAATGCATTATTAGAGGAGAGGTGTTTGAATTTGCTTCTGTTTATGCACCTCAGTCCTCTAGAGAAAGAAATTTGGGATGCCATGCAACAAAATCCGTGGAGATATCATGCCTACATATGTGGGGATTTCAATAATGCTCCACAACAGGGAGACAACACCTCCAGACATGACCATATGTTATCTCCTGAAAGGCATGCATGGTCTCAACTGCTATTGCATCTGGATTTGGTTGACCTTTGGAAGGAATTGCAGCCTTTGTCACCGGGCCACACTTTTCAACATAATGCTTTTTCCGCTTATTAGGCACGTCTGGATCGATGGTATAGTGTAGCTCCCCAACAAAATGGGGATTTTACATGCAAAATGTGGATTGACTATGCCTTTGTGCATTCAGACCAAGCACCTCTATGGTTGCGGTTATCTTTTCATAATATGCCAGATGATAGATTGCCACAAAGGAGACATCTAATCATAAACAATAGCTATTTGCAACATGCTGATTTCAAGGCAATGGTTACTGAAGCATCTCATTGTCTATCCTCTAGCAGCCATATTCATGTTGATGGTGCCTGGGATTCTTTTATTTCCAAAATGCAAGTTGTGATTAGAGCTTATGGCAAGTCTTACATGAAGACTCTGAGAGAAACCATTGCTCAGGCCAAATCCACTTGTCAAGACCTCACTGAACTCAGCCATCATCGTTCATTGACCATGCATGAGCAAACAACACTATGCCAGGCGAGACATTGTCTTAAACTAAATGATCACAGGAAACTGGCCAAATGGGAAACTAGAGCAAGACAAAGAGCCTTTACAGATAAAGGTTGCTCTTCCAAAGAATTTTTCAAAAGTTTACATCAGAGGAGAATCAAAACAGAAATTTGCAGAGTGCTTATGCCTGATGGATCATGGACTACTTCACGGTCACAGCTTGCTTCTGTTTGTGTGCATCATTTCTCTCAACAATTTGGCTCTGCAGCTCCTCCCTCGCAACAGATTTTGCTTGCACGAAATTTACTGTTGCAACATGTTTCTCCTATCATTTCCCCTACTCAAGCTTTGGAATTGGAGGAACCCTTTACCGAGAGAGAACTATCAGATGCGATCAAATCATGTGGCAGATGGAAATCCCCAAGATGGCATGGTTTAACAGTCGAGTTTTTTCTAGAATATTGGCCTATTTTGAAGCATACATTGCTATATATGGTGAATGCTGCGTGGTAAAATCAGAAAATGCCGGACACATGGAAGAGAGGTCTTGTTAAACTCCTTCCCAAAAAACAAATTTGTGAGTCTTTGGCAGACTGGAGACCTATCACTCTTATGCCCGTAATTTACAAAGTCACTACCAAAATGATTGTTGATCGGCTAAAGGGTTTTTACATGATGGGTTGCATCCTGCTCAATATGGCTCTGTCCCGCGTAGGCATATCACAGATAACATTGCTAATGCCTACATTGGAATTGAATATGCCAAATACACACAGCAGGATGTTTTGTTATTGCAAGTTGATATTGCCAAAGCCTTTGATACTGTTCAGTGGGATTTTATTTCATCGACTATGCAGGCATTGGGTTTTGGCACAAAAATGCAGCAACTCATCACTTGGCTATATCAAGATAGTAAAGCTGCCTGCATACTTTCAGGGGATATTTCTCCATCCTGGACTCTTGGTTGTTCTGTCAGGCAAGGATGTCCCCTGAGTGCTTTACTTTTTGCCATAGCCACTCATCCACTGCTTCAATATCTGGATCACCTCTTGGACACTGACCAGTTGCACGGTTTGGAGATTCTTGGCAGTCATAGCATGATTGCTCAAGCATATGCTGATGATTCATTCTTTACTCCAAAAAATACTCAGGCTGATCTGTCCATGATTATGCACGCTCTTTCTACATATGGATTGGCTGCTGGCCTTCGCGTAAATTTTCAGAAATCAAAAATGCTGCCCTTACATGCACAGGAATGGCACAACCTTCTGTGGCCTGGGGAAATTGTCCCCGCTTCTCAATTCATTCGACATCTTGGTTATCCTCTAGGCTGGGGACTCACCCGTTCACAACAAACTGATTGGGTGCTAGTAAAGTTAAGGGCAAAACTTGAATATTGGAAGCTTGCAACTTGGCCATTACATGTTCGTTTGCGAATTACACAATCCATGGCGGATGTACTTCAGGAAGATGGCACAATTTTATCTTTTTCTATGGCTGCTCGCAAATATGGCTTGGGAGCTCATTATCGTCCTTTATGGCATAGAATTTCAGCAATGCTCCAACCGTACTTGCCGGTACCTCATTTGGAACTTCAGAATCGGCTTGAGGATTGGATTTTACGCTCTCCTTCCTTATACGCCCGTCCTTTGAAGCTCTCACATATCACAGTGTCATCTCTGTATAAAGTGTTATTACCTCCACCTTGGATTTCTCACAGAGCAAATACTGTTTGGCATATGGATCGTTCAATGAAGTGGTGGAGAAAAAGGCTGCGTCTCCTTTGGCATTACAAAGTCTCTCTTCGACAACAGCTTTTCCTATGGCGAGTTCTCCTTGGCATTTTTCCATCCGGACAGTTACTCGCACACAGACATATTGCTTCAGCTGTTTGTCACAGATGCCAGCACTCTACTGAATCAGTGCTTCACATTTTTTGGTTCTGTCCACATACTTCTGATCTCATTGCTCTCATCCGACAGAGGCTTCGAGCGCGATTTCCTACTGTTACTTTTGGCAGATTTTTCTGGTTGTTTGGTTTTCATCCACAGAGACAGGATTTTGATTTATTTTTTGTATGGGTGCGCTATTGGACCCTATGGACTTTATGGATGGACAGAAATCATAGAGTCTTTGGTGATCCACTATTTTCATCCTTTCTTTTTTTCAAACGCTCTCTGCAACAATCATTCTACAATTGTTTCAGACTCGTTTGATTGATCAGGATGTGTATACAGCTTATACTGAGATCTTTAGTTGAGTAGTAGCTACTTCGTTTTTGAAGTAACTATGAATGTAATTATTTTACAGCAATAAAAGATTTCTTCCCACAAAAAAGTGTGTGTGTGTGTACATGTATGTATATGTATACATATGTATGTATGTGTATGTGTATGTGTATGTGTGTGTGTGTGTACATGTATGTATATGTATACATATGTATGTGTGTGTGTGTGTGTGTATGTATGTATGTTGGACTCGCTTTTGGGTACTATGGACCATTTGGACACAGAGACTGCATTCCAGGATGGGTCAACCGTTTCCTCAGACCTATATTTTCTTCAGAATGTCTCTCAAGCAATCCTTATATGATAGTTTTGCTGCGAGGGACTTGGATGCTACTAGCCTTGAAGTGTTCTCTCACTATTTTTGAGTTCTTTCATTGGGCTCTCCTTTGGAGTCTAATGTCATGTACATTGATTTTATGTTAATATAGTCATCTGCTTTCACCAAAAAGTGTGTATGTATGTATGTGTATGTGTATGTGTGTGTGTGTGTGTGCGCGTGTGTGTACATGTATGTATATGTATACATATGTATGTATGTGTATGTGTGTGTGTGTGTGTGTGTGTGTGCATATGAAAAAGTTTTTACAAGTAAAACCTCAGAGCAAAAGTCATGAGGTAGCCAAGTAAAAAGTGACATATCAAGCTGGAGGAGGATCAAACACGACATCCTCCAGCTTCAAATTGTTGCTCTGTAAAAACGGATGCAGTGATGAAACCACACAATCAATAAAAACAAGCTGTTTTTTGCCCTTGTGATTCTTCTTGATATAGGCTGGTACCCGAAATTTTTGAATCAAAGAGTCAAAAACCTGTTGTAACATGGGATGAAAAGATTCCAGTAAAAAAAGTACTTCTCCATCCCGAACAGAAGAAAACTCTAGCACAGGCATCAAAGGCAAAGAAGCTAAATCAACATCCGTATCTTCTGATGAAAAAGCTGCATCTAATAAAGGAGGGTTTATCATTTGAGCTTCATCCTGAGGATCAATCTGAGTAAGAGCAGAGGCAGCAGCTTGAGAGAGAGCATGCATATCATCCTGTAAAATGCCCTCTGCAAGGGGTACATCCATATCCTGAGTAGAAGGAAACTGATGGTGCTCAACAAGGGTGCAATCCTGAGCTTCTTCAGCAAGAGGAAGATTTGCCTGTGATTTATCAACCTTCCTCCAGTAGTGCTTCGGAGCAGTAGAGGGCTTCGCCAAAGAAGCCATAGGAGAAACCGGAGGAGAAGGAAGAGTAACCTTGACAGCTGAAGAAGGAGCAGGAGGAATGGGCCTGGATGTAGAAGGGCAAGCACGTGCAAAATGACCAACCTGTCGGCACTGATAACATGCAATGGGAAAAGATGCAAAATGGAGCCTGATGCGCATCGGATGGGCAAATCCCAAATCAATATCCAGAGTAGATGGCACGGGCTGCGTCATATCCCACAAAATGCAAAGACGAACATCACGGGAGGCTTGCAAGAACTCCTGTCTCGGAACATGAAGAGGTCTTCCCAAAAAAGCTGCAAGAGTTGAAAGATGCTGAAGAAGAGGCACAGGCAGCGCTTTGAGAGTAATCCAAACCGGACAGTGAGTCAGAAGGGTCGCAGCAGGATCGAAAAGTGGATCCCAAGGCATGACATAAGCGAAGAAACCAGCCCCAGGAACACCAGCATGATTGACAGGGCGCTCTACCACCTCAGTCGAAGAGCAGTGGGCATAGTAAAATCCTTTGCCCAAAAAGACAAGGAAGAAATACAATCCAGACCCACTGCAACATCAACCCAATGACGAAGTTGAGCTGAAGATAAAACCCTGCCCATGAAATAGAGGCAGATTCCAAATTGCTGAGCCTGTCAAAGACCAGAGACCAAAAGGGCAGAATCCAAGGAACAAACAAGCGGGAAACTCAACGAAGGAACTTCTGTGACAGAGGCAGAGCACAATTGGCGAAGAAGATCCAGCTGGAGGGAAGAAGAAGGGCCATCGGAAACATCCAGCTTTGCCGATTTGATCAAAGGTGAGGCAGACAAACCACCATGCTTCCGCCGAAGAAAAACACCAGGAGGAGCGGAGGCAGAAGGAAAAACAAAAGAGGAGGAAGGATGCTGAGCAGTTGACCGTACAGATTGTACGGTCGACCGTACAAGCTGTACGGTCGACCGTACAGCCTGTACGGTCGACCGTACAGCCTGTACGGATGGCCGTACAGCAGGCACGAAAGGCCATACGGGGAGGAGCAAGGAACACATGAGCTGTACGAGGGGGTGTACGGGGGGCAGCAGGCTGCACGGAAGTTGTACGGAAGGCCGTACAGCTGACGGCAGCTGTACTAAAGGGGAGGTAGGTAGCAGGGACGTCGAGGGTGGCTGTACGGACGGAAACGGGAAGGAAAACGATGCTGGCAGGGAGGAGGTCTCCATCGCACCTCTCTTTACACACACACACACATACACATACATGTGTATATGTATATGAATCCAAGAACATGCTCAAACTCATCCTGTAAAAACACAACACGTAGTGCAGTTTCAATCTCATGATAGTCACTCCTAAGGTTGAAACCATAAACTCCATCACGCATAGCAAGGACTAGATACTATTACATCCCCATTGGCATCATAAGCACCCAACAATGACTTAGTTTTTGAAGATTTTGGATTGCAAATATTGGAAGTCCTAATATTTCCTCGGGTCACTATGGGGACATGCACTTGCTGCTGCTGCTACAAAGAGACTGTTTTTAATGTTGAAGTCCTTATGCTGGCCCAAGGATTGAAGGTCTAGATGTTGGTTGCAAAGCACAGTGCATGAACACATGAGCTTGCATGTTCACGACTTTGTTAATGATGTTTCTGGAGCGATCTAGACAATAACCTAGGATGTAGCCTATAGGTGCCATGCTTGGGATGTAGGTGTCATGTCACCATGCTTCAAAGTAGGAGTTACCAAACTCTGTAACAGGCTTGAGAGAAATTTGTAGGTTTTTGGGTTGATCCCATTATAACAGAGATTTTGAAATCATCATTTATACGCTTCTCCTTTGGTGAGAGCCTTTGTCACGGGTGAGTCTGCCCTTCACCGACAGCAAGTCGAAATGTTCCCCATGGCAAGACTACACCAATCTTCGTGGAGCCCTCTACTCCTTCCTCTTCGATTGAACGCAAGTTGTAAATGATGTCCAACTCGATGTCGAAAAGAGTCGCAGCAAGTCGGATCTTATGCCTCCCATGACAAGACTACACCATGTCACCCACATGTTCCAGGCTGTATTGCATAGCACAATCTTTTTGTTATGTACCTATTTGCGCAGCATAGACCTTGATTTTTGTTCTGTACCTATTTGCAGAGCATGGACCTTGATAGCTTCTCTCTTTTGAAAGAGGCTCGTACCTTGACAGGGATTGAATCATGCAAAAGGATCGGTGGTGAGGGAAAGAACTCCACAGGTCGGTGTGTCTATTCAAAATTGATTGCACAACTGTAGGGAGTATTTTTGTAGGCAGGCCTGAGTATAGACAGTTGTGAATTGTTCACTTGTTGGGCTTCTGCTTAGTCGTGTGAAAGGCAGCATCGACCTTTCTTGACAGATTGTAACTAATGATGAAGCAATAGCGGCCTCCTCTCCATGAAGATAGGCCGTCCATATGACTGTTGGGTCTTACAAGGTGAAAAGGATCACATCAATCATGGGTTGGTTGGGTGATTGCACACTCTAGGAGAGGGGTGGAGTGAAGAAAACAACAGGATTGTTGTTTGACAAAAGCAGGGCCATCGAGGGAGGCGTGTTGCTGTTTTTTTGGGTTGGAAAAAGCTCCACGATTCTAGAAAAGTAGCTTTCAAGGAAGACACACAGTTAGATCCTAGGTTAGTAGACCTCTGTATCCCATACCATGAAAGCCCCATCCATGAGGGATGCATCGACCTAGCATGTTACTTATGAAGCTTATAGATAGTATTGATGTCCTCTTTCTTAAAAAAGTTCTAAAGCTTACAAATAGTATTGATGTCCTCTTTCTTAAAAAGTAAGATTTTGCATTGGCCAAATCCTCTTGATTCAACATTGGGCATCTTGTCATAGTTGCCAGTGTTGGAAAGGTCACCTCCCCATCTATAAGCCCCCAAATGAGTAGAGCATGGGGGAGGAAGACCTAGGGCAAGATCTGCCTAGAGAAAAGAAAGAGAGGGGGCTGCCACATGGGCAGCACCTCACAGCAAACAAAAGCAGGATTGTCCTAGGGCAAAGGCACACTTGTGGCAAGGATTGTGGGCAGGCTTATGGCCTGCAACAGTCTCAGGAACAAGGCGGGGATAGCAAGGTGGCCAGGAGGAGGGCTGGTTGGGCTGGTTGGAGCCAGCCAACCAGGCCCAGGATAGAGCAGCAGACCAAGGGGCTGGGCACCTGCATGAAGTGAAGGGCCAAGGCCCGGCTTTATAGAGCCCCTCAGGTCAATGGGGAGGCAGAGGATAAGTCGGCCAAGCAGGTCGGCTACAGGGCCCAAAGGCACCTGGAATAGAGAGCCCATGGGGCGGGCTGTTGGGTCGGCCAGTAGACCCCCATGGGTCGGTTATTTGAGGCTGCAAGTCAACCAGAAAGGGCCTGCCCGGTCGGTGCAAATAGGGGGCTACCAGCCCCTATAAAAGGGCCCCCTTGGGGCCTCACATGACATCCACCAAGGCAGCCTTCAAGAAGCAGACTTGGAGCAGAGGAGCAGCACACTTGGGGCCTACATCCAGGTGGACAAAGGCAGGCTGTCCACTGCAGACAAAGCTTGAAGAAGGGCTGCACTCCAAGGCTGACACTCGGCAGCAAGGTGCGGAGGATCAAACACAGAGACTAAGGTCTACATGCACTCATCAGGGAGCACACGGACTCAGGGATCTAGGAGTGTCTCGGAGGTAGTAGGACAGCATCTTTAGGTGAGGACAAAGGACCATGGTTTGGTGGAACTTTGGCCCTCTGTTGTATTGTGTCCATTGGACGGAAATATTTTGTTGGTCCTATATCTCTTCTGACCATGTCTATTTGCTGTTCTGCACATCTATGTGAAGTACATTAAGCAAAGAAGTTTGGATTCTTCCACCCACACCACACGCTATGTGAGCTCCTGCGCTATTCTATTAGTCTTCCACTATGCGTACCCTCTATTGGTTGATTTCTAACATGGTATCAGAGCCCAGATAGGAGGCTCACAAGTGTGGGAGCTTGAAGCCAAGGACCTTGCTAAAGGACAACCTTGATTCAACGCTCTAGGGAATCGACTTCCACGACAGGAGGATTGTGCTCTTGAGAGAAGAAGAGCGACTCAAGTTCAGTCAGGTGTGTAAAGAGTTCTTGTCTACAGACGGTAGCGTTAGCTTTTCGATTTTGCTGTGTGATATTGCTACAGAGATGTCGATTTCAGAAGCAAAAGCCTCTTCAGCCAACTACTCTTCCTTCCTCCTCCTCCAATCGAGGTCCTTCTTTCACTATCCCTAACTTTGGAGAGTCTAGGAAACTAGATGGGACCAACTATCCTATCTGGAAGGTGAAGATCCGCAATCATTTAGTGGCTCGGAAACTATGGAAGCTGACAACTGAAACAGAGGCGAAGCTAGAGGATGTGCTAGACAAACAAGGGAGGATACTTGTACCAGTAGATGGAGAAGAAATCAAAAAGTGGGAAGATAGATATGCCCAAGCTCTTGCCTTGATCATAGGGACTACAGTGGACTCTATAATTCCTCATATCCACATGACTGACACGTCAGTAGAGGCATAGGCCATTCTGAAGGATCTATATGAGACAGATAATGCATCCCAGATCTTGGCTCTGCAGCATCAACTCTACAACATGGATAAGGATTCAATTCATGACCACTTGACGAAAGTCAAGGTAGTGAGAGATCAACTAGCATCGATTGGTCAATAGACTCAAGCTAGTTGGCCTTGATGGTATTTGGGATGCTACTAGGGAGTTTCAAGAGCTTCATTACAAATGTGACAGCAGGATAGAGGACCAAATCTTTGACCTTTGAGGAGTTGGGTCCTTTACTGCTACAGGAGAGGCTCGGCAAAAGCTCTATAACAAAGACGACAACGACAAGGCGTTGCTGGCAAAGGACAAAACCGGCAAAGGACAAGGCAAGCCTAGCAGTTGCAAGCCCAAGAAGGATGATTCTAGAGATGAAGAGGACACTTCCAATAAGAAGAGAAAGTAGAAGAAGTGCTTGTATTGTGATGGGCCAGGCCGTTTGCGAAGGACTGCAGAAAGAAGAAGGCGGATCAAAAGAACAAGGAGGATTCCAACTCAAATTCAGATGGTGAGACAAAAGCTTTGGCTAATGTGGTAGTCGGAGAATTGTTCTCAGTGACATCTCCGTGTGTTACTGAGGTCAAATATGCCGACCTAGAAGTCACTGTGAAGATGTCTGATATTGAGATGCAGGCAGATGGGGAGTCAGAGACCTTTGTGAAAGTGAAGGACAGCAAGGAGTGCTTGGACTCTTCCACGTGCTTGGCTATTGATCCTAACATGAGGGTGGATCCCATGGAGTGCCCTAGGGTTTCAAGTTCATTTGGATGCTCTAATTCAGAAGAGGGCATTACACAACTACACAAGTCATAGGTATGTGCCTCCATGAGGAAAATGGTTTGCTTTCAGAGCAAGCACACACGCAGGATGACATTCTGGTATGCATTTGATGTCATTAATTTGAGGCTTTATAGCATGCTGTGGAGACAATCTGCTCTTATGTGTCTCAGGAAATGCAAGATTGCAAGGAATGTGCCTTCCTAGAAGGAAGAAGGGGAAATGTGGGCGCTTCTTCAAAAGAGCCCCCTTGGGGCCTCTCCACCAGGGCAGCCTTCAAGGAGCCAACCTGGAGCAAAGTAGCAGCACACTTGGGGCCTACATCCAGGTGGACCAAGGCAAACTGTCCACTGCAGACAAAGCTTGAAGAAGGGCTGCACACTTAGGCTGACACTCAGGGCAGCAAGGTGTAGAGGATTAGACATGGAGACTAAGGTCTACATATGCTCATCAGGGGGCACGCAGACTTAAGGATCTAGGAGTGTCTCGGATGTAGTAGGACAGCATCTTTTGGTGAGGACAAAGGACCACAGTTTGGTGGAACTTTGGCCCTTTGTTGTATTGTGTTTATTGGACGAAAATATTTTGTTGGTCCTATATCTCTTTTGAGCATTGTCTACTTGCTGTTCTGCACATCTATGTGAAGCACATAAGTAAAGAAGTTTGTGATTCCACCAGTGTCACAAGAAACGTTTCTAGAAATGCGTTTCCAAAAACGTCGAGATTTTGACAGACTTCTCGTCTAGAAACGTGTAAAATTAGTGTATTTTATATAAATTATTTTATATAAATAATAAAAATAGTGTATTTTTTATTTAAAAATTTTCAAAAAAACTTCCACGTTTTGCACGTTTCTTAGAAACGTTTCGGGCAGAAACGTTCCTTCACATTTCTACTGCCCGAAATGCGTTTTCTGGTGACAGAGGATTCCACCCACACAACACACTGTGTAAGCTCCTGGGCTATTCTATAAGGCTTCCACTGTGCGTACCCTCTGTTGGTTGATTTCTAACAGCCAGACATTTTCCAACATGGTGTTTCAAAACGCGTTTGGAAAATTTTCCAAATGTGTTTTGACTGAAAAAATTTTCAAGACGTGTCATAAAAATTTACATGCCTGGTATAAATATACACATGCCTGGGTTCTAAAATGCATGGTTCCATGCACTAATTGCACCAAGAAACACTCAGGAACATGGGCGAAAACAATTCAATTTATAATGGCCTCAAGGGTGAGCCCAAGGTCCACGTCCCAATTCCAATAAGCATTCATGTTTATAACTTAATAAATTACAGCATTGAACTTTGCATAATTAAACAGGAAAGCAACAGGCCTGTTTGCTCGAAGTTCAAACTATATGCAAGCAAACGAGCTTGTTTAATAAACCCAAATGTTTAAAAACGTTCCAAATAATTAGTGTAGCACTTCAGACCACTGCTTTTAAGATTAAGGACCCTAGATACACTGGTAGAACATTGTTTCTTAGCAGATCAAGTCTGAATTCGCTATCGTTCAGCATAAGCTTGTCTTTGCATGTGCGTGTGCGCTTGCATGCGGGTTGTGTACACAGCAAATCTCATCTTCTAAAATCAAACCAAACAGTACAATTCAGCCACAAGGTTGAAAATTGTGGCTTTAAGACCTTAATGTAATCCAAAGGCGAAGAGCAAACTCGGCAATGATAAAGGCTAGCAATAAAGGAGAAGGCTAATGAAAAGTTGCCCACATTCTCTTCATCCAACCAATAAATCGCATGTGAAGACAAGAGTATCTCATCTTAGTCTCTCCAAAACAGGCATTTCCAAAAATTAGCTTTGCAAGCACTTAATTGCTTATCTCAAAACCCTAAAACTCAAGAATATCTATGCCAATAATATTTTTCATACAGTGCAAGCTTGGAAATCAAATCTTCTACCTTTAGGATAAGATAACCTCCACAAACTACACACAAAATATGTTCCTCGAGGCTCGAGCACACACAAGTTATTTTTCAAAACCTTACCATCTCTCTTGGCTAGACGAGCAGCAGCATGTTTCTTGTATTGCAAAAGCTGTTTAGTAACAACAACAAACGATGATGCAACCATAATAAAAGAAAAGGATGGTCACCTTGTGTGTAATCTTGTACTGCGTACAAAAAACACCCCAGAAGAGGAAGACGTAGGAGCCATCTGGTAATTGTTGTAGTGAGTGCAGCTGGAGGCAGAAATGACTTCCAAGGCCATGGTGCTGAACACAAAGTCTCCAAGTATGTGGTTTGGCTTCCGTGTAGCAAAACTCTCACCTTTCACTGACAGAAGTGATGCAAGTACTTTGAGTTGCTCCTCCCTGAACAAGTAACAGATAAATTACAGGCATTAAGATGATTCAAGGTCACCAAATCATACACCTGAAATTTTCTATAAAAGATAATCAGTGTCAAAACGTGAAATAAACAAAGCTATTATGAAACATGCCTTTAAAAGTAAAACCTGAAGACAATCAACAAGACATTTGACCACATCCTTTTGCCAACACCAAACCAGAATCGTTATGACAGAACAAAGATGGACCAGGAGATAATATGCTCAAAATGGGTGACAATGTGGTCAGATTGTACATGTAATATGCCAAAGATATTCATTGCATGGTTGTTAAGACACTTGAGACACGTGTCTTACCTTAAGACACCTTTAGACGCTCTTGTTTTTTCTTTTCTTTTTTGTGGTGGGTAGGGTGTAACAACAAACATTGAGTTTGACTTAACCATGCCATCATTGATGGTGACTTCGGATCCAGCAATGGGAGTGACCTCATTAGGATGAATCTTGAGAGCTTTGACTCTTGAGAGTCGAAAGTTTCCTTTTAATTATATGTATTGAGATGCAGATTTCATTCATGTCACATGTGACTGACTGACTATTGCCATGATATTTATGTTTATTGATATATGATGATTGGCTTATAATATATGTAGCCTTCTAGGCTCTTGTTAAGTTGTTTATCTGGATTTTCAATATCAAGATTCAATTGTCAGTTTAAACCTTTACAATTGTGAGTCGTGACTTGCAAGCTCTTAAGTCATGACTCTTAACTTGCAAGCTCTTGAGTCGTGAGTCTTAACTTTCAAGTCTAGAGTGACAAGTCTTGACTCTTAACTACATTGTACGAGTGCATTGTTACTTCTTGCCTTGTTCAAGAGTAGCTTATTTGTACTTCTAGAATCTAGCAACTAGCAGGTTGTACACACTTGTATACATATATTAGTTAAATATTTATTATTATAACCACAATAACGTGTCTTACGTGTCTTATCTTTAAGACACTTTAGACACTCGTGTCTGACGTGTTGTGTCTTAACGTGTCTTACAACCATGGTATTTAGTATTAAATACTAGATAACTTCTGTGGGATCAGACTTCAGTACAAAAGTATCAACTTTGAGAAGGCGTCGAACGCACTAGTAATCTTTCAAAAGATGATCAAAACGAGATTAAGAGAAATAACTTTAAGACCCTTGATCAGGCGATTCACTTTGCAAACGTTCTTTGACGTACAAGAAAACAGGACCTCCTATAGCCGGTCACGGTGAAAAGCCTAAGAAAAAGAACAACCATGAGCGAGCGACAACAAGCCTCAAAAGACTTTTCAGCAAACCAAGCTCGTACAGATTCTCTAGCACGAGGCGAAGGGGCTTTGCTTCAAATGCAACAAAACACGCGTTTTTGTCTCATAGGCCAGACGTTGGTATAATCTTTCGTTCTTTCTTGCTTTCTTTCTCTCCCCCTCTCCAAACGAAGCTGCGAACCCAGTTCATAGAAGCGGACAGGCATTAAGATGACGTAGGGCTGGAGGGGATAGAAACCAAGATGCAGATAAAAAATGTTACCTTCAAACCAAAGTAAATGCGGATGAAGACATGTAGCGGCAAATGCTTGCTGCTGAGAGGTGGAATGAGTCTACAACTGATACGCAACGAATGCTCGTGATGCAGGAATGAAACAGAGGACAGATTTTACAGAAGGTGGAGCATAGTGATAGAGAGCAAACCCCCCACCAACAAGCAAGGCAAAAATGCTCACCAAATGATGCGCAGCAAATAAAGCAGCTCGATTAAATACCTGTCTTCCAACTCTCAGGAAAAACCCAAGTGAAAAGAGGGCAAAGGAGGCAGGTAGAGTGTGCGAATCGTGGCTGATGGGCTGTGCAGGATCTCGATTCAAAGGTGATCAAGCCTGCTATTCTCGAGCCCAACGAGGAGCATAGAAAGGGATGAAAACTAGCCCCTTGATAAGGATAATGCCTGAGGATAGAGGAAGGGGGAGCAAAGGGAGAGAACAGTGTATGATTCACTGCAGACTCATAGACAAAACCCAAATTCTGCCAGACAATTAGAGGAGCTTACCTAAGGATTGCCACGGATGATTAAGTTTCAAACCCACCAATATATCTTTAACGGCCAATATTTTTAGTTCTTTTGTTGCGTCTCAAACTCTTGGCAAAACCCAAATTCTGCCAAGAAGGATTTGCCGAGGGATGATTAGCATTTCAAATAAAGTGTCAAACCCACCAATATCTTTAGTTACCCCGGCAGCATAGTGGAGCCAACCCCCCATTTTGCCCCCTCTCGTTGAGCCACATGACACACTCTAAAAAGCAACCCCACACCCACATGAGCCAGGTCCTACCTCCCCTAGTCTAGTTTCTCTCCCTCCTTTCTTGTTAGGCACGCAGCACAGTGGCTTGGAATGAGATTCTGCTCATCTAGCCTAACACCGTTCACTGCTACCTGCCCAGTTCTAGTTAAAGAAACCACTACGGCCAATATTTTTAATTCTTTTGTTGCACCTCTAACTCTTAGCAAAGTGCCAAGAGCTCCCCCATACTAGATGACCATGGCCTTATGTCATGGGAGGGAAAAAAGAGGGGGAAATTGTTATGCCTTGCAAATGCACGTGGGAAAATGGAGGGGAAATAGAGTGGGACAAGAGGAAATTGCACCCTATGCTCTAGACCTCTTTTCCCCTGATATGACATTTCCTTATAACCCTGGATCCTGTCATGCATAAGGGAAAAACATCCAAACTAGGCTCTTATAAGGGAAAATAGCCATCGTTTGAGATGGCAAACCTTATTCTCTTTTCCTGGTTCAACATAACCTGCAGGTTGTTGCATGTAGACTTCCTCGTCTAGATAACCATTGAGAAATGCATCCTTAACATCGAGCTAATAGACATTCCATCTGCTAAGTGTCGCTAGTGATATCAAGAACCGTATGGAATCCATCTTTGCTACTGGAGCATAAGTCTCATCATAATCCTAACCATATTGATGTGCCTTCTTTCCTGGTTGAAGGTCGCATAATCCCCAAGTATTATTATTGTACAAAGCATCCATTTCTTCATTCATAGCAGTTTGCCATTCTCACTTATCTACTGTGTCTTCGAAGTACACTGGCTCTTCTATAGTCATGATGGTAGTCATAAGAGCATAGGTGGTGGTTTCCACCTGAATTGCTTTGGCTCTCAGAGCATATGTCAATCTGGTTGGTGGCCTACTTTCCCTAATAGACCGTCTGAGCTGTTGTGGCTCTGCTTGAGGTGTTTCTGGCAATTCTTGCTCTTTTTCATCATCAACCTTTTCTGTAGATGACTTTGAAGTCGATGCTTCCATTTCCTGTATATTTGAGGTTTTCCATTATGATTCCTCATCAAAGATTACATCTCTAGAGATAATGACCTTGCGGTTGATGGGATCATACAGCTTGTATGCTTTGCTTTCTTCACTATAGCCAACCATGATGCATTTATGTGACTTCGAATCCAATTCTCTACGAGATGATCATCATGTATGTGGGCATATGCTATGCAACCAAATGTGCGGAGATGCCCAATGTGTGGCTTGTGTCTATTGAATGCTTTATATTGGTTCGGTAGGAAGCCAATTAAGCAAGTAGTTCGTAGTGGCTATTGCTTTTGCCCAATACTAATTCAGAAGATGCTTCTCACTAAGCATTGCTCTAACATTGTCTGCTAAAGTTCCATTCTTCCTTTCAGTTATTGCATTCTGCTGAGGCGTATTTGCACAAGTGAATTGTCTTCAAATGCCATGACTTCTGCAAAAGTCCATGAATGTTGAAGACATGTATTCACCTCCTCTGTCTGATCTCATGACTTTGATCTTTCTGCCTGTCTGGTTTTCTACCATGGCTTTGAATTCTTGAAATTTGGAAAACACTTTAGATTTCTCTTTCAAAAAGTAGACCCAACAATATCTGATGTAGTCGTGGATGAAAGTCAAGTAGTAAAGTGAACCATTGATGCTGCGGGTCTAGGCATAACCCCATACATCTGTATGTATCAAATCAAGAATACCTCATGCACGAGAGGTACTTCTACCAAAGTTGGTTTGCTTTTGTTTGCCGAAACAGCATGCTTCACAAACCTTTCCAAGAAACTGTAGCTTTGAAATCCCAATTGCCATATTCTGATTCTTGAGATCTAATAAGTACTTGAAATTGACATGACCATATCTCTTGTGCCATTTTGCAGATAGGTATAGAAGACAAAATCATTTGCCAGTAGATAGTACCGAAATTTCTTTACACTATACACCATTGCTAGGGTTTCTCTTTCTATGGTTGTATAGTTGATCTCTGCATCATTGAGTTGTCGACTGGCAAAGTAGAAGGGGTAGTCTTTCTTATGTTCACCAGGTTGACAAAGCACACTCCCAATTGCATACTTGGATCCATCAGTATGTACATGAAAATCAATATCCCAATTGGGAGATATAAGGATGGGTGCTGTGATTAGGCGCCACTTTAAAAGCTCAAAGGCTTGGTTGCACTCTTCGGTCCATAAGAACTCCACTAATAATTCGTAAAGTGGTCTAGCTATCATGGCATACCGCAATATAAATCTTCTATAATAGCCGGCATGTCCCATAAAGACCTGTACACCTTTGGAATTTATAGGAGGAGGCAATTCTATTATGATTTTGATTTTGTCCATGTCAGTTGCAATCCCATGTTGAGAGATGATGTGTCCCAAAACAACTCCATGGGTGACCATGAACTGGCATTTTGTTGGATTTAGGGAGATGCCATACTCCTTGCATTTGATTAGTACTTCTTCAAGACATTTAAAGTGGTCCCATTTGTTTGAATGGATGCACAAATCATCCAAGAACACCTGTAAAACTTATTCAAAAATGACTTAAAAGTTGTGAACATGACTCGTTGGAATGTGGCCGAGGCATTAGAAAGGCCATATGGCATGATAGGCTGAAATTCTCTTTTGGATTGAAATCAGTTTTCTAGGTACACTGTATCAATTTGATGCATTTCCTCGCTTGCAAGAAACATATTCCCATGTTCATTTGCAAAATGACTGTGAACTAGAATGTCCACCACGATGATTTTCTCTGCCGCGAAAATTGCCTCGATTGCTTCTAGACTGACCGCCTTGGTCGTACTGCTTCTTGGCAATCTCTTTCATAGTGTCCAAACTTGTGACAGTAGTTGCACTGGATGTTTGACAAGTTGGTGGATGCATTCCCTTGTCCTTAGAATCTTCCTAGATTGGAATGATTTCCTCTTTGCTGAGGACAATTGATGCTGATGCTAATGCTGACTTTGCTGATGACTCTATTGCTAATGATGACCACTTCTCTGGTATGATCTACCTCTGCCTCTACTTCTGTCTGAAGCTTTGAATGCCTGATCATTAGAATTACCTGAGTTCTGAGTTCTTCACCAAGTAGGACCGAATGGACTCTTCCAGTGTTAGAATTTGCCATTGGATGGCAATACTCTCAACTAGATTCTCGTATCCCTCTCATAGTCCATTTAGGATTACTTAAACCATTTCTGCGAGATTCATAGTCTCTCCTACTGCTGTGAGTTGATTGTTGTAGTCTTTTATCCAGAGTACATAAGCATGACCAGTTTCGCTACTGTTGCGAATACTCTAATTGATTTGGTTTCTCAGTGTGAGAATCCTGGATGTGTTCTTGGATAGAGCTGCGAACATATCCCATACTTCTTTCGATGTCTTTACTATGCTGAGCTGTCCTAGCATGAAATCTTGCACATTCTGCTTGATTAGATGATATGCATACTTGTCTTTTTTATCCCATTCTGCCTAAGCTTGGGCAATGGCAAGATCTGCTATAGGTTCGAAAATTGTTTGTGTAGCTGTAGATCCCATTGTAGATCCCACTGCTGGTGCTGTAACAATAGGTGGAGTAGAGCTACTGGTGGCTGGATCGTCCAATGGTCTAGGTGTAGACCCATCGACATACTCCCATTTGTCTTGAAGTACAAGAATGGTCTCCATTCGATATTTCCATGTACCGTAATTGGAGTTGTCTAGCTTAGCAGATGCCTCCAAATTGAGGTTGCTAGTCGTACACATGGTGCAAGAAATGTACTCAAAGTGTCGTGAAAATCACTATATGAATCAACTGCAAACTTTGAACTGTCGGCGGTGAAGATAGAACTGCAATATATAAATTCCGATTTGTGTTATAAGGCTTGTGGCAAATGATGCCGAGAATAGCCAAGAGGCTTTACAAGGCTGAAATGATGTGCACAATGCTGTGAAATAGCCGAATAGGCTTTACAATGGTGGCATGTGTGTGTGAAATCAAATCATATGCTATTTGCCCACCACTGAAAAATCGGCAATGCCTCTAAACACTCTGAAGTTTGCTCATTGAACTGATGAACATTAGGTTTCAGGTAATGTGATGATGTGAAACCATATGTGAGTGTATGGACTGTCCGAGGTACTAGTCGGGAATTTCGAGCATGGCTTAGATTGGCAACTTGGGGAGATTCAAAGCGTCCCCTCTATGGTGATCTAGTCTACTCTGATCTAGATCTATACCAACCATTGAGCGATGAAATAACATCAAATAATTCATTTTCTTTTGTTCTTTTTAAGTGTTGGGTCAGATGCATGGATGTAGAGGCGGATGTGCATGTAGGAAGTGGATTTTGTCCGATGAAGCTCAAAAGTGAGTGATACTTGTGCCAAAATGTGCGCATGATGTGACGAGTGCGTAGAGCATAAAAAATCGAGCGACTTTTCTTTTTGGAGCGCCCTCAAATTCTTCGTGGATCAAGAGATACACCTTGATCTAGGTGGAGGGGCAAAAGGAGTGCAATGGTGCTCAATGATGATGTCACTGTGGGTCACATGCAATGATGATGTGGCATTGTGCCTAGCAAGAGGTGTGCCAGTGGAGCACTGATGATGTGGTAGCTGGGTGCACATGCAAAGGCTATGTGTGCTTGGAAGGAGGTAACAGTGCCTGGCAGGAGGCTGTGTGCCACATGGCAGTGATGATATGGCAGTTGACTGTTGATTGGTCAAAGTGATGATGTGGCTCTTTGACTTTGAATGTTGACTTGGCAGATGAGGTGATGTGGCAATCGATGATATGTGCCAATCAATGCCACGTGTTAGTTGGTGATGATGTGGACCTTGTTGACGTGTCTAAGTGACGTGGCAAGGTGGATGAGGTGATGATGTGGTCGCCTCATGGGGTTGCTGACATGGCAGTGTAGATAGGGGTACCACGTGTTTATCTGCTTGACCAACCCTAGTTGCCCTCACCCACCTTATCCACCATAAGGCTGACCCAGGGTTTAATAAACCCGCATTAGTGCAACCACGGTTAACTTGGGATAGGTTGAGCCTTATCTTGCCACGTGTTGGAGAACTGGCCATCGTAATCTTTTGTGATTCTGACAAAATCTTTTTAGATTCCTTATGTTTGTGGATTTCTGCCGCTTGAGGAGTCTGTAGCACATGGGCTGCATTGGAGAGCGACTGGTCGACTATGGAGCTTTGCTTGGCCTAGAGGTCTCGATAGCCGATCGGGGATGGAGTAGTCAGGCACTTTGAAGCTGGCGGATGGTTGGCCGTCGTTTGCGTTGGAGCAGCCATAGAGATCGGTGATGGCGCTGTGCTTGTGGATGGCGGCAGCGCTGGGCGTGTTGGCAGTGCTGCTAAAGAGTTGTTTTGAGTCTTTTGCAGTAGGCATTGTAGTCGTAGGTGTAGTTGTGAGCTTTTTAGCAGAAGCCCGTAGGCAAGCTGTAGTAGGCCGTCGCTAGCTTAGAGGGAGAAGCTCGAAGGCGAGTTGTAGAGCCGTCGGAGCATGCTTTGTGGGTGCCGTTTGATTAGGTGTTGCTTGCGCGTTGTTGGAGAGGCCACGTGAGCCTTGGCCCTTGTAGAGCTTAGAGACGTAGTTCGATGGAAGGTGCCGTGCTAGAGAGTTCGTTGGTGCTATTCTGTTGGAGAGGCGCTGCCTTTTTGGATATTGGATTAGGACTTGATTCCCCTCTTCGCATTACGCTTCAATTTGCCTCTTTTTCGAATGCTTGTTATTACAAATGTAAGCAAATTGGGCATTTTGCAAACGACTATAGTACCCCCCTCGTCGAATAAATATTCCCCATCCATGCTTGCTTGTCCTTCTAATCCTCCTTAAGAAACATGGTGTCGAGTCGATTATGATTTCTCCATCAATGGTGATTGAAAATTCATTTCAAGATTTATCTAAAAGTGATGCAAAGGTATCTTTGAATTTTAAAGATGATAAAGTATCTAAAACAAAGCCTCCTTCTGTTAAATTGGAGCCCATCTTTTATCTCCTTAGATGGATTTATGGAGACTCCAATGCAAGATCGTGGTATCAGATGTGCGTCAACTGATGATACTCTACCTATTTGGATGTAGGGACCATGGTTGAATCGGATGTTCAAATTATAATTGAGTCCACTGTTGTTACTTCACCTAAAACAGATGGTGATCATTGCCTACCTATACAAGATGCATCTTTCGATCCATCTTTTAATTTAGAGCTTTTTCATCCCTCATTAATTCGGTATTCGATCCGCTGCTACAAAAAACAGAATACCTGCTGTCATTTGCAAAAATCGCAAGGGACTCAAACGCCTTCATTTTGATACGTGAAGTTGTTCAAATTTTTTCAAAAACTCAAGACTAGCTATGGTGATTTAATCCTCCAAAAAATTCAAAGCCCAAAAGCAAGATAATTTATAAAGACTTAAAGATACAGGTTAAGGTTAAACTGTGTGCCATGTAACATCTAGAAGATGTATACTGCCAGGAGCTTCAAGCTCTATATCATCTTATTTATGCCAGTTCATCCTGGAGCGTCAAAGTTCATGCATTGTAGTCATTGTGTTTTAGCAAGTAAGCCTCGACGGCCTTTAAAGTTCTAATGACGCCTTCTTTAACTCGATTCAGGCTCTCATACTGCTCCGTAAGAGCCTCGTATTCAATAGTCCAATGCACCACGCAAGTATTTGCATGGGCTCCTTCTTACTTGAGATTGTGGTACACCCCAACTTATTGCCCAAGCAATAAACCTAGTAAAAGGATCCAATGTGTTGCTAAAGCAACAAGTAGGGTGCAACCTAATGTCTTGCTCAAATTCCACAATCTTTGAAATTACATGAAAGCATATTGCAAACTTTTTTCCTTGCATATCGGTTTACAACAATTAAGAGCTTAGAATCCAGGGTTTAAGATTCAAGATTTAGGGTCTAAGGCCGAGGGTTTAAGGTTTAGGTTCTATGGTTTAGGGTTTAGGTTCGAGGGTTTAGGATTTAGGGCTTAGGATCTAGAATTTAGGATTTAGTGTCTAGGATATCAAGTTTAGGGTTTAGGAAGTAGGGTTTGAGGATTAGGGTTTAAGATATAAGGTATAGGGTTTAGAGTTTAGCGTCTAGGGTTTGGGATTCAAGATCTAGGGTTTAGTGTATAAAGTTTATGGTTTTAGATCGGATATAGGGTTTAGGATTTCGGGTCCAGGGTTCTAGAGTCCAAGGGTAATTAGCATATATGCTAACAACAAATGTGCCAATTTTACATGTGCTAATAACACATGTGCTCAATGATATTCTAATTAGCATATATGCTGATAACATATATGATAATTAGCACATATGGTAATAACGAATATCCTAGTAATTGATATGCTAATTAGTGCATATGTTGATAACATATATATGCTAACTGAATAGCTAATATGCTAGCTACTACATATGCCAATAATAGATGTGCTATTAACAATAAGATAATAGCACAAATACTAATAACATACATGCTAATGATAGATATGTTAATAATAGATGATAATTAGCACATATGCTAATAATAGATATGCTATAAGTGCTAAAAAAAAACCTGTCAATAATATACGTGCTAACAGATGTGCTAATGGATATGGTTCCATGTATGCTAACATACATATGTGCTAACATAAGTTGTGCTAATAGCAATTTGGTTCCACATATGCTAATAGATAGATGTGCTAATAGAGTAATTTCTTCGATCTACAATCCCTTACTTTGATCCTATAAAGTAAGAGTAAGTTCATATGAATGATCTCATAAACCTCTTTATCAAAAGAATCTATTCTATATTATAAAAATAATGTTTATCAAAATAATGTATTCAATAGTACAGAAAAAATGGGACCTATGTACAAAATAATTCTTATTGACTAGTATGTAGGTAAGGGAAAAAGAAGAATGGGAGACAACCTAAGATATATACTCAATTCAATATATATGCATCTAGATTGGAAGTGCCTATTCCGATTGTCGGCTTAGAGTGAATACATTATATACATGTGTTTTGAAAACAAAAGCAAGGAATGCAAATCTTAGAGTAAATTGAAGCTTCAAATAAACAAATTCGTGGCATTTTGTGAAGCAATTAAAATTCAAATGGAAGCTCAAATAGTATTTGTTATATATTGTAGGGAACCAACTATGGCATACTCCTTTCCCTTCTCTTTCTATGGATTCCAACCCAATGCTCCTGCTCGCACCTAGCGAAGTTCAGAAACGTCTAATGCATTCGACACACCCGCTACCATACAACACCATGGCATCCCATCTGCGGCATTGCCTCCACAGTTTGTAGGCATTCTACTGTGGATGCCTATCATGGATCTCAACCTTGATTCTTAGGACTCTTTCTTTCATGATATTGATGTTTTTCCTTCATCTCAATACATAGAATCAGAGTAACTACCCTCCATTCCAACAACCCCTTGTGAAAGCCAACTGTAATCTCTATTGCCAGCTCACAATGTGGGAAGTCGTATCCCCAAACTTGCTCCTGCAATATCATCTCAAATACCACAACCCAGCTAAGGTAGAGGCTGTGTAGTGAGGCCCACGAACGCCTCAAAGGATGATATCAGGGATGGGAAAATGACATGGTCCATGTTAGCCGTGGGTATCTTATGTAAATGCAAGTTTTTATTCAACAAGCATCGAAGAGAAGGAGGACTCATGCAGAAGCTAAAGACAACCAAGGAGCAATGGCATAGGATTGCTTGAGATTGCATAGAGGCTGGCTTGCAAGTCTCATGGGAGCAAGCTCTTGACAAGCACTCAAAAATTTGGCCTCAATATTTGTGGGTGCGTGACTATGAGGCTAAAATCCCTTTTGGAAAGTCATCGTATTGGTCATTGTCACCAACGCAGTGAGTTGCGGAGGGTATGAAGGTGTCACAGTTCACAGGGGAGCTATGGGATATCATGCATCCCATATTTCAAAGGGAACGTTGTGTGGATCCAACGGCTGATGTCTTCAACTCTTCCATGCCTGGTACATGATTGTTAGTTTATTTATAATACTTTGGCATAAACTTCATAGACCTTAATACAAATTCCTCCCTATTTGCATGTAGGCCTTGAGGAGCAAACACCACCAAGGACTCCTCCTGATGTGCCCACCTCTGAGATTGGCGATGAAGGCGATGATACAAAATGGTTTAGGGTTAGCGAAGCAAAATCCTCATCTACTGGAATGAGAATTTTATTGAAGCGATGCACAATCAAGCAAAGAATTCAAGAGGGAAATGTGAACCTAGAACAATCTTTCAAAGAAATGGAGAATGGATGCAATAAAATACATAAGGAGGCAATAGAAGTAAACAAGGAGAGTATCAATGTAAATATGTGCATTGGCACAATGTTTATAGGAGCAATGGACAGGCTTGCAACAACTATGGAGAAGTTTGCCAAAAGGAGTAGTAATTAGATTGATGAATTATGATTGTTTGATGTATTTGTCCTTCATGCCATATGTGCATTTGACCTTGTGCCATACATTGTCTCTTTCTCCTAGTCTGCCTCCTTTTTGAGCTATGGCAGCATTGTGTCATCAATGGATTCATGTCTCTATCATTCTTCCTTGTTGCACAAGTTCTGGCATATATTTACTTGTTGTCCTATATATTTTGTAGTTTTTTATTAGTATTTGATAATTTTGAAATCTTTTAGTGTTTCATAGTGTTTGTTGTTGCAGTTATAATTGCTTTTGCAAACTAAATCATATGGCTCATTTAGGATTTATCAACATTCCTTAACTCTCGTGATGTAACTCGTTGACTATTTTCTATGGAGAGAAAAGTTGCCATTTTCTTGCTCCGTTTGTCTTCTGGCCACAAGTTCAAATACATATCTGAGCAGTTTGGTTGTGGAAGGTCTACAGCTTCCCGATTTGTGTGGAAATTCATAAAAGCCTTGAGAGTTCGCAGCTAATCATTTACGGTGGCCAGACACACAGTCAGAGATGGACGAGGTGAAGGCCAGTTTTTGTGCTCTTCGTAGTAAGCATGGGACAACAAAGGAGGCAAGCATGGCAGAGGGGGGCAAGGGGCAGCATGAGCAGGCTAGCTAGGCAAGGCACGGAATTAAGGCAATGTGTGGGACAAGAAGGTGGGGCGAGGGAGACATGAGAGATTGAGATCAAGGGAAAGCAGATGGCATTTAGGACATGTGGAGTCAACAGTAACACGAGAAGTTTGGGTAGGCGCAGGACAAGCAAGGGTAGCACAGGTGGTCGGAGGTAGTTTGGGGTGGGGTATTGGGCTAGAGGAGAGGCAAAGAGGGAAAGGGGCTAGGGGCAGGGGAGACAAGGGAGGTTGGGGTGGAGTCAAGATGGAAGGGGCTAGGGCGAGGCATCAAAGTCGAGGCAAGGTGTGGAAGGGTGAGGGCCTAGATGTGCAAATGGGGCATCAGGGTCGATGAGGCAAGGCATGATAGGGAAAGGGATCGGGGGTAGGTGTGTGACATTGGGGCAACAGAAAGGCATGGGAGTGCGAGGAACCGAGGCCAGGGGTGGTGCGAGGGTAGGGGGGAGGTCAAGGGCTCAGCAATTGAGCTCGGCACAACAAGGGGGGGCAAGGCCTCTGAGCCAAGACAAGGTGTAAGAGGGCTGAGGGGCCGAGGGCCTGCGAGGGTGGCACATGAGGTCACGGTTGCAATAAAAGATATAATGTATCAACACATTGAAGCATTAGGAGATGGTGGCAAAGAGAGTTAGAGGTGGGTTGAGGGGTTTGAGGGGAGGCATAGGAGATCAAGGCATATTAGCACAAGAGGCAAGAAGTGGTAGAGGAGGTCAAAATTAGGTAGGGGCATGTGAGGCAAGTAGAAGCATCACATGAAGCAGGTAGGAGAACGGAAGGTAAGGGTTAGGGATAATATGCGAGGGGTCACGTGGCGATGGTACGAGAGTTAGGGTCCGAGATTAAATGTGGGGGTCAATAGCAATAGCATGATAGGTTGGGGTCAGGGAATTGATATAAGGGATTGATGGCACTACTACACTATAGGTGGGATCAAGGAAGCGATGCAGGGGGTCATGGATAGTAGGTGCCACGGGGAGTGGGGTCGAGGCTAAGGTCAAGGGGCATCATGGAAGGTGGGGTCAAGGCTAAGGTCAAGGGCAACATGGGAGTTTAGGATCAAAGACCAGATGTGGGGGGTTGGAATGGGGAGGACATGATACAAGGGGTGGCAATAATAGCATGGAAAATTGGCTTAGGTCTAGGTTTAGGGGTGGCACACGAGCTCAAGGGAAGGGTCAAGGTCAACAAGGCCAATTTCAAGGTTGAGGGCAGGATGCAATGGTCGATCAAATAGCTTTTCCAAGTCAAGGTCAGGTCGAGGTTGAGGGACAGGATGAGAGATAGGTGCTACAGGAGGTCATGGTCAGATCCAAGATGCGAGGGGTCGATAGCAATGGCACATGAGGTTAGGGTCAAGGTCGAGGTCAACAGGTGGCATAGGAGGTCATGGTCAGATCAAGATGTGAGGGTTAGGGGTTGTGCCACACAGGGTGGAATGGGAGGTGAAGGTAAGGGAAAAGGGCATCACAAGATCTCACAATGGGGGTGAGATGGAGGGGGCAGTGGCATCGTGATAGTTGGGCGAAGGGGTAGAGGGGAAATGCTAAAAGTCAGCACACGATGGGGTGTGTTACGGCAAGGTGAGGCATAAGAGGTCTAGGGTTAGGGGTTGAAGGCATAAGAAGTTGAGGGTTAAGGGGTCAAGGCACAAGAGGTTGAGGGTCAAGGGGTCAAGGTACAAGAGGTCAAGGGTCAAGGGGGCACGAGCGAGAGAAAAGAAAGGGTTCATGGCTAGGGCATGGCACATCACGAGAGAGAGAGAGAGAGAGAGAGAGAGAGAGAGAGAGAGAGAGGTCTCTGTCCACAAGCCATACACACACCAAAACAAACGTGCACATGCACACCACAAACAATACACACACAACACACACACCCACAAACTCCACACAACAAACGCACGTCACTTGGACATCTAATCAACCCACTACACCAGGCCCCCACGTAGAGGGGACACGCGCCCAAATGTTTCACTTTGACTATGCCCCCCAAACCCAACTATGGCCTCTCCCGACATGACACACCCGCCGCGAGATCATTTCCTTGTGCACGGGGGGTAAATGGTTGTGAAACCCGGGGGACCTTTTACACTTCAAGGAGATTCCCGACTCCCACGCCTTTAGAGACAACTAAATTCTCCAAAGCTCCAACGATGAGCTTCAGCTAGAGTAATGGAAGATTTGGCTTCAAAGCCTTTATGATAATGCAGTTGATGTTGTGAAAGTGCGTGCACATTGTTGATGACTCTGGACAAAAAGAAGTGTAACACAGAGAACACATAGTGGTCACAATACACCCATGTGATCAAAGAACTCTGAGTGATCAACACACCCATGTAGGAGAACTTGTTGTTAATGTACACCCTCCATAGCCTCAATGGCCGCACCAATTTACTAATAGGAGAACCTCAATGGCCGCACCAATTTACTAATAGGAGAACCTGGATCTTACTTCCCGCCCATGGCCGTACAGAGGAAACTCCGGAGTGCATACGGAAGAGGTGTCCGGGCTGTCTCAACAGAAAAAAGGGGCTTGGAATTCTTATGGAAAGAGTATTTTAGAGACCCGTTGCAGTGGTGGGACAATCGGAACAACAAGGTAAGCGTTGCGAGAGAGTTCTATTAGCTTGTCTGCTAAATTTGTTTACGACATCCTCACTTATTTGTGCCACCGGAAGACTGTTTCCCATTGGTTGTTTTGCATCACAGAACGGCCCAGGATCTCCAGATTTTAAGCACAAAGCCACTAAAGAATCCTTGTGGATTGATAATCGGTACAATCCACCTTGGATTCATCAAGAGCTTAGAAGAAGAGGACCAATGATATCGACAGAAACGAATGATGAAATTTCTCGTGAAGAGAGAACTATTGTGGAATTACTCAAGGCTTGTGCCAAGGAAAAGGATGTACAGAAAGGCGCCAGAATACACGCCGATCTTCTAAAAAATGGGTTGCTTGGAAAAAGCTGCTACATAGCCAACACTTTGGTCAGTATGTATGCAAAATGTGGTGTCGTTGATAAAGCACGTCAACTGCTTGAACAGCTTCCTGCTCGGGATGTAGTCTCTTGGACTGCTTTAATTGCAGGATATGCCCAACTGGGGCAGGGTGAGGAAGCACTCAATTGTTACGAACGGATGCAACAGGAGGACATCTCCCCTAATGCTGTCACCTTTAGCTGCGTCTTGAAAGCCTGTGGTAGCGTAGGAGCAACCGGCAAGGGTGAAAAAATTCACGAAGAGATTGTTGGACAGGGTTTACTGGGAGGAAATGCTGTGCTTGGGACTGCTTTGGTGGATATGTATGCTAAATGTGGTGAACTTGTGAAAGCACAACAGGTGCTGGATGAGCTTCCTGTGAGGAATGTAGTTTCTTGGACTGCACTAATTGCAGGATATGCCCAACGTGGGCAGGGTGAAAAAGCACTGAATTGTTTCCAACGGATGCGACAAGAGGGCCTCTGTCCGAATGGAGTTACCTTCACCTGCGCCTTAAAAGCCTGTGGCAGTGTAGGAGCAACTGACAAGGGAAAACAAATCCATGATGAAATTGTCAGAAAGGGATTGTTGGAGAAAGATGTTGTCCTTGGGAATGCTTTGGTGGATATGTATGCCAAATGTGGTGCACTTGCAAAAGCAGCACAAGTGTTTGACGAGCTTCCTATTCGGAACGTATCCACTTGGGGTGTACTAATCGCAGGATATGCCCAGCAAGGACTGGGTGAGGAGGCCCTGAACTGCTATGAAAGGATGCAACAGGAGGGCTTCTCTCCAGATGAGGTTGCTTTCAATTGCATCTTAAAAGCATGTGGCATCATAGGAGCAGTTGACAAGGGCAAACAGATTCATGAGGAGATTGTCAAACAGGGGTTGTTGGAAAGAAATATTGTGCTTGGGAATGCTTTAGTGGACATGTATGCCAAATGCGGTGCACTTGCAAAAGCAAAATGCGTGTTTGATGAGCTTCCTGTTCGAAATGTGGTCTCTTGGAGTGCACTAATATCAGGATATGCCCAACAAGGGCAGAGTCGGGAAGCATTGGAGTGTTTTGAACGGATGCAACGTGAGGGCCCCCCCCCCAATGCATTCACTTTAGCTTCCGTGCTTAATGCATGTAGTCACTCAGGCCTAGTAGATGAGGGCCAAATGTATTTTGCAAGTATGGGCACAAAATATGGCATTACAGCAGATATAGAGCTCTACACTTGCATGGTTGATCTTTTTGGCCGCGCAGGGGACTTTGAAAAGGCTTTAGCAATGATCAAGGAGATGCCATGTTCTGATTACCTTCCAGTCTGGCGTGCTCTATTAGGTGCCTGTCGCAAAGGGGGAAATGTGATGCTTGGGAGAATGGCCTTCGACAATGTAGTTCACATAGATAAAAATGATGGTGCAGCTTATATCTTAATGCACAATATTTATGCAGCTGCTGGCATGCAAGAGGATGCAGACAAGATTGAAGATATGCGAGTGAAAAGTGAAGCATGGAAGAAGCCAGGACGTAGTTGGTGGATTGATGCGAGTGGACATGTGCATTCATTTATTGTTGGGGATACAAAGCATGTACAAAGCAAAGAAATCCGTGCAAAGATACAAGAGATTGCTCATAAAATGTCACAAGAAGCTTTATTGCCAAGTTTGCACTGGGTGTCACAAAATACTTCTGATGATGTAAAAAAAGATGTACTTTGTAGACATAGTGAGAAGCTGGCCATTGCGTGTGCCCTCCTCAATACACCTCAAGGGACAACTATACGTGTTGTGAAGAACATGCGGATCTGTGGTGACTGCCATACTGCTACTTCATTTCTATCAAAAATAGAGAAGCGTAAAATAGTGGTCAGAGATACAAACTGTTTTCACATTTTTGAAGATGGAAAGTGTGTTTGTGGGGACTATTGGTGATCATATTGCTACTTCCGATTGTTGTGAAGGGAGCCTAAGAAGAGGTTTTCTGATGTCTGCTTCAGCTCTTGAAACCGGTGAGCTTTCGGAAAGTTCACCAAACCAAAATATGTCCCCCACGATTAAGGCAGGACCACACCTTCTCCCCAATAAAAGGATCAGAAGAAAACATTGGATACCTTTGGCTGCACAACGGGCATCACAAGTTTCTGGCAATGCTGTTTGCTGTTGGCAGTTTCTGCTGATGATACATAACCATCTAATTCATATAGGGTATCTACGCCATCATTTGAGACATGGATGGATTATGCAAAGGTGGCTGAGGAGGGGGTGATTTGTTATGCACCCTCCATAGGCACTTGCAGAGGATCAGAAGATGACGGCATAGCAATAAGAACGAAAGGCTAGGACAAGGCTGACACAAGAAACAGAAAAGAGACAAAGGAGAGACGATTTCTTGCAGGGTTTAGGAGAAAGTTAAAGTACCAAGGCTTCCAAAGCTCACAACAAGGTAAGCTAGGATGATGGCAAAGATACGCTGGGGTAGAGATAGGTAAAGTGGAGTCAAATGAGGGAGCAGTAGAGGACCCAACGGAGCTAATCACAAGAGTGCACAAGAGATAACAAGGACCTGACCAGCCACTGCCGGAAATGGCCAAATTTCTGCCTAAATCAACCAAAGAGAGCAGCTTATAGAGTCGCCCATGAACTCAGTTTACGTATGAAACTTCCCTGGGATTCGTAGCATCCTTTGCATGCACTAAAATGCCACATGCAAGTAATGGATCTGCTCATGCATTTGCCTGCTTTGCTTTTCCATTAAAGACCAAAGTGAAAGTCAACATGTGGGTTAGAAATGTACTAATGCACACTTTAAGAAAGTGTGGTATATGGACTAAATAAGTACATGCACACACACCTTTTTATATGCCTGGCATTCTAGTCCATGCATGAGCATTCAAACTCAGAACACTTGTGCATGTTACTAAAGTAACACATGCACGCGACCCAAAAGCACTCATGCATGAACTCCATATGCCACGAGCTGCTGCCATGCAGCTGCATGCAAAGGTGTGCAAAGCACGTACGAGCCCAAAAATTAGGGTGTCCGCATATTCGTCAATCTGCTGCAGCCTTGAGTGTCAAAATCAGGTCTCGGCGCTTCCAAGATTGCCGTAGTCCCATGCATACCCATTTCGCACTCCAAAGCTGGAGGGACAAGCACAAAGCAGCAACCTGCTGAATCGCCATCTGCTACAGCCAGTTCATGCTGATGAATCAGCCAAAACAGCACCAGAGTGATCTATTCAGGCTGACAAATCAGCCAAACTCACCCATACGGACTGGCCTGATTTAGCCTAGACAGCCATCTTGTGCAAACGATGGCCTGCTCAGGCTGATGAATCATCAACATCCACCTATGCACACAAACTGACAAAAACTCAGTTCAGCCTGCCTTTCACACACACTTGACCGTCCTCAGACAGCGGTGTAGCCATCCTGATCATGTCCATTTTACTATGCATGAACTCATTCATGAATTGCTTCACCCTAACATGCTTTTGCAAGAAGCCAAACCCCGATTCTCTCTCCAGACGTAGAGGCAAATCAAATCCACCAAATTCACCTCCTCCACCACGCCTCAAGATTTTGCTTCTAGGGGCACCAAAACACATAAGACAGATCCTCATGTGGATGAGGATATGAGGATAAGCCCCCAATTTCCAGTGACAGAGTGGCTCTGATACCAATTGAAATGGGCAAATCTTGGGCGAGCATTAGCTAGGCCCAAGCCACAGGATGTAATACAAGTTCTACTTTGATGCCAAGTCCTACAAAAAAACCATAGATTAGAAAGAGCAGACTGGGGGAGATGGCTAGCTAATCACCTAGCTGTAGATCTAATATAAAGGATCACCCTTTGAGCTTGAGGTCAACCAAGCACCACGTCACATCCATGGCCAGTCTCATACCATGGGAGTCTAGCAACCCTATTGTTAGGCCAGACTAGGCATAGGCCTTCTCAAGGTCCTGGACCTTGGTATACCTTTGATTGGCGGGACGCGTGTGCAGTAGCTAGGTTGCCTTGCTTCATCAAGGTGGCAAGTGTGCGACCAAGCAAAATGTCCATACAACAGTGGGTATGGAGCGAGACCTATGTGGTAGCAAGTACAATGATAGAGGGATGGGGAGGGGAGAGATATGATTCCTACAATATTAGGTCGGTGGGTGGGGAAACTAGGATACCATAGGAAAGAGATGGTAAGGTGAGCACACTTGGGCCATTGTAGGCATAAATGTGATTAGGTACTGTGGAAATTAAATTGAAGGATATGACTAGGCTATTCCAAATTACACGCTTGTTATAATGCAGACTACTGATTTATATGACTGGCCCCTAAGCAAGCATCCCCAAGAAAGTGCTCCTAATGCAAAAGCTCGGTAGTTCAAAAGCTAATGCACAAGCCCGTGGTCAACAAGCCTAGTGTACTTAAGTATGTACAATGCATGCCATTCAAAGACTTTATTTAACACCCTCGAGTTTCAACATCGTCTTCAAGCTTGTCTTGCACGTTCGTCCTCAAGCTTGTCATCTTGCACCTTTGTCCTTGAGCTCGTCTTCCTCAAGGTCATCTTCCCCCCTCGTCCTCAATCTCTACCCTCGCTTTCCAAGCTCTAGAGTAGTCTTGCTCCCGCTAGGCTTTATGGTGGATAATAGGTTCTTAAAGTAGTAGTCAAAAAAGCCTGATAGGAATAGGAATCTTCTGCTCATGATTTTTACGAGGAAGAGAGGAAGAGGATAGCTCATGAATGAAAAGGTGGAGAGCACATCATGGGGCTGTTGATGGGGAGCTTCCAGATTTGCAGGCGTTTGTAGGTCTTGATGTAGAAAATGAGATTTGTTCCACCTTTGCTCTGATATAAAGGTAACAATGAAGACGCTATGCTTCTTGTTTTGATTTGACCCATAGGTACATTGAACACAACGAAAGTTTATGCTCAAATTACAACATTAAGAAATGGGGGAGAGAAAGATGGCACGTAGATACAGTTTAGAGTTTCTATAGCGCCGCTTTTTTCTCTAATGAGCACAAATCTTACCAGTTGTGCCATAACGCTTTCCTTGTATGTATAAACAGGTAGGCTGCACTGCACATAGATACGCTCAATTTTCGGCTTGTGTTCTCAAAAGAATAAAAATTGGGAGGCGCATATAGAACATAAGATATGTGCATTAGACATACACCCTTTCAACTTTTAGCTTGCGTTCTCAAAAGAGTAAAAATTGGGAGATGTATCTAGAATAGCTGTTCTTGGGAATGCTGTTGCTTGGATTTGGATCCACAATCGTGAATGATGTCATAATTGTTCATGAGACTAGAGAGATCCTAAAGATGAAAAACGTGAGATGAATGATTCCAACTCTTGCTTCTTATTCCATTTGGGAGGACATTTCATCAAGGAATGTCCCGCTAGAGCTAGTAGGAGAAAGGAAAAAGAAAATAATGAGAGCCCCCCCTATGAGCCAGAAGCAAAAGACGTAACAACATAGCTGTAGCAAGACATGGAGGGAAGATGAATTCGTTCCCTGCATCCTCCATCTCTTTGAACCACGGCTTCACTCCTATTTGGAAGGCGCATTTGTACTCTGTGTCTGTAGGAGGCCGGCCAACCACTTCGATCATGGAAGATGGATAATGTAAAAGGTGGGAAATATGCATGTCCAGCCATGCAAACTGTGTTTGATGAGTGTGATACTTTCTACAGCCCTTAAATTAAATAATTATAAGACGTGTGCAAAGTATCGTACGCATCGGACCAATGGACATGCCATAAGAGCACATCGGTGGTTATTTTATATGCATCTTTGTGTCACGTGCTGTGAAAAGGCAAGCATATGCATGTCCAACCATGCAAACGGTGTTTGATGAGAGTCATACTTTACATGGGCATTAGATTGAATAATCTTAAGATGTATGCAAAGTTTTTTACCTATTAGACAAATGCCCATGTCATAGGAGCACGTCGGTGCGTATCATGTATATGACACGTGGTGAGAAATGGGAAAATACACATGTCCACCCATGCAAACAATGTCTGATGAGCATGATACTATGCATGGACCTTAAAGTATATAATTTCCAGATGTGCACAAAGTATCATACCCATTGGACAAATGCACATATGATAGGAGCACGCTGATGCGTATTTTTTTATCCTCATATGATAACTGTAAAAAGACGAAAACATGCATGTCCATCCATGCAAATGTTGTCTGATGCCTGTGATACTTTGTGTGGTCCTCATATTAAATAATTGCAAGGCATGTGTAAAGTATTGTACCTATCGGACAAAAGGACATGCCATAAGATTGCTTAGATATGTATTTTTTTAGATACTCATGTATGGCACGTGGTGTAAAAAGGAGAAATGTGGATGTCGAACCATGCAAATGGTGTTTGATAAGCATGATACTTTGCACAGAACTTAAAGTGAATAATTTTAATTTGTGTGTAGAATATCATGCCCTTCGGACAAATGCACATGTGGTAGGAGCATGCTGATGCGTATTTTTTGACACTAATGCAACATGAAGAAACAAGCGTATCTAGCCATGCAAATGGTGTCTAATGAGTGTGATGATTTGCAAGGGCCTTAAACTAAATAATCATAAGATGTGTGCAAAGTATCATACCTAGTGCAGAAATGTACATGCAATAGGAGCATGTTCGTGTGTATTTTTTGATACTCATCTACGTCACGTGGTCTAAAAATTGAAAAATATGAATGTCCAAGCATGCAAACGGTGTCTAATGAGTGTGATACCTCACACGGGCCTTAAATACAATAACTATAGGACATGTACAAAGTATCATAGCTATCAGACAAATATACATGCTATAGTAGTACGTCGACGCATATTTATTTTGATACTAATGTATGATACGTAGCAAAAAAATGAAAAAATATGTATGTCCAATCATGCAAATGGTGTTTGATGAACTCGATACTTTGCACGGATGTTGAAGTATAGGATTTTTAACTACGTGCAATATTTTGTACCCATAGGAGAAATGCACATGTGATAGGAGCACGCTGGTGCGTATTTTTTGGTTCTCATCTATGACACATGGTAAAAAAAGGGGGGAATATGCATGTCCAACCATGCAAACGATTTCTGATAACTGTGATATTTTCTACGACCCTTAAACTAAATAATTATAAGGCGTGTGCAAAGTATCATATCCATTGAACGAATGCACATGCCATAGGAGCACATCAGTGGTTATTTTTTGATACGCATCTCTGTCACGTGATGTGAAAAGGCAGGCATATGCATGTCCAACCATGCCAGCAGAGTTTGATAAGAGTCATACTTTACATGGACCTTAGATTAAAAAATATTAAGAGTGTGCAAAGTTTTGTAGCTATCAGACAAATGCCCATGCCATAGGAGCACATCGGCGCTTATTCCTTTTAATACTCATGTATGACTCGTGGTGAGAAATGGGAAAATACGCATGTCCAACCATGCAAATGATGCCTAATGAGCATGATACTTTGCATGGACCTTAAAGTAGATAATGTAGGGATGTGCACAAAGTAGCATACCCATCTGACAAATGCACATATGCTAGGAGCTTGCTGATGCGTATGTTTTGATCCTCACCTATGACAAGTGTAAAAAGGTAAAAATATGCATGTCCATCCATGCAAACAGCGTTTGATGCCTGTGATACTTTGCACAGTCATATTAAATAAATTCAAGGCATGTGCAAAGTATCGTACCTATTAGACAAAAGGACATGCCACAAGATTGAGTAGATACATATTTTTTAATATACTCATGTATGGCACATGGTGTAAAAAGGAGAAATGTGGATATCGAACCATGCAAACAGTGTCTGATGAGCATGATACTTTGCATGAAACTTAAATTAAATAATTTTAAGTTGTGTTTGGAATATTATTCCCATCGGACAAATGCACATGTGGTAGGAGCATGCTATGCGTAGTTTTTTACACTACTCATGTAACATGGAAGAAACAAGCATGTCCAGCCATGCAAATGATGTCTAATGAGTGTGATGGTTTTCAAGGGCCTTAAACTAAATAATCATAAGGCATGTGCAAAGTATCATACCTATTGGAGAAATGTACATGCCATAGGAGCATGTCAATGCGTATTTTTTGATACTCATCTACATCACATGATGTAAAAATGAAAAAATATGCATGTCCAAGCATGCAAACAGTGTCTAATGAGTGTGATACCTCACATGGGCCTTAAATACAATAACTATAGGACGTGTACAAAGTATCATAGCTATTGGACAAATGCGCACGTCATAGTAGTACGTCAACGCATATTTATTTCGATACTAATGTATGATATGTGGGGAAAAAATGAGAAAATGTGTATGTCCAATCATGCAAACGGTGTCCGAGGAGCTTGCTACTTTTCACGAATGTTGAAGTACATAATTTTTGCAAAATTTCGTACCCATAGGAGAAATGCACATGTGATAGGAGGATGTTGGTATCCATGTTGAAACAAGACGAAACTTGGTAGGACTTTAATACATGTTGGGTATCCATGGTTAAAACAAGAAGAAACTTGGTAGGACTTTAATACATGATGACATAAATATTTTGGCTAGATGTTATTGCATTTGGAGTGGCATATCGATTTGTTTTAGGGTGCATTACCCTTTTTAACTGCATGTGGGCTGAAACATTTTGGATACGGTAAACTCAACAGCCTCAAACCCTTCCTGCAAGATTTTGTCTTCCAAAAAAGCTCCATCGCATGCGACATGAAAGCATTAATATCTTTGGAATTCTAATGTAAAAGCGGCAGATAAAATTGAACATGAGCCATAACAATGGATTGTACAATTCTGAGGCGAACATGTAGAGGCCATGTAGATAATTCCCAGTAATCCAATTTCTTATATAGCTTCTCAAACACCCATACCATTTGTTGTTTAATAGTAATATTGTTTCCATGAACAAACCCTCGTAGTCAGTAATGCAAGGGCGTGGCTTGCAACAAGTTGGGGAGAATGTTTCAACCCTTCATTAAACAACCAAAAGTGAAATAAGGGATGAAAAATGAAGGATGAAGGGGTAGAGGAAAAGGACAAAGCAACCATGCACCACTCCCCCCAAATGACTTCCTGGACATAGTGGTCAAAGGACCTAGTAGATGCATTAATTCTACTGCAAACCTAGACAGCAACACCACCTTTTGGATCTTTTTTTAGGGAAGTAAAGGTGCAAGATTTTAGGAAGAACAAAAGCCAAGGGTAGGAGACTGTCTGAATGAATTGAAGAGGTGTGATAGTAGATGTTAGAGCTCTTTTATGGTTGTAAAGGTGGTGGGTAGTACTCACCACCTGTGCTTGTCTCACAATAGTATGTATACATAGGACTCTAGAGTCTTATAGTTAAGGTCCATCAAGATTTTAGTGTGCATGTGTCAAGTGGAACCAGGGTTGTTGTTGTATCTAGACAATTTGGCTTTACATAATAGAATTCTTTCTCAAAGCAATCTTCTTATTCATTCCACTTTGCTTTTGCTTTTGTATGTACACATGATCTTTCTAGTACTTTTCACTTTGCATGCTTGCACTGATTTCATGATCTCTAATGTAGCGTCACTTGCCCAACTACCTAGAAATAATAATTGCCTTGCCACCCAAATGACAAGTGGCCATAGGATGAAGTACCAAATAATAGCACACAACGTGTCCACTTCAGTGTTAACACTCAAATTCTTGCATATTAGGGTAAGGGTTTAATAGACCTACAAGAAAATAAATGTGATTGTGAACATCAAGTGATGGTTGAGGTTGCTAGGATTTGTTTTTATTTTGAGACCGTTTGAAGGTCTATCACACAAGGTTCACCACCCTCTGTAGGTATACAAGCCACAACGTTCCTTTCGCGACGGGAAGAACCGACGAAATCCTTGATCATGCAGGACCCAAACGGTGGCATTCTACTAGCGGCATGCCCATCCAAGATGCTACTCTCAATCCCTCATCGCCTACTAGATCAATGACCGCACCTCATCTCGCAAGACGAGCATGCACAAAAAACTATCAAAACATTCGGCGATGAGAAGGGTTCACCCACCCATGGAGACTTCGGTAGTCACAAGAGGGGTTGGGAACCAAACACCTCACCTCACCATGCCCTCGCTCAACGGTCGGCCTTTTCCCACAAGCATGAGAACCACTCCCCATAAAGTAGTTGCTGGCAGCCAGGCAAGGTGGTAGCTCCATTCATCTCACGAATTGCTCTAAACAGTCACACTGGGGGGGGGGGGGGCTATGCATGCCGAAGGAAGGGGGCATGCACGCAAGGTGTTGAGGGGGGAAGAGGGGGAAGGGGGGGGGCATTGGTCCAACACTCTGACCAAGGGTGCTTCAAGAGATGGAGACGCCATCCACGTGAGGAATGAGGTAAATGTATATTTTAGAATGGCCTGCACAAGTGGAAGAAAATGCTCCCACTTTCCCTAAGCATCATAACAATATGATTTCAAAATATCAAATGCCATACCATTATACTTTTCTGTCTCACCATTTGATTGTGGATGGAAAGCACTGGACATCTGCAGTAGCTTAGTACCGAAATTATCACAAACAAGGCTCGCTAAAAGTTAGATGTAAACTTGGAGTCCCTATTGGATGTGATGGTCTTTGGCAACCCTCCAATGGGATACCAATACTTGATAAACAAACGAGCTACATCTTTAGCACTGGCCATTTGTTTGTAAGGAATAAGCATACAATATTTACTAAAGCAACAAACAATTGTAAGATAGTGAGTATTACGCGTCCCTGTGGATGTTGGAAGTAGCCCCACAAAATCCATTCCTATGTTCTGAAAAGGACCGTTGGGGATTTGCAAGTGCATACTTGACCTTTTGGCATATCCGACAATTTTAAACATAGCCATATACATCCTTCCACATCTTTGGCCAATAGAAATAGCACTCTAACTTCTCCAAAGTCCCTTGATACCCTTGTGACCACTGGTAAGGGCATCATGGGCATCATGAAGAAGCAACTGCCATTTGTCTTCGAGTACACATAATCTTTTCTTATAGAAAATCCAAGCATCCTCTAATGGGTAATGGCTTGGAGCAAGCGTCGTGGCTAACTGGAACTATGTGCCAAACTCTGCTGACTTTGCGTACTATGCCTTCATGCTATCAAGATCCTTTCCTTTGATTTCGAGCACAATGCCCTGCTCAATGGTCTGGATGGAACCTTTTCGACTGAGAGCATTGGCAATGGGGTTGTTTTTGCCGGGAATATACTTGATCATTCCCCTAAACTACTGGAATATCTGGCTCCACTGTTATTGCCGATCGCTCCATTGCGCACTAGGCATTGTCTGAAGCCACTTAAGGGCTTGGTGATCTGTCTTAACGTGAAAGTCTATCCATATAGGAAAGGCTTCTAATGTTTTAATTCCTGGATGACACCGAGGAGCTCTCTATCATAAACTGAATAGTTCTTTTTGGCATCGTTAAGCTTTCTGCTGTAATATGCCATGGGCCTATCTTCTTGCTGTAAAACTGCCCTGATGGTGACATTGTTAGCGTCTATGATTACCAGAAATGGATCCTCCCAAGAGGCGATCTTCATAACTGGTGCTATCGTGGCTAGCCGTTGCAAGTCATGGAAGGATTGCAAAGCTTTGCTTATGACTTGAACTTTTTGTCTGCGTGTCTTTACCCCCTTGAGTAAATCTATAAGAGTGGCTGCGTGTGTCAAGAAACCATCCATGTGTGAGTTGTATGCTTGACACAAACCCACAAAGGATCGGATCTCTTGAGCCGTCATGGGGACAGCTCAACTTGTGATAGCTTGAATCTTCTCTAGGTCCATTCAAATCCCTTGAGCACTAATGATGTAGCTCAAATATTGAATTTCTAGCAAGCCGAATTCACTTTTCTTTGCGTTGGGTATAGCTGGTTATCACGTAATAACCATAGGGCACATCGCACATCCTTTATATGTTGCTCGGCTGTAGTGGAAAAGATAAGGATATCATCAAGAAAGATGAATAGGCACTGCCCAATATACTCTGCAAATACCGTGACATCATCTTGTTGAACGTTGGTGGTGCATTCTTCAGACCAAAGGGCATGACGACAAACTCGTAATGAGCTCGCTCTATTCAGAAAGCTATCTTTGGGATTTTAGCTTCAAAAATTTGGACTTGATGGTAGCCACTCTTGACATCAAACTTTGAGAAAAAATTTGCACCATTGAGTCATTCCAAGATGTACTCGGTGCGGGACATAGGAAACTTGTTGCTTACTGTAAGCTTGTTGAGTGCTCTGTAGTCAACACATAGTCGTATGGACTTATCCTTCTTTGCCACAAATAAAATGGGTGTAGCAAAAGGTGAAGAAGGTGGTCTAATAAACCCTACGCGTAGTAATTGAAACAATTGTTACTCTAACTCCCCCTCCATAGACTTGGAAAGTCGATATGGGAACTTACTTGGAGGTGTCGAGAGTTTGGAAGTAGATCAATGTGATGGTCTTCCGGTCAGTTGGAAGAAAGATAGGGTGGCAGATCATCTCGGAGCATGATGTCTTGGAACTCTTGGAGTAGATCCACCATTGCTTGCCCCATCAAAGGAGCGGCTTGTACTGCAATGATTTGGCACTAGACCTAGACGTGCACACATGACACCCTTGCAGGCGGCACGGCCTGCTTGAATATGTGAGATTAATGGAATCCCTAGGATGCTCCAATTATCACGTATCATGATGGTCTCAGGTAAACCTTCCTCAATAGTGAAGGTGTCTTGCCTTGAAAAGGTAAAATGGATCACCTTATGCATGATGTGTGTGTGCAAGCTAGGCGTGAACCCGTCCATTGCAAGCTCATGAGGCACCAAGGTGCACCCCACTGTCTTGGCAAGCTCAGGGGAGATGGCATCTTATGAACTCCCCATATCAAACAAGACAATTAATTGATGCCTGTTAGCTGTGCCGTATGCCCGAATGAGCGCCTTCTTTTGATCCGAGAAATCGCCCTCCTTCTTATCTTGAAAGACTATCGTGGGATAAACGTTCAAAGCAAGGAAGACGGCATTCATATAGCTAAGGATGGAGGCAGGGCTGGAAGTGCCAAGACATTGGCGATGGATGAAGTAGGCGCTTTCACAGCCTTCTCGACAAGCCATTTTAGACAATCCTTATTGCCATGCCGATGTGGTGGCAATGAAAGCAATGATGTTCTTGGTGGTACCGCTTCTGCTTGTTGGGCTGTAGATAGCTTGCCATAGTGCTCACTTTAGCCTTGTCATCCGGAGTCATCTTGGGCTTAGACTCCTTCGACTAGAAGCCTGGCCTTCTTTCTTTTGGGACCTCCAAATGGTATAACGTATGTTCATGTCCAATCCTCAAATGAATTACTTCATCTTGGCACTCTCCATCACACCCAACTGCTACACCTGCGTGATGACCTTGTTATTATATGTCAACACAGGAAAAGCATTCTGGGAGAGGCGAGAGAATTCATCCTCCAGGTTAAGCATATATTGGGGTGGGAGAAAACGGGCTTTGAGGTTGGCCACAAATGTTGCCTAAACATAATTCGTCTTAAACATTGTTGGGTCAGAATGCTTACTAGCCTAATGTTGCCACACTAGGTCACCGCCTCACCCATAAGATGAGGGGTTGCAAGGTGGACTTTATCTTGCTCCATCTTGAATCCGCGCTAATGGAAAATGAGCTACAAACTGATGAATAAATTGCAAAATTGCTGAATGGTCACACTTAGCATCATACTTAACAAAATTGGGAGTGGACCGAGTGAGTGGTGTTACCTTTGTCGATGTGACGAAGTTGCTGAGGCGGTGACACTTGCTACGCTCAAACTTGCATGCATAGTAGCTAACATCCATTTGTGTTGGAGAAGCATCGCCTCTCGGTCTAGCTTTTGTTGCCTCTCTGCTTGGGCGAGCTCTGTGCGTCGCAATGCCTACTTATTTTTGCGTTCCTAACTCATCAACAAGAGTAGTTTTTTAAAATGTGTGGTTTCTCTTTCTTCTAGTAGATTTTTTGCTTCTGTTTCTTCCAGATGTTATGTTGGACTCTTCTTGTGTCACCTCCTTTGGATAGGCGAATATAAGAGGAAGAATGACAGGATTTTATTCTTGCTTACATTTTGTGCACAGAAGAATGCTATGAACTCTTTATCAAGATTCTATGTACCTTCTTTAAAATGCAATTGTTGAGGTGCTTGCATTTTGGATCCACATATTGAAGTGCTTGGTCGGCCTCCTACAAACGCAGAGTAAAAATGCGCCTTCCAAATAACAGCGAAGCCGTGGTTCAGAGAGATAAAGCATGCAGGGCACAACGTCGATTGGGTTGCGGTGGCTACTCGTTTGGTAAGTGCACTCGAATATGTAATCTTACCTTTAAAATCATTTTATTCTTAAAGTAAGAATCTTATTTTTTTAAATGGTTTCATTCTTAGGGTGGCAATCTCCCTACGGAGGAGCGAGTGCTGACATCGACAACGACGGCGATGAGGACATTGGCGAGGGCTAGGGATCGGGCAGAGGAGGCAAAGCAAAGATCCACTAGGCCAAGGATGAGGACATGCACGTGTCATGTAGCTCGATGAAGCCAAAGGAGTAGAGTAGTAGTGGATATGTGATAGGAGTTTACATCGCATGGCATACCTCTGTATGCAATTTTGTATATCTCATTTTGTACCACCCTTTTCGAAAGGGATTTTATGTTTAAAAACTTGATTTTTGAGTTTCAAAAGCATTCCCCTATTGTAAACTACAAGCAATAGTGGGGCTGAATGGGTCTGAAACAAGCCTTGTTCTACCCCATTAAAAAAAATTTAATCTTCTATAAAACATCAGTATATACCGACATTTACTGTATAGCAGTGTCGATATTTACCGATGTTTACTAGCATCAGTATACCCACTCATCTTTTTTGATGCTTTTTTCGATGATTTTCCCTATTTCAACTTTTTGTGTGTATTAAACGTCTATATTAGTGTCGAAAATTGACCAATACCTTAGTGAATGTCCCACAAACCCAAGAGATGGTATGTTTAATAGAGTCACAATGTTTTGAAGCTTTGTTTTTTGACGTAGTAGCCTCCTCTAATGCTGAAAGTAAGACATTCCTCTATTCAAGCACCTTCGTGTTCCAAATAGAAATTACATTTTTTTTCTCCAAACTTAATGTTTTACAGAATAAACCACCCAACTTTGCTTTGAGAGGAGGTTTCTTTTTCATATTTTCCAATGGCATTTCTGGCAGTGCATGTTCTTGCTTCATGCAAGTGCTATCTCGGCTGCCACTCCTCAGATTACTTTCAACCACCCAATCCACCTCAATGCCATGTTGGGCTGCAACAGATGCCGGGCTAGCAATGTGCCAACCTCATTGTTCAAGACTGATTTTATATAATATATCCTTCTGTAAATAGAAATAAAGTTGTCATATACATCCTTTTTCAGGATTCCGATGTATCCACCATGATGGATGGCTTTGTAGAGATTGTTCTTCCTTACTGCCTTGCCGACCACCTTGCCCGCTGCATTAAGGATTTCTGCTCCGGTCCTCTTGAAACGCACCTCCAAGTTGCGATCAGTTATCGCAGCGACCGAAAGCAAGTTCTTCTTTAGCTGAGGAACTAGTAATACATCAGAAAGCTCTTTAGTTTCACCCTCTTGAATGGAAAGAGAGATAGTACCTGTACCTTCCACAGGGCATTTTGCATTATTACCAACCGTCACGTTCATGGGCTCTTGTAGAGGCTTGAAAGAGCTATACCAGTCCTTCTTTCTGGTCATGTGACGGGACGCTCCACTATCAAGGAGCCACGAATCATTCGTTGTTGAAACTTCTGTTGAGGAGCATATTTCTTCAATTGCAACCCATAGCTCCAACTCAGTTTCAACTGTGTTGGCAGATTCCTTGCCTTTCGAAGAAGACTGTGTAGTGCCATTCTTTTCGTCCTGCTGCTTCTTTCTGCAATCCTTGATCATGTGACCGCTTTTGTTGCAGTAGTGGCACTTACCTGAAAACTTCTTCTTCTTACCATTCTTCTTCTCTCCACCCTTCCCTTTGGATGTGGTTGAGAATGCTGCATCACTTCCGCCATCGCGGGTCTTCATTCGCATCTCCTCCTCTAGAAGCATCGCGCTGAACTCTTCAAAAGTGAGGGGTGGATTTCTTACCTGCGTGTTGAGTGTCGTGACCAACGCATCGTACTTTTGTGGAAGGATCCGAATGCACCTTCTGGCCAACTCTTCGCTGGTCTTTGTAATCCCAACCGCCGCCATCTGATCACGTAGATTCTTGATCCGTGTGATGAATGTCTCAGCTGATTCTCCATCAGAGCACCTCTCTGCAGCAAGCATATTCTCCAGATTTTGAATTCTGGTCTGATTCCGCGTTTCATACTGACCTTTCAGTATGTTCCAAGCCTCACTTGCCTTGTCTGTGTGCTGAATCAGAGTCAAAACAGAATCACTTGAACTGGTAACAAGAGCGCAGAGTGCATCTGCGTTCCTTCGTTTCCATGCCCGAAGAAGATCTGCATTCGGTGGCGTTATGACGTTGGGGTTGTTTGGATTCGGTGATCCAACCGGTTCTGGATCCAATCCCAGAACAGTATCCAGAAGCTCATATGAATCCAAGATCGCGCTGATCTTGAATTTCCACAAAGTATAATTCGTCCCATCGAGCTTGCCTTCATTGAAGGCAGGTGGACGAATTCGCAACGGGGTTGGTGCAGCCATCACTCCTAGTAGCCTTTGCTAACAAAGCTCGTTGAACTTGCAATAAAGTCGTTACTCAGATAGCCTGAGCTCTGATACCATGTAAGAAAATAGTACGCAGCGGAAGATAACAACAAAACGCAAGTACACGATGGAAAGCTAGAGAGAATACAAAAATTCTGATATACCAAACTGCTGATACAACTGATGGTTGGCTGTCCACCCGTGCGCTCTACAGACAGAGCTTCGATGGTGATCTAGACAGATGCTGGACGGAGGACTATGAGCGTGAAGAACTGGTGATCTGATGATAGGGGGTGGCCACTTATATAGTGTAAGTGGTTGACGGTCGGCCCTGTAATAGGCAGTCGGCCTAATAGACAGTCGGCCTGGAAGACCAACCGACCCTTCAGAAAACATGCCGTCGGGCAGATGAAGGATCGCGCATAGGTCATACCGTCGGGCCTGGGGCTACCGGCAGCCCCCGGACCCTGCCGCTGGGGGCTTTGCCCCCAGACCCCCACCGGGGGCCTGCGCCCCCCGGACCCCCTGCTATCGGGGGGGCTATCGCCCCCCCGAACCCCCCCTTTGTGCAGACGGGTATCTACTCTTGGCTCCTAAGCCGTCTCATAACCATCTGGTCTACTCTAAGACCCCTTCCAGTGTCTAAACTGGGGATCCCTCCCAATATCTGATACCCATCATGGCTTCTCCTCATATGGGGGCCTTACAACATTGGGTACACAGAATATTGGTGGGTTACATGAGAGGTGGACATTTGAGCTAACTCTAACACAAGTTGCACCACAAAGTAAGTAAATTTTTAAGGATAGAGATGTGGATATGGAGATGCCACTACCAATGGCGGATCCAATTGATCTAAATGACCAGGCTTGGACTTAATGTGATTGTCCTAAAATAGCCCATTGGTTGGAACATCATGCAACCGTGGTTGGTTCAGCTCAAACACCAGTTATGTGATTGTCCAGAACCAGTGTGGTTGAACAAAAATTAACAACAATATATTTTTTCTATATTTCACAACAGAACGGTAATATATTGTTATTGTCCTAAACCAGCCCGTTGGTTGGGACATCATGCAACCGTGGTTAGTTCAGCTCAAACACCAATTATGTGATTGTTCTGAACTAGCGTGGTTGAGCAAAAATTAACATCAATATATTGTTAATTTACTAGACTAGCTTGGTGGTTGGAACATTATGCAATCATGGCTATTTCAGCTCAATCACCAGTTATGTGATTGTCTTGAACCAACGTGGTTAAACAAACATTAGTTGTTGACCAGCCTGATGGTTGAAATTACTGTGTTTCTTAGTACTTAAATTAATTAAATTTAATTTCCTACTATTCAGGTCATATACCACTTAATTTCTAGACTGGGATGGCTTAGAATTAATGTGATTATCCTAAACCAACTCGGTGCTAGTTCAAGATGTAAACAATATTTACTAAATGAAATTGTGAAATTCAGAAATGAAAAGCAATATATTGTTATTTCTAATTATGAAATTCAGAAATGAAAAGCAATATACTTGTTATTGCCTAATATGTGAAGTTGAGACCGTTAGGCTAAACCAACCTGGTGGTTGAAATTGTGACCATGTCCTAAACTAGCCTGGTGGTTGAAATTGTGACTGTCCTAAACTAGCCCATCAGTAGTTGAAATTGTGACTGTCCTAAATGTGCCCTAAACCAGCCCGGTGGTTGAAATTGTGATTGTATCCTAAACCAGCCCGGTGATTGAAATTGTGATTGTCCTAAATGAGTCTGGTAATTGAAATTTTGACTATCCTAATTTAGCATGGTAGTTGAAATTGTTTTATTTTGCTAGTACCTTGATTACTTCAACTATTAGATTCATTATATGTGACTGGATTAAACTAGCGTGAGGGTTGAAATTGTTTTGTTTTCTCCTAGGTTGATTAGTCTAATTAGACTGCATTTTTGCACATATTGTGTTTTGTATTGTTTTCCTTTTGGACCTCATAGTAGTGTAAAAAGGGAGCTCACTGTACTGTTATTCCATTTAAAAGGGGGCTCATTGTACTATTGTTCCCACATGTTGGGTCAGCAGACGAAGATGTATCTCAAGTTTATTGATCAGAATCTTGACATTTTAATTGGGCAGAGGAGTTTTGAGCATTGTAAGCCCTGGTACGTTAGGAAACTCAAAGACAGGAATGCTTATTGTTGCAAAACACACATAGACTTTGATCTTGCCTAGCAAGCTATGAATGACTTGAGATCTGGTCATATTGGAGCATTGCTCCATGGGGATCGATGCCCATGTCTCCCCGATGAATGTGCAATCTGTAGGCCACATGTATCCCCATCATGTGTTGCAAGGGAGACCAAGTTTTGTAGCCTAAGGTCTCTGTGGGAGCGAGTGGCTTATCCAAAGGGAGACCGTGAGTGGCACCGCATTGAATGCATTCGTGGCACATGCAAGCATTACAGTCTAAAGCTAAGAAGACATTTCATACTTGTCCAAATGAAATAAGGAAAGATAACCACGTTGCTCTAAAATGGAGGAGATTTGAAAATGTCAATGTTGAAGGATCAGATAAAAAGAGATGGCTACTATCATATAAGAGCACTTAGCCGAGGGAGCTTATAGGTCACATGGTTCAATCCATCCCAAAAGATGTATTTCATAATTTCACGGCCAGCTAGTAGGATTAGTTTAGAATGTGCCTTGCCAATTTCTCCCATGATGCTATTGTCTCTGTCATAGCTTCTGTTGAAAATTATTCATTTCAAAAACAAGATGAGATACAAAGTGCTCACTGGTACAACCACAACAAGACAAAGCACTTATAGATGCACACACAAACACATTTACTGAACTAAAAAAAAACTTACGTACATGTCTATTTGCGCGCTTATTTCTACGTCTAGAGACCCGTGGCTAACAGTGCATCTATATAGCAGACAGACATGCGTATAGATGCGCATCTAGACACATGAATTGTTGGAGGTGCAAATCTCTCATGGACAAAGGGGATAAGAAGAAGGAGAAAGGGTTGAATTATCCCACATACAAAGGTGTGTGGAAGATGAAGGGACATAAATAGTCCAAGTTGCCCCTCCTATCTTCAATTCCCCCAAGCTTGCCTTTTGTGGAGGTTGGAGGGCTGGCTAGGCAAGGGTGCCTTATGGCAGGGGTGGGGACCTGCCATACACACATGCCAGAGCCTCCGTAGTGGCCATGAAGGTTGTGCACTTCCGTGAGGTGCTAGCGGTCTTGGCGGGGGGCACGCTAGGCACATGCTCTTGGATTCTAACATGGTATCAGAGCCCGGGTCTGATCCCCGGCCACCTCTCTCCATGATCGATTGGAGGGGGGTGTTGGAGGTGCAAATCTCTCATGGACAAAGGGGATAAGAAGAAGGAGAAAGGGTTGAATTATCCCACATACAAAGGTGTGTGGAAGATGAAGGGACATAAATAGTCCAAGTTGCCCCTCCTATCTTCAATTCCCCCAAGCTTGCCTTTTGTGGAGGTTGGAGGGCTGGCTAGGCAAGGGTGCCTTATGGCAGGGGTGGGGACCTGCCATACACACATGCCAGAGCCTCCGTAGTGGCCATGAAGGTTGTGCACTTCCGTGAGGTGCTAGCGGTCTTGGCGGGGGGCACGCTAGGCACATGCTCTTGGATTCTAACATGAATAGATGCTCTGCTAAAAATTTAAAAGACAGACAGATGCACCGTTAAATGCGTGTATGGACGCATTTATAAATGGTCTTATAGATGCGTATATAGATGCACAAATAGATGCTTCTCGAACAGACATACATGTATATAGACGCGTTTATAGATGCACTAATAGACACGCTACATAATATTTTTTTTTTAATTTACAGAATGTTGTGTATGTTGTGTATGCTATATAGTTATAAGAATCCCATTTCCACATTGTGTAATTCAATTCTTATAGCCAACTGCATTTTAATTACAATTCCAAATAAAACATTACAACTCCGAAATGCAATAAAATTGAAAGCTCAAAAAGTGCTTGTATGTACATATAGCACGAAGCTAAGCCACGTCATGTGGCTTCAAGTACAAAAAATAAGAGGAGTGTATATACAAGAGGCACGAAGCCAAGCCAGTGGCTTTAAGTACAAAAAAGAGTAGCTAGCACTACTTCTATGACTAATATATGTTCTCCACGTCCTCGCTCCCTTCCACGCTCCCTTCTGCGCTCCCTTCTCTGCCTCCTTCCTCGTCTTCTTGTGCAGGGACCTATAAACAAGGGACAACATATATCAATGTATGAAAAATCAAATCTTTACTTATAATATTGACATTATTTAATTACTTTCAAATATCTCGGGGGCCGCTCCAATAGCCCGGATATACTGCTCCTTAATAATCAACCTGTCATGATAGAAGTGCTTCCATGTATCTCCTCTGCGATGGTGGCAGTGGTAGGCTTCTCAACAGGAGTAGGGTATTTGCCCACGATATCAAGTTACAAGACGACACAATTTGCGGAGGGGTTAGTACAAAGAAACAACCTCCTAATAAACTACATAAGCAATATAATTTGAGATTGATACTTACAAATTGGGCCTCCCGTGATTCAACACCCCCTGCTCCAAAATGCACGCATCCATATTGCTCCATCTGGATCCTTCATGCCTCCACGTGCTGCAGACTGGGGTCCTCCCTCGTTGACTTCACTGCTTTCTTCCACTCACGCTTGTGAGCGGTGTGGGGCGGGCCCCTTGATGGTTGACCTCCCTCGAGCCTGGCAAGCTTCGCTAGTGCCTGCCTCTTAAGCAAAGATCTTTTATTGCCAAGTATCGTAAAAATCTTTGACTTGGCTCATTTATCTGTGAATTGATGATTGGGGGGGTTAGGATACCTAGAGCGAACAGCAGTGAGGGTCTCACAGCCAACCTCTTTGGCTGGTCTTTGTAGTGGATAAAGCAATCTCTATAATTGTTAGCAATTACAGAGCGCATGAAGGCCATGATGTCCTTCCCCTGTGCATCCATCAAGATGCCTCCTGTCTGAGTGATGTCATAGAAGATCGTACCATCACCCGGAGGCACATCTAAATCATCTGAATCATCATCGTCCCCACACCACCCCTCCCAAAGCACTATGCCATGCATCCCCCACCGCTCTCCCTGCTACTACGCCTGCTACCGTGTCGTGTCGAGCTAGTACGTTGGCCACTCGTAGATAGAGACTGCACGGGACTACGTGGACCACTCGTAGTTGGAGAATCGAGTCTCGATTGCACAGGAGTAAGCCGATGGCTCTGTAAGATAGAAGGACCTCCTAATGGCATGAGGGAAGGGGCATAAGATGGCATGGCGAAAGGGGCATAAGACGGCATGGGAGAAGGGGCATAAGATGGCATGGGAGAAGGGCCTCGACTGTGTAGCTGGCTGGGCTGTGCTGACTCCGCTGGGGTAATCTCAGATGGTGTGAGGTGGTTTGGAGTCTATAGTGCCGACTCTTGGGGGGTGTTTAGAGTACCCGTCATATACCCGTATAACTCCGCAGGACCAAGAGGGTGCCCTAAAAGGTTATATAAGTCCCTAAAAATAGACTCTCGAAGATCAGGTGAGCCCAAAGAGCTTCTTGACCACATGATGAACTGGAAAAAAAAAAAAAGACGATTACTGATGAGCTGAGAAGAAAGGGGAAGGGAAGAAAAGATTACTATCGGAGCGCATCTATAGACGCGTCTAAGAAGCGCATCTATTTTTTCGTATAACAATGTGTCTATAAACACGACTGTCTATGTCTGCAAACAGGCTAGACGCGCGTCTAGACATGCCTATAGACGCGATTTTAGACGCGCCTATAGATGCGCTCCGACAAATGAGTAGAAAAGGACATGCGTGCGACACAAAAACGTAACACTAATACCAAAATCATGCGTTTCTTGGATATGACAAAGGACAAATCCAAAGAAAGCAACTTCCAAAAAAGATCAACTGTAAAAAGACTTACCTTGGATAGAGGTATGGAAGCTTCTTCTCCTTTTTCAAAGTTGCTTCTCTTCCTTGTTCACCCTCTTCTCCTTTAAGCTTGGAAGTAAGTGTGGGTGCCTTCCTCTTAAGTATAAGCTTGGAAGTAAGTGTGGGTTCCTTTCTCTTAAGCGTCGAAACTGTGGATCTACTAATAGCAAAGCAAGCGAAGTATAAGTAATGTGAAGAAAAGCAAAGCGAGCACGCTAAAAGCAGATTCTAAAACCACATCTATAAGCACGTTTAATAGTGCATCTAAATACGCATGTAATTGCGTGTCTAGATACACAGAGCAAATGCGGTTTTAGACGCACTTGTAGACATGCACCACAGAACAGATAGACGCAGTTTTAGATGGGCCACAAAGTTTAAAATTAAATATTTGAAGAAAAGTAAATTTTTTGGGTTGTTTGTTTGTAGGATGTCTTGATCTTCAACAAGTAGCTCTAGTGAGGATGAATCCCTCCGTATCCACCATCGCGAAATGTGGTTGGAGCAAAAAATCAAATGTATGTGTGATCGATGTCAAGGAAACATGTATCGTGCATGCAGGATTACACTCAATCACATCTCAAAGTATGGAGAATGGGATGCGACCGTAAACATGGTAAGTGTTTAAGAGTTAAGGTTGATTGAGATACCTATGGGTGTTCATATGTTTGAGTTATGATCCTGTTTTAATTTGATACAGGATGCAGTGCCACACCCGCATATGTTGCCCTAAGAGGCCTATCATGTATTGTTGAGCACAAGAAAAGCACATTCACTCAAGATTCTATTTATGAGTCCAAGCTAATATATCTTGGAACCTAATTGACTTGAGGTACATGTCATGAGCATTCTCTTCATCATGTTTACACATAGGTTCCATCCACCTTAGAGCGCTCCATAGATCCTGAGGCACGCATGTTTTGTCATGGTATAAGAGCTCCCTTGCCTTCCACTGAGGCATTGCAATCCTTGAGAGTGCGAGAGAGATCCATAGATTGAGGCTGATTGAGTAAGCATCCTTTCATTTCGTTGATGTAAGAGATTTCCACTTGGAAGAATTTTCATCCATTCCGTTCATCTCTATGTGAGAGAGAGGTCCTTGATTGAAAGCAAGAAAGATTATCTGTGTGTGAGCTTGGATTTTGTGGTGTTGCTCTATCTAGAGCTTAGCCAGATTACAGGGCAGCCATCTTCTATGCCCTTCTGTGACTAAGGGCCTTAGCACATGGATGGGGCTAGCATGGGTTTAGGATGGATATATTTTTGTCATCATTACTCCCATCCTACACCAAGTGGTCTAGGATGGATTTAGAATGGGAGTAGCCACTTTTTCTCCCATCCTGGACCATGGCCTCTAGACCCTGGCAGCCAAAATGGGTTCCCCTTTTTTAGGGATTCCAAAACATGGAAGGATGGCATGTGTCCTTGTCCCCACAAGGTCCCCACCTCTTAAACACATGAAATGATGTCGTGTGTCCTCTTCCTCCTAAACCCATACCTAGTTCTTTTTTTGTTAGCACATGGTGGGATGGGAATAGGATAGAAATATGCATGGGACCACTTGGAACCACCTTTTCCCATTCCCATCCTATTTCTTCCCATGTGCTAAGCCCCTAAGGCTCTACTCCAAAGCTTGTCTCATGATCAAGAGCTTCTGATGACCAGCTTCTCAGACAACCGAAAGCCTCCACGAGCTCTCTAAGGTGGCTTCTCACACAGTGCTCAACCAAAGCCGCCACGATACATGGATCTCCTGGCCCTTAAGTTCCATGCTCTAGCACTCGTAGCTCTCCACACTTAGCCTCCAGTCTCCAAAGCTCCTGTAACAAGCCTATAGCAGCTGACCTCAAGCTGCCATAGCCAGTGCCATCCCATATGAGCGATCAACACCACAACTCTACACAAGCCACCATACAAGCAAGAGGTCTTCATGGCTGGCAACCCCTCGCCTTCATCAACCCGAGCGGCTAGTCCATTGTCTCCCAAAAATTCTCACGGGCTACCTACGCTAGATAGACTCCAACAGTAAGCACCTCGGCCAAAACATGGCTCCTATGACTTTTATGCGAAATGGCCTCCACGCCTCCATCGGCGACCCAAACATAGTCTACAACAGATTGAGCCTCAGTCAAGACTAACAATATTCAGTGTGGCTTGTGCTGCTGCTCAAGCACCTCAATCAATCCATTCAATCGACAATCTTCATATAGAGTGAGTGAGCCACGAAGCCTGGCACAACATCAAGTGGCAAAAACTAAGCACTTCAATAGAAGCCAAATGGGACCAGAGAGTTCTTGAAAAAAGTATTCAAAGGCTGAATTGTGGAATTCGTAATCATGGAGATCGTGCTCATTGCCCATCACCGTCAATAACACGGGTGCCTTCAAAACCTTCTAAAGCTCCATCGACACACAAATTGCCAGCGACTCCTCCAACAAGCTTCTACGGGCTAGCCTTCCTATGGCAACGAACCCATCGGGTCTTCCAGTAGCTCTCCACCTAGCAAACGTGACTGGCCACAATGACATCCAGCTTTGTCTCATTGACTACACCAGTAGATTGAAGCATAGCCCGTCTTCTCTCCAGCACGGCTGATCCACTACCAGCGGTCACTATGGTGGCAGAAACCTTCTCCAGAAGTGATGTGCATCCTCAACAAAGCCAACTCGCCTTATCTTTCACAAAATTTTCCACAATTAGACATGTGGCAAAAGATAAAACTTAACCATGGTTAAGGGTACTTGGGGCTAGGTTCAGATACTTGAACCATAGTGAAGTTTGATAACCTTGGGTTAAGTCATTTGGCTCAAAAGACTGACACATGGCAGAGTACCACATAAACATGCACAATCAGCAATGCCACCCAAGTACAGTAACCTCTTGCTAAGCACATTGTGAGTGCAGCATGTGAACAACCAAGCCACACCATCAAAGGCCCCTCTTCTTCACAAAAACTTCGACAAGGCGTAACTTGCAATCCATGAAGAATTTGGACATGCTCCAAAAAGGAAAAGTGATCATCTTTTTGAGCTTTATGCGCCTGTTAGAATAGGACCATTTTTAGCAATTAGACACTGCCATTGAAGCAAAAAACACTCATGGTAAGACCTTTGCAACGAATGGAAAAATGAAGCATGAATGTACACATCGCTGTCACAAGCAAGCGAGAAGCACAAGTGCATGAGATGACCATAGCACATAACATGGCATCCACATATAGAGCATCAAGGCACATGCAAGAACAAAGCATCATGCATCAAGCTACATCGAGTAAAGATGCGAACGCCATCGACATCAAGCATTGAGAAGCAACAACCTTGCCACCTTCAGCCCATATGTTTTGTAAATCAAACCTGACCACATGAGAGTAGCTATGAAAGCACCCAAGGGAGGTATTGACATGTAAAAACCACACTTGACCACCTTAAGTAGCAATGCATGCACTAAGGGGAGGTGATGGAATGTAACTCACATCTGACCACCTTGTAGTAGCCAAAGGATCATGGCACCAAGGGGAGGTGTTAAGATATGGTGCCATGAGCAAATAGATTAAAGGCTAAGGTATAGTATAGGAAAGAATTAAAGTAGCCATCCTAGGATGTGGACTACATGATGTGGAGATGTGGATTGATGATATCCACAAGGAGAGATGTAGACCAGAGGATCCCACAGATGTTGACTATTCAAAGGGCACTCTCTATATAAGAGGCCTATCATGTATTATTGAGCACAAGAAAAGCACATTCACTCAAGATTCTATTTATGAGTCCAAGCTAATCTATCTTGGAACCTAATTGACTCGAGGTACATGTCATGAGCATTCTCTTCATCATGTTTACACATAGGTTCCATCCACCTTAGAGCGCTCCATAGATCCTGAGGCACGCATGTTTTGTCAAATGGTATAAAGATTTATGCTAGGTTTTATTGCATTTGGAGTAGCATGACGCCTTGTTTTAGGGCCCGTTCCCTTTTCTTTTTGCACCTTACATCAATAAGTTTTTGATAGGCTAATGCTAGATCATGGCTCCATGATTGTAATAGGACAAGACTTGGTATGAATCTATGTCACTAAGGCCCCAAGATATGTACCAAATCTTATTCACAAAACACTTTTGCACGTCCACTTTTTTTACAAAAACCCTATGTGGAATGCACTGGGACATTGTGGGTCCACGATGTCAATTTTCCATGGGGTGTGTTAGGCATCCATCATCAAAATGCTTCCTTGGGTCTGTGCCCCTTTTCTTATCGCACCTTTCATCAGTAAGTTTTTGATAGGCTAACATAAATCATGTCTCCATGATCGTAATGGGACAAGACTTGGTATGAATCTAGGTCACTAAGGTCCCAATATTTGTACCAAATCTTGTTCACAAAACACTTTTTCACATCCACTTTTTTAATGTGGAATGCACTGGGACATTGTGGGTACACGATGTCATTTTTCCATGGGGCGTGTTAGGCATCCATGGTCAAAATGTTTCCTTTAAAAATGCAGATGTGCAGAACTATTTTGTGGAAAGCTTGGGACTTCAATGATCTAGAGTCATACTAAGTCTTGTCCCATTATGGGTCATGGGGAGTAGTCATGTATTTAGCCTTGCCCAATTAGAAATTTAATGATGCAAGGTGTGGTAAAAAAGGGGATACCGACCTACAAGGCTTCATGCTACTCCAAGTGCAATTACACCTAGCATGAATCCTTGTACCATTATGTTTAGAGGCCTATCAATTTGGACTGATTTTGATGGATGTCCAACATGCCCATGGAAAACAAATGTCGTAGACCTAGAGAGTCCCAATGCATGCCATATAGAGTTTTTCTTTAAAATGTAAACCTGTAGAACTATTTTGTGGACAAGATTTGGTACAAAGCTTGGGCCCATAGTGACCTAGTTTCATACCAAGCCTATCCCATTATAGGTTACAGAGCCATGGATTTAGCCTTACCCTATAAAAAATTCAATGATGCACGGTGTGGGAAAAAAGGGATACGGAAGTACCCCTTACGAACCCTAAAGCAAGGCTCTTAGGATTCAAAAATTCACAATCCACTACATGTTATCATCTTGAAACATTTAAATTTTTACGAAGTTAAACATTGAGGAAATTATGTTTGTACAAATTTTCAACACTAATATTGATGCAAATAGCGACAGTAATATCAATGTTGTGTAGTACAAAACTTTATATCCAAGCCATCTCGCCATCATTCCTATCTCTCAAGATTTCTGTTAGCTGCCTACAAACTCTCAACCCTGCAAACCTTGCAACTAGCTCTTCCACATTTCCTAGGGTAGATAGACATCCATTGGAGTGAGGAGGCACAACAAGCCAAAGAAGAAATCAGTTTTCTAGGTATGTTGACTTTGCTTTCTCCTTTCTAGTTATTATGTCAAGTTTCTCTTTTCCTTTCACTTTTCTTTCCCCTTTCTCTTCCCCTTTCCCTTCTCCTTCCCTTTCTCTTCGTCTTTCCCTTCCCCTTCCCCTTTCTCTTTTCCCTTTCTCTTTCCCTTTTCCTTAACCTTTCTCTCTTCCCCTGTCTCTTCCCCTTTCCCTTTCTCTTCCCCTTCTCCTTCCCCTTTTCCTTCCCCTTTCCCTTCTGCTTCCCCTTTCTCTTCTGCTTCCCCTTCCCCTTCTGCTTTCCCTTTTCCTTCCCCTTTCCCTTCCCTTCCCCTTCCCCTTCTGCTTCCCCTTTTCCTTCCCCTTTCTCTTCCCTTCCCCTTTCCCTTTCTCTTTTCCCTTTCTCTTTCCCTGTCCCTTAACCTTTCTGTTTCTCTTCCCCTTTCCCTTTCTCTTTCCCTTCCTCTTCCCCTTCTCCTTCCCCTTTCCCTTTTGCTTCCCCTTACCCTTCTGCTTCCCCTTTCTCTTTTTCTTTTTCCTTCTTCTTTCCATTTTCCCATTTCCCTTTTCCTTCCTAAGTATTTCCATTTCCATTTTCCGCTTTTCCTTCCTAAGTATTTGTATAGAATGAAAATTTCCTTGTTTAAGTAGAATGAATATCTCCCTTTTGCCTCTCCTTTCCATTTTCCCCTTCCTGTTCCCATTTCTTGTCCCCTTTCCATTTCCCCTTTCCCTTTCCCTTCAAAGTGTTTAATAGAATGTATATTTTCTTATTTAAATAGAATGAAAATTTCCCTTTCCCTTTTCCTTCCCTTGTCTCTTCCCCTTCCCCTTTCCCCTTCTGCTTTCCCTTTCCTTTTCCATTCATAAGTGTCTCTTCCCCTTCCCCTTCCCCTTCCCCTTTCCCCTTCCGCTTTCCCTTTCCCTTTCTTCATAAGTGTCTAAATAAAATGAGATTTTCCTTGTTAAAATAAAAGGAATGTATTGCATTCTAATTTCTAAATGTAATCTGCAAAGTTAAGAAAAAAATATGAGTGTTTATGGCCCATTTTTTAAATTCTTATAAGTGTTTATGACAAGAAAAAAAATAATCTTTGCATTCTAAATTCTAATGTAATCTCTTTTTTAAAGTGCATGTCACAATCTTCCATATCCCTATGCTTTCATACCACTGGGTGAATCTAGGTTCGGGTCTTCATGAGAGCTTCTCTTTAACACTAATTTGGTAGAAGGAAAAACACACAACCAACTATCGAGAGCAATGGAAAAAACACAACTGGATGCCTTATGAAAAGAGCTAAGTTGGGCAAGCTCTTTCAGACCTAGCCAAGACATAACTAAGAAATAGGAAAAAATGGCAACCAGGGATAAGTTGGGCAAGCCTTATGAAAAGAGTTAACTTGGGCACGCTCTTTCCTACCTAGCCAAGGCATAAATAATAAGAGCAAAAAATGGCAACTAGGGATAGCAAAACCCAATGCACAACTAGCAAGACCAAAAAGTGACAAATTAGGCAAGCAAGCCAAATAAAGGCAATCCCAAGACATCAAAATATTGGGCAACCAACCCAACATACCATCACCACCTAGCACATATGCAAAGTCTATTTGAAATACATGTACAGACAAAGGAAGAGATGCCATGAGAGAAGAAGAGAGATGATTAAACATCCAAACCAAACAAATTAAGACCATAAGCATTCAAGAACTAATCTACACCAAAGTCAACCTAAATCACCTCAACAAGCCCAAATTAATTAGAACACCAATTGATAAACAATAAACAATGAACACACAAAGATCCATGAATGAATTATATATTAAATGCTACAGAAAATTTTGGACTCAAGAAGCAAAAAATAGAACCAAGCTAACCTAGATAAAGCTAATCCTGGACAAGCTAGCAAGCGCCAAAACATGAACACCATAGCTTGGGGTGGAGATGGAGATCGAGGAGTTTGTAATGGACACTCAAAGAACAACTCCATCACAAAAGCAATACACAACTAGCATCGAAGAAAAAGGATTACGGAATAGGGTATACACCACAAGATAAGTGAATTAATCAAAGCATAACCACTCTTTTTTTGTAAAATTGTCCCCTTTTTTCATAATTCAATCACATGCTGTCCTGATTGCATACCTAGTTTAGCGAAAAGGAACTCTGAAATAAGGTAAGGAGCCAAAATTAATTCTATGAGTAAAAAATGTGGAAACTCCTAGTGAAAATTTACAATAAAGCAATTCTCTTAAGAAGGTAAATCTTCATCCACATATAGAAGATGATTAAGCCATGAAATGAGCTCCTCAACAAAAATATAACATTAAAGCTACCTGGAAGATGAAGATAACTCGACCTTTGTTCCTTTGTGCAATGCCAATAACCACATTAACAAATTACAGACAATAACCACATTAACAAATTACAGACAATTGGCACTTTTCTAAATGCAAGTTACACTTGAGGTTTTGTTTGTACTCGTTCCATAGAGGAGTGCTATGAGGGAGACTTGGATGGCAACGCTTCAGATTTTGTTTGTACTCGTTGCATAGAGGAGTGCTATGAGGGAGACTTGGATGCCATCTTCTTCTTTTTTCTTTAAGACAAAAAACAGGTTTAAGAATTGTCTTCTTCATCCCTCCATGAAATATAGAGGAGGAAATGCCCATGAGTCTTTAAGCATCATGATAACCTTAACAGCTATCTTGAAGTGCAAGGGAAGCCAGCTGAGTGCTGACTCGAGATCCACAATAATAGACAGCTGAATGCTGACTCAAGAGATCCACAATAATACACATGTACGAATTCTAAGCGCGAAGATGGTCACCAGCAATTGTCATGCCATGTAACAGGCTACGCATGCACGTTAGTTCCCTCCGTGCTTTCTAGCTACTTAGAATCAAAGCAAGAAGGTGAACCAACAAGGAGCAGACTGGTTGGTTGCATTGACGCAGCGTGCTGAAGAATTCGATTACAGGTCCACAAGAACCACGGTGAATGTCTCCATTCGTGACTCCCAGGACAAGACCCGGAGGAGATTCTCGCTAGCCCACGTACTACAGAAGCTGCTTCATGCACCATTAAACAGCGTCCACGGATGTACTCCGCTAGGAGCTCCGAATGTAGCAGACCAAGACGTCAAAGACGTATCTTGGAACGCTTTTCCGGCCGGACGTAGAGAAGCGATAAGCTGAGCGAGGTTGCACGGGTTCAAGTCCGGGTCTGTTTTGTGTTGGGCTCTTTGTATATTTGTAGATTGAGGAGTACCATGGATCTTCCGGGAGTCTGACGGCGGTTTGAGTGCAAACAGCTTGTAGTCTAAGTTGCTAAGGAATTCGTCACTCGCCGGCCAAGAATTCTGAGAGTGAGCAGACGTGGGTGGAAGGGAGCGAACGAAGATTGGAACTCTGCTTTGCTGGGCAAGTACCTTTCGCGTCGAGCCTCGTTTATTTGAAGATTTAGCGGCCCTGTTGCGCTGCGTGGGTTTGCCTGCGTCCCGTTGTGAGGGAGGATTCATTGACGTTGGAGGTCCAGATGAAGGTAGAGAAAAGTTTGTGCGTGCTTTTGCACCCCTCAATTTTCTCGCAGCCGCGTCGTATGCTTTGGCAGCATCCTCTGCTGTGTCAAATGTTCCTAGCCAGTGCCTGCATCTGCCGATACGGTCCCTGATTTCGGCCGACCATCTGCCCCATGGCCTCTTCCTTACCCCTCTGAAATTAACTCTGTTGCTAGTGCTTGCGACACCCTCGGAGGAGCTTATCCTGTCCAATGGTGTGGCATCGCCGGAGACTAGCTTATTGAACAGTAACCTCGGCTGTAACGGTGCATCGCTAGAACTAGAACAAGAAGAAGCTGTTTTCGACACTAGGGAATTGGTGTCTTGCAGTGTCTCCATCGACCGCGGTAGAGTATTAAGCGGCAGAAACTGTGCCTGAGTCTGCGTAAAAGCCGAGAGTACATCTTGCACATCGATTCCCTTGGAATTAATGACGGTCGAGCAGGGTGCGGAGCTGCCAACTTCCGGACACCCGAATAGCACACGTTGGCCGACGATAGCTGCCGATCCGTCTAAAGTACACTGATCAGAATCGCAGTTACCTTTCAAAAAACCGTTGCTGCACTCGAAGGAAATGCAGCTAGGATCAACTTCCACTTGCTCATTGAGATTCCCTTGATCAATGTAGGAGTCCAACGCGTCGTCCGTGCACCACCAGCCAGTGTAGTCGGTGCCATCACCGAAATCGTGTAGGCAAGAGGCGTCGTCGTAGAGGGACGATAAGACACGAGATGGGCTAACGATCCCGCACAAACTGCCTTTGCAAAGGTTACCTAGAGAATGGAGGGCGTGCGAGGATCCGGAGAGGCAGGACGACCAATTACTATGATCATCCTGAGCTGCTTTAGCGGACTTGCTCGGAATTTGTAGCAAGGGAAGATCGTCAAAGCTCCAAGTTTGTTTAGGAGGGCTGACAGAGCGTCTGAACATGTCGTGGAGAGCCATGATTATGGGAAAGGCAAGGCGGGAGGACTAGATCAGAGGAAGGCTAAGGAATGCGGGAGATAGAGGAAGCAATGCAGGCGGGTGGCCTTTTCAAGCTGGAGGGGTGGACGGCTGCAAGGCGAGGGTGAGATGAATAGTGGAAGGCAGGAATGAGGGCTGCCAAGGCAGGTAGACAAAATCTACTGAGGAGCATGCAAAACAGGAATGAGGGAGTAGGAAAGGCATAGAACTGAGGAAGTAAAGTACGTAGTGTAAGGGTGATTGGAGGGCAAGGAAGGGAGGAGCAAGAGATAAGCTAATGGAGAAAGAGAGAAAAGCTGTGAAGCAGGTGCAGGCTGTGGGCAGAGAGAATCGCTGAGAGAGAGATTGAGGGCAGGAGGATGCAAGGGAAGAAGAATCCTATGGTGAGAGTGTTGCATTGAGCGTATGTATATAGAAGGAGGATTGTAGTCTTCCAGAGTGCGAGTGGAAGAGAAGACGAGGTCTCAGGAAAGAAGGTGGTGTTGTCAGCTAATAACAAATAAAGAAAGGCGTAGTGTAGCTGATCACTGATCAGCTTTACACACAAATTAGGGCTGCGTTTTTTCACGTAACCTTACTGCGCACAAGAATTAGGGTTACTCCTTCCTCTCCTCTCTTTTTGTCTTGGCCTCCTTTCCTCCTTCCTTATAGGATTGCCCCTTCCTTATCCTAAGCACACCGGCCAATGGTTTCATCGCTAAGGAATCTCCACTCACTTTTAAGCTCATCACTTTCCCCCCCCCATCCTCGCCTCTTATATGTCATTGCAAATGGAAAAAAAAAGAGGGCTTATGCAAAGAAAACTTGCTTTGGTTCAAATGGGGCTACCATAAAAATTTGTATCCTTGTAGTCCCACTCATAATATCATGGCACTAGAGGGATAACTTTGATATGCCACAAGCTAGTTGTGTTGCCCCTCTTCTACCACCATTCACACATAGTTATGTGTCTGCTGCCGTTTGATGACACAAAGGAGGCCTAATTGGTGGCCAAACTCTCATGTGGGCAAGGCTTGCAACAAATGCCACTCTTCACAAGGGTGTTGTGTTATTATGTTTGACACATACAATCACCTAATTCACAATCCCTTTCATGACACAAAGGAGGCCTAATTGGTGGCCAAACTCTCATGTGGGCAAGGCTTGCAACAAATGCCACTCTTCACAAGGGTGTTGTGTTATTATGTTTGACACATACAATCACCTAATTCACAATCCCTGGCACACAACATTCCTTTAGAGAATTTATACTTGACATGGTTACTTTATAAAACCATCTCACTCACACCTCTTTCAACTTTCCAAGATCCACCATGCTGGCAAACAGAATGAGATCTATGACAACCATTGCGCTGGTTCTTGGAGTTATATATTAGTGCACCAAGAAAAAAGTATTTCCTTGTGCAACCAAGGAAAATGCAATTGACAGGCCATATCGACATGCCATATCTATCCAGTGGCATCTTGGATATTATATAATGCGTGTCGATATGGCCATTGTTGCCCCTAGAGGGGGCCCCTCAAGGGCCAGGGGCTAAAACAAGTGCATGAGTGGTTGTTTGGGATTTGTGAATTAGTTATGGGATTTAATAAAGCAAGCACGATGGTTATAATTTGGGATATACTTTATAAAGCATGTGTGGGATTTATTATTTGGGATTTACAAAAACAAGCGCAGTGGTTAGTTTGGGATTCACTAAAAGAAGAATAGTCGCAATTGTATTTTCTATTTTCAAAATAAGTGGAATATTGTTTCCTTGCAATAAGTCTACATTTTCTTAGTACTATCTTGGTCGTCCTCATCCACTACTCCAAGACACCCAAGATCTGCTCATGCATGTCTAAATCCAATTTGAAGACACTCTTGCCCTTCTTTCATTGTGGCACAGGTTGCATCTAAAACTTAATAGTTCTTAGTAGATGAAAGTACACAAAAGTTTGAGGACTCTTATGTAACAATTCATAATTGTGGCCTCTCTTGGATGTTTTTTGGTACCAAAAAGCTCCAATGCAGACTACATCCCACTTCTCATGGGTTGTTTCCCAATCATCCTTAAATGCTTCCTCAACCTTGTGCTTAGGTTTTGTGCTCTGCAACACAAAGTTTGCGTCATCTTCCTCGTTCTCCCAAAGGTAGCGACAACTACAAAGTTATCCCCCTCTTCCAAACAGTTAGTGAGGTCATCGAAACTCTCCTTAAATTGTGATTGTCTCTCCATTGTTTGTCACTCCATCTGAGCATAGAGGGAAACTTGAATTCACTCCCATGTCTTCATAATTGCAATGTTCACACAATTGTCATGATCCCCTATGATGCTCACAGTGCAGAAACAAGATATTTGATGAGGTGGTTGTTTGAAAAGCCTCATATGTTGTGCAAACCACGAACTCCTTTAATTTTTTCACAATCGGCTTCTCCTTTGCAATTCATCCACTTTCACTTCATGGAACACTCTGCGTACTACACTATTCTTAAGGCTTTGTTTAATGTATGTTGAATGCGGACCTGTGGAGAGGTTGGTTGTAAGCCATGTTACAGCATCATGGGCATCATTGAGATTTTCTTGAGGCATGTTAATTGGTGTTTAAATAGAGCTTGCTTAATAATAGCACCACATCCATCATGTTCACCCTTGTCATGGCTAGACCCAAAGAATATGTCTAGATCGATCAGGGATTTAAACCTTAAGACAAAGCAGAATCCCTGGGCTAATTTAAATTGAGAGGCGGTACCATCTGACCACACCCAATGCTGTTTTATATTTTCTGCATAGGGATTTTCTTTTTTCACCAAATCCCAATGCAGTAGAAAAGCATGTTGCACAAATAGGTCTCAAGTTTTCTATCATCTGAAATGTAGAAATGGTATATGCGTTGCATTGACCTAGATTCCTATGAGTCAACAAGCAGATTGGCATCAGTCGTAGAAGAATCAAGCAAATGATTGTACGTGATATGCACAAGAATTGTTATCTGCTTGTTCACAACAACACAAAGCAACTATAGACGTGCAAAATAGCGGGCGCATCTATAGGCATTGCTTAAATAGAGAAATTACAAGCGTGTCTAATAGCGCCTCTAATAGCTTGTCTATTTGCGTGTGTATTAACACATCTATTTGCAAGTCCACACTAAGAAAATACGGGCCCGTCTAACATTGCATTTAGCAGTGCATCTATTTGCGCGTGTATTAGCGCGTCTATTAGTGTGTTTACATTGGGAATTAGACGCGTATTTAGACGCAAAACAGAGAATACAGAAAGTGAGATTTTGGTGTGCATCATTGCTTTCCAAACCTTGCCCATGATTACCAAAGCACATAATTTTAACAAAAATATCAATGCTTTCTTGCAAGCCCACATATACAAGAATTAAGTGAGGTGAGAAGAATGAGACAATATGTAAAATAGTTTTGCCAATATCAATGATGGGCTACGGTTCAATCTCATCCTCAATGAGATCAACCCTTGCCAAACTATCTACTTCAAAATCCAAACAAGTGTTTAGATCTACAAATACATTCAACCCACTACTACTTGTGCTACTCATGTGCTCATCGAAATCAGCATCACCAATGGTAGGCTCGTCCTCACAGGTAATGGCCTCAATATCTGTATCTCCTATCTCATGATCATCCTCCTCTCTCGTATCACGGTCATCATCACGTCCATGGCTATGATCATCCTCCATATGCTCCATATTAGTAAATGTACTATACATTACTTTGGAACGTGGCATAATAGGTATGACATTCCACCATCTATTATTATCCACCATTGGTTGATAGACAACCTAATTCAAACACAAATACAATCATGTTATTTTCCTTGCATTAAATATTTAAAAACGAGTATTTTTATATGTGTGCACAGTACCTGTTCACATTGTTGCGGTAGTACTAGTGTGTCCTTCCTACTTTGCCAAAACTTTATGGAGTCAATAGTTACAAAGCCACTTGCGGTGTTTGATTGTTGCATTAGGGCCTCTTTCCACCACATCCTTAAACCACTTTACATCCAAAACATACACAAAGAAGCATTGAAAGTCAAGCTTAATAATATCTTGGATTATGCCACAATAATCATCCATGGCTCCATTGGCTCCCTCAAAGCTAGCAATGACGCTGCAATCTTGTGTGTTTCTCTTATCATCAATCCGTTGTGTTCGAAAATGCTTGCCCTCACACCATATAGCATTGAACATAGTGTACTACACCAAGAAAAAATCAATTAAATAAGCAATCTAAATTATTGAAAGCTCCTAACTTATGCATAACATTCTATATACCGACCTTGCTCATGCATCCCCTAGCATACTCCCATTCTTCCATTGTGATATGCATCCCCTCGTCTTTCTCTGCTTTCTCCATTTCATCAAGTAGCCAATCCACATGAATATCCTTTGGAAGTGCTCTTAGATATTGAGGGTATGGCACACGAGATCCGTGGTGTGTACAAAAGAGGGCCCTTTCTTCTTGTCTTCTTGCTTTTGCATCCTCGTATCTTGTCACCCATCTTTTCATCACATCACTATTAAGCACGCAATAGAGGTTGATACTATTATGCAACTCCGTGTCTATTACTTTGTTGTGTCCTTTCCCTTGAGGCACAATAGAGGTCATCCTTAGGTATTCATCATCTCTCCATAGTCATGGGAGAGAGCTATCCACATCAACAAGAAACTCAGAAACATATACAAGTGACTTTTGTGCCAACCAACCCTCGGCCATGCTACCTTCGGGTCTTGCATTTTGTCTCACGAAGCCCATCAAGGTTTTCATGAAGCGCTTGAGAAAGAACAACCATCGTGCATGTATAGTACCACATATAGCAATCTCATCCACCAAATGCACTATAAGATGTAGTTGGCTTATGAGAATAGAACATGGAAATGTCTCTTCCGCTAAACAAACCACCTCCACTGACATAACTCGAGCATTCTTAAGTGTGGTGGGATCTATTTCCTTTGAGCTCACATACCTAGAAATGAAAAAGTACACCATATTAGCAATATGAACACCTTGCATGGAGCGTTGATACGCATCATATTTTGTATCATGTAAAGTACCTCACAAGCTCGCCCATCTTGTAAATACAATCTTTCACGTCCTTCGATGCACTACATGAAATGCTAGTAGGTAGTATGAACTGAACCCACGAGGATGTGGTTGATTAGTTGCTTATAATTGTTCCCTCACAAATTTGAAAGGAAAAAGATACTATGCACATAAAATACTTACTTGGAGCATCTTGTGCCAATCATGAGATTTCAAGCCATATAATTGCTCAACACCTCTTTTCTTGCTCTTTGTAAAGGCTCCCTTCAAACACCTCATGCATCCAGTGGGAGTACGAATTGTAGTAATAGCGTGCTTCACCGCCATCATCTCTGGCTTTGATAGCCTCCATGGTGCACGAGGTAAAAAAACATGCCCATTTGGTCTCTCTTGTGGCCAAGCTTCACGCATCCTCCCTATGGTACGTAGATCCTCCCTTATGCCTATAAAATCTCGTGCCCCATTCAAATGCTACCAAATGGCAGATGCCACATTCTTGAAGATATGCATGGGATCAAGCAGGTGATTGATCTTGAGGTGGGACCAATATGATAAATGATAAAAGATGGAGTATCTAAACAAAATAAAGTGTTAGCGCGCAATCTTTATTTCCAGCCAATATAGCAGACAATAGTTACAAACCCTTACCGGCTCATGCCAAGTGGTGGAGGAGTCGTGGAACCGTCCCAAATTCTCATCTAATCTCCCGCGATGAGTGATTGTGGGAGGACTTCATTCCAAGGGGCAACATATCTAGAATGATCAAGTAGGAGAAATCGATGGTGATTCTCATAGATGATCTTATTCAATGCGTCTGCCCCTGAGGCAACTAGCGAAGGATGACAAATAGGACATGCATGGTAACCCAATGTAGTGAGACCTGAACAATAGACGTAATTAAGAGTTGAAGGTGGGTTTAGGGTGCCACATCCTTTGCCTATTCATAATTAGAAGTGCAATGCTTACCTGAACACTCGCCATAGCCTGGGAAGTCATGCATCGTCCACATCAAGACTGCTTTGTAGTTGAAGTCTCATGACGAGGAAGGCCTACTCACATCATGCACCTTGATACCTCTCCAAAGTATCTCTAGCTCATCAATCAAAGGCTCCAAATAAACATCAGGATTTTTGACTTTATGTTTCCCTGGAATTAGAAGGGACGGCATAACATGTCCTTTCTTAATAGCCAAAGAGGGTGGAAGATTATAATTCACCAATATCACTTGCCATAGACTGTAAGAGGTGCTTTTGACACAAAATGGGTTCACATTGTCATACCCAATCCAAGTCTCAAGCTCCTAGGTTCTTCCTTGAAGCTTGGCCATGTGTCTTCAATATGCTTCCACGCAGGAGAGTCTGTGGGAGTTCTCCACTTGCCATCGGTTGATCGATGGGAGGAATACCATGACATGAGCTCTGCAATGCACTTAAACATATGTTGGATGTGAGGAATTATGGAAAAATGTCACAGAACTTTATGAGGCACGTCCAAAGTTTTGAGATCTACTCTATATCTTGCCTCTCCACAAGTAGGGCACTCTCTTGCATCCTTATGTAGTCCACGAAACAAAACGCAATCGTTGACACATGCATGGATGCGCTTGTAATCTAATCCTCCAAGAGAGGTCACATGTTGCCTTGCCATATCTCTTGAGGTCAGTAATTTATTCTCCCTTGGAAGAATTTTACACAATAGCCTGCACGTGAAGACCATAAATGAGGAAAAGCATTCGAGTAATTGACCCACTAGCATAATTCACCATGTTTGTAAAATAGACTTTAAAGCTTACTTGAGTAATGCATTCAAACTTGCATTGCTCCATCCATAGATGGTTTGCAAGTTTAGTAACTCAAGGGAGGCACATAGAATAGAGAATGTGCCCCCCTCAAATAGTGGAGTCGATGTTGCGGTAAAAAGATCATCCTGCTCCATGCTATCATCCCTCCCTTGATGGACATATAAATCCTGCACCATATCATCAAACACCTCCTCCTCCACGGCTTCATGAGGTAATGGTGGAGGGCTACTATCACCATCACTCCATGCATTCGTAACGGTCCCTTCTGAAGATCCCACCTCATATCACCGATGCTTCACCTCCTCACGAGTGCCCTTTGAATAGTCAACATCTGTGGGATCCTCTTGTCCACATCTCTCCTTGTGGATGTCATCAATCCATATCTCCACATCATGTAGTCCACATCCTAGGATGGCTACTTTAATTCTTTCCTATACCATACCTTAGCCTTTAATCTATGTGCTCATTGCACCATATCTCAACACCATCATGATTTACAAGCTTGCCAAATTTGGCCCCATTTTGACCATGCATTCCTAACATGTCCATCCAAAACCCAGAGTGTCCGACTAGTAGAGCGAATCTTTATCAATGGGTCTTGTGTGATTGTATGATGCAAAGGAGAAATAAGGGCAATATGCACCATATCAAACATACACATAAGAGACATGGTCGCTTCTAGCCTTTACTTGAAGTTGAGTTGAATATTTTCTCTATTTTGTGAGTCAATTCATTGTATTCTTTTCATGTACTATTATTCCATTCTTGATGCACTTTTCCAAGTCAATTCACTAAATTATTTTCGTACAAGGAGATGAGCTTGTTCTAGTAAGTTTGAGAGAGCATTCATTATATAATTGCCCTCATGAGTCAATGTTTATCCAAGGATATCAAAATGCTCCAAGGGAAAGAGCTAGAAGAGCAATAGAATAGAAGCATTGAAAAGACAGATGCATTGAATGAGGATGAGATAATGCAATACATGATAAGAACTTTAATTCTCCTTCATCCCGAGATGAAAGAGATGAAGATGTCGATGTGATAGGGAGGGCCCATCCCCAAAGGATAACATGACTTCTGAAGAGGAGAGCTTATTATGTGAAGCAAGCACCATGTTATATGAAGAGGCAAGCTGCACCTTGTTTTGTAGCCATTCTTTGAATCTTAAATTTACAAGCAACTTCTAGCTGGTCGAACACTAGTGTTTTGTCCCTCTTTTGGTAAGAGTTTTGATGTACTCCAAACTATAGTTTCATGGCATGTACTCCCAATTTGGTGCTTTAAATTTATTGCATGGATTGATGTCTCAGGTTACTTCAAACACTACTTCCAAAAGGAAGCACGATTCTCGATTCAATAAAGGACACAAAGAAAATGCTTACATGATTAGGAATGCATTACAAGTCCATGCATGTCCCAATGATTGCATCCTTTTTATAGGAAAATAAAAGCACTCTACAACTTGTCCACAATGTGGCTACATCTCGATATTGGCATAATACACAAGGACAAAGGATTCTGACAAAGATACTTCGACACATGCCCATCTTAACATGCATCTTGCACCTATTTCAATGTGGATCATTAACTAGACTTATTGATTGGTATTTTTGCAACTCCTCCATGGATGGAACATTAAGAATCCCTATGAGTGGAAAGGCTTGGAGACACATTGAGAATAAGTGGCAGAGTTTGGGCTTGAGACTAAGCATTTGCATCTTAGATTGGCTATGGATGGTATTAATCCATTTGGACATCTATCCATGTGGCCAGTAGTAGTCACACCCTACAATATCCCTCCATGGCTGACCATTAAAGAGGGGCATTTGATCTTGGCACTCAGTGTGGCATGCAAATTTTATGGAATGGAATGCAAATTTATGAAATTTCAAAGCCTTTGGGTCTACATCATTTTCAAGTAAAAAACATTTTGATGTGGACAATGCATGATTATCCTGGATTGTGCAATTGCTCAACTATGGAAATCCTTTCCTCTCAATTCACCAAATTCAATTTTTGGTTGATGTCTTCTTCTTTCCCTTCTCAAGACTGTTTCCTTATGTCCTATCGTTATAATATATCTCCAAGTGCTTGAATACCATGCTTGTTCAAATTGTGGAATTAGTTTATGTAGTCGATGCTAAAAAAATCTTTTAAAGATGGTATATGAGAACCGTACATAGTTCTTCCAATGGACCATCTATAATCAAGTGGATGGGGAGACAAAAATAGCTCCTATTCCTCCACTCACAAGTCCAAACACCTCCATTTAGTATGCAACAACTTTCCATATTTTACACTCTTTCTTATTGCAAGAAACATAAAGTCACATATCTATTGGATCCAATGCATATATTCAAAAATGTGATAAAAAGTCTGTGGGGATAGAGACAACCCAAAGCACAAGAGGACTTCAAAGGGATTAAAACAAAAAGAGCCTTCTTGTCAAAATAGAACCATGTAGGCAAGGCAATTCCACAAAAGGTACCATGGGCAAAAGAGACTTGGGTGAATAGTGTTATTGCTATATGAAAACCGTAATCGGGTACATGCATAACTTAAAGGGTGCCTTACTTTGAATGGAAAACTAGGTGGTTTAAATTCACATGATTGGCACAAATGATAGAGGTAACACTATTTCCACTTGATTTCAAAACATTTTTGAACTCTTGTTTCAATTTATTGACACAAAAGTGCTGCTATAGTAATGGACTTCCAATTGCCTTGTGGGTACGTAATAATAAAGATGTGTCAAATGCCATCAACAAGCTCAATGTATTTGTAAGGTATGTCAAAGGGTCTACAAACCTACATCTAATTTTCCTTCTGATTGTGCACAAAAGTTAGTGCCATCACTTATTGATGGATAAATGCAAGTGGATATATCATCAAAAGAGATCAAGAAATAATCTATTTTGGAAATGATAATTCTCAACACATCAAAATTGTATGTTTGCTTGAAAAGTCATTCCCGACATATACATGGACATCTGATTGCATCTTCTCGTATGCTTGATAGATGAAGTGGCATGTGCAGGCACTTTCCATACCTGGATTTTTTTCTTAGAATGGTTTATGAAGGTGTTGAAAGGGTACGTAAGTCAAAAAGCCAAAGCATGGCAAAAGGTTGCCTGGAGCAAGAGTCAGTCCTTTACATTACAAAGTTTCTTGTACAACTCATGCCAGACATGCCTCGATGTTGGGATGACAGCGATGGCCCATGGGTTGTAGGAGTCTAAGATTAAAAAAGGGAAGGGAAAGGAAAAGAAAATGAGTGTCTCCTTGCAACTTAAAGTGAACACCTTTTGTCTTTACAATTGTGGAGAAATGGAGAAATAGATCAAACAATATGAAGAAAAAAGAGCTAAAAGAGAGGAGGACATAAAAGCAAGGTGAATGACCAATAGAGGTAGGAATTATCCCTTAGATTTATCTAAATGCACGATTGATTGGTTAGAAGATGCTCCCAAAGATGCTAGTTGAAGAGGGGAGATTGTGATAGATAGGAAGGAGGAATTTGCACAGGGTTGTGATCTATGGGTATATAATCATATTGCTTTTATTTATATTAATTTATAGCCTTTATGTCTATGCTAAGGATATCCATTACCTCTACATTATTTGTTCAATGCAATGTGGGTGTATGATAATCACTATGATTGTGTCTTGTCCCTATCTTGTCACTAAATACTACTCCCTAGATACCTATTTTCACTTAGTCCAAATCATTGCTTGTCAAGAGATTCCCTATGCATTACCCATAATGCACCATGAGCTTTGCATTACTTAAATGTGTGTCTTCACTAATTTGCAATTCTAAATCTCCTTTAAAGCATGTAGGTATGAGGTAGATACCCTTTAAGACATTGGAAACCTGAGGGATGTACATAAATAATTTAATCATATGACTTGGGTATAACATAAGGGTTTTTTGTTTTAATAAATCAACAAAAACATTGTAGAAGGAGTTTTTATTTCCCAAAAATATAAATTTCTAATTTTTATGAAGAAAAAAATGTAAGTGTGTGTAGGGTTCAAATATCATGCCTAAGATTAGTGCACCCTCCTAGACTAAGAATTATAAGTAGAAGTCTCCACACAAGGATGCAATAAGGCTTCTCATGTCTACCTCTCAAATAGTTATTCGTGAATAAAATGGCATCTATTCTTAAGAATCAAACAATAGTCGAAAACAGGTTGTTGCTCGATGTTAATATTGTGCTAATCGCTCTTGAATGACTTTCATGGGAAATTATGAAATGTGACAAGTGAAATAGAGATTTATTACCACATTATGTTAGAGAGAGAGAAAGAGAGAGAATTGTCCATGGTATATAATCCCCATACTACACATTTTGGAGGGTTAAAACATGTGTGGGTACCTAAACATAAACTCCTCACTAAAAGAAATTATCATCTCATGATATATTTCTTCAAAGCTGGAGTGAATGACTCCCCATTATGGTGCAGAATTTCATACTTGCTTATGGTGTATATGACTACTAAAGAGCTATTAAGGACTATGACACACAGTTGGCACATTGAAAATTGTGATTTGATACATAAGAAATATTTTTTGCAATTCCCCAAAAGTACTGTAGAAAAGAATTGCAAGAGATCCCTTCTCGAGGGATAGTGATGGGACACTAGTTGAAAGCCAAGATGAAGGAAACAATTAATGCAGGTCCCTTTGTATATGACAAGATCGATATGGGGCATGAGATATTGATAGTACATCATTCCATGACCATAAGGAATTTCATCTTATTTGACCATGATCAAAAGGATTTTTCTATCAACTGGTGCGTGATTGAACAACCTTAGTGTTTTTAGAAAAGTATGCAACTTATAAGTTTCTTTAGATGTGAGGGGAGTTGAGCATTAGCTATCATATTTTTAGGCTACATGAATAGAAATCATGCATTTATATAGTAGATATTGCTAATCAGATAGCAAAATAGCCCTAGCTATTTTCTTTGGGGTTTTGATTCTAATTTAAGACAATCCAAGGGAAAATGGAAGGGGCTACAAAGAAATGTCATATCAATAGTAGGAAAGTGTCACATCAATGGTTCTCAAGGGTAGTAAAAATGGCACCCTGAGGTCTAGAGCATGCATGGTCCCTCCTGTTCCCTTGTATTTCCCTACTATTTTTGATGGTGCACTTTGTGCAACATAAAGGAAAGTACATGTTTCCATGTTTTCAGGTAGGTAGCTATATGGAATGAAATGTAGTTATAGTTTGTACCCAGTGTCTATTTTATAGCCCTTATATTTACAATAAGCCATGAGTTCACATTACAACATTGTGCTCATAATCATGAAGAGGCATCTCAAATAACTAAAAGTTCCAAATTATGCATCCACAAATTAAGCATCATTTTCCCACTTCATCATCTTCCCCGTTGCCTCTCCCTCCCATCTTTCCAATGATCCCTTAACACGCTTTCCCCCTCTCCTTCGTCCTTTATCTTCCCTCTTTCCCTACCTCTCTCATCCACTACATCACTTTTTTTCATCAATGCAACACTTCATCTATGCATCGTTGCTCTCATCCCACATAAACTATAGTAGCTTGTGAATTGCTTCAATGAATCAATATGGCAGGGCTTGTGTGCATTGCCTATAGATCACTTCTCTGAATACATGGTGTTATTTGTGTGCGAATGGGCTTTATAGCAAGATCCTTTCATGTGCAAATTCATTTTGGGAGCAATCACGGGGCTAAGGATGGTTGTATGAATAGTGTGAATTTGTTCCCAATCAATGTGGAGCCTAGGAGTGATGTGAGTAAATAAGCTTTTGTGGACCTATCTACTCTCATTTTCAATAATCAATTTCAATATCATTTTCTTTCTTTAAAATTTGATTGTACAAATCCTTACAAAAGAACACAATGCTATATTTTTTTAGCCTGCCCCAATGTGAGTAGCACTTAGTGACAGTTCCTATTTAAAAGGGAAAAATAATATGTCTTGTTTTTTGCATGACTTTGGTTTTTAAGAATTCAACGATTCGTCCAAGTGGTGTTTCATTAAAGAATGGATGCCATTTTGGAATCAATGTACATTTTGGGATGCAAGTTCTCTGAGTGCTTGGTGAAGGTATTCATGGCTGAATTTGAGGTTTTGGGGGAGTCTATGGTTGAGAGGGAGGTGTCTGGGGAATTCGTGTATATAGGGAGCAACACATTGTATCACGGTGCATTTCCTTGACTTGAGTCAACTTTTGTATGTGATTTCAGCCTCGTTTTTCTACTTCGCTTGATTACATTCCCATTCTTCTTGACATTTTACTTTGCAAATTTGTGTAGAGATGGACAAACCTTGTGGTATAACAATCCAAGATGTACAAGATGAAGTGAATTTGGTTGCGAGTGGAAAAGGAACTTTTATACTCTAGAGTATTGCCCGCAATCTCAACGTTAAGCTTACAATTTCTTTGCTTTTGTAGTGTCATGGGTGTGCACATCACAAATGTTATCAAAGGACAGAAAGGTTGAATTGAATATGCATCTATCCGCCATTAGTTTTTTAATTCTCGCAATATCTATTATTGGACCACCAAAACGATCAGCCCTAATTAAGACTTTTGTGATCAACAAGAATGCCAAAAGGTCACTAAAAAATGTGTTTCAAGCAATGACGTGTGAAGCATATGTTGAAGGTCTATTTTTGTATGAAAATTTGACGATTTATTTTGTTATCAAAGAGCTAACATTTCAAAATTTACTATTCCAACAGTTGGCTTGTGACCTATTGTTGTAAATACAACATGGAGTTCATACTGAGTTTCGATGATCAATGATGATGGAGACTTAGGTGAAGGAATTGCCATTTGAGCATGTAGAAACCAATGCCTCGGTCCCTACAATAGAAAAATTTATAGGAGGAGGCAATTCTTTACCTTTGGTCTACATCATTCATGAAGTGATTGGCAATAGTTTGCAATGAATGCCTTAGAGAATCTGAGTGCATTTGACCTTAGAAGGCAAGAAGTTTTAATAGGCTTACTTAATTGCTTACCTTTTTTTTTTTTGCAAAGAAAAGAACCTTCTGTTAATGCTTGAAAGACTTCATACAAAGCAGTAGCCCTGAAGGTGCTGAGTATGAAAAAAGCAGAAAAGGCTGAAAGAAAATATGGCCTATTCCAAAGAAACCCAGCTCACTGCCTAGGGGATCTCTAGTACTTGCACTACTACACATGGGCCTTATTTCAATGATTAAGTGCCAATGTTGAGCACATGCAGTGCGCTAATCATCGGTACATAAGGCAGGTTTTAAAAGGTGGGTATATAGTGACCTTTGTAAAACATTGGTATATAACGACGTTTACCAAACTTGTAAATGGTGGGTATATAGTGACATTTACTAGACTTGTAAAAGGTCATTATATAATGACTCTAAGACACTTTCCTATAGCGACGTTTTACAGAGTGTTTTTCCCCATACTGACCTTTAAAAAGATTTTTACCCAATGACCAAAAAAAATTCTTTTCATACATGTTTGATCCTTTGAAAGAATAAAAGTACAAGAGCATGTACATCAAGTTTGAAGCTCATATATTCGTGTCTAAGTTTGAGATGAAAAAAATCAATGAAGAGCCTTTACATCAATAGCTTCGTGAGCCAAGTCCAGCATGCCAAACAAGTCTATCTCCAACTCTAACCGAGTTGATTATATCGTGATCTCCATCTTCCTCCCGTATGATGTCATTATGCACATCTTCCTCTTGGCTCATATTGTGATCTTCATCTTCTTCGCTAGATCCATCTGGATCAATTAGATCTGGCATTGGTAGTGGCATCTCCATATCTACATCTCTATCTTCAAAAATTTTCTTACTATGTGATGCAACTTGGATCACATACCACCATCTTGGATCAGAACGATCCAAATGAAAAACCACCTATATTGAAGATGGGTGTTAAATGCCATCAATTATATGAATTTATGCTTAAGTACATATACCAATTAATCTTTAAAATTGAAATCCTCAATTAATTAAATCATTAGTATGCACTTGCTCACAATGCTCGGGAAGAACAAAAGTATCACTTTCATTGGTCCAAAGTTTAGTGGAGTCTATCACAAAGAAATCACTTCTGTCTTTCCTCACTGTCGCATGGGGACCGTTGTAAATAGTTCTAAACCATTTTACATCAAGAATGAAAATACTAAATCATCTGAAATCAAATTTGTATATTTTGCGTATGGTCCCAAAATAATCCAAATGCGAGGAGAGAAGATTGGTATCCGAAGCACTTGTGCGGCTATCTTGTGTGAAGTTATCCATGACTCCATAACCATATGTGACTCTCTTTGAATCGATGCATTCCACATGAAAATGTCATCCATATGACCATAATGCAATGTACTTTTTGTACTACAAAAAAGCATCATTAAAACAATGAGGATGCATCTATTTTATAGCGTATATTGCCACAAATAATTAATTATGTCAAGAAGAGACTTACATGCATCATATATCCAGATGATGATAACTCTCGCTCGCACTCATTTATTGTCTCCATTGCATTTGGCTTTGCATAGAGCCAGTTGTAGCCAATTAAGTGACATGTGAGTGGGGAGAAGGGCGAGATCCTGTGGATATGGTTGCGCTCACCTATGCATTACTTTGAATCTGATCCTTGCATTTATTCTTTCTGCTTTAGCCGCTTCATATCTCTCAATTCACTACTACATCTCCTTCCTATTGAGGATACAAAATTTATTGAATTTCTCCATTTACTCTTCGCTCATCTTTCTTTCATCCCTTTTCCTTGGGGAACCTTGCCACAACGATGCGATCATCATCCTTGTTATGCCAAGCTTGCAGCATATCGGGATCCATGGATGCAAGAAACTTCGTGATATATATTAATGACTCTTGCACAAGCCATCCCTTTGCCATGCTTGCTTCTGGTATTGCTCTCTGCCTTACAAATCCCTTCAAAGTTTTCATAAAGTGCTCGAAAAAAAACATCCACCGACTATGAACGGTACCTGCAATGGCCACCTCATCAACTATGTGCACAAGTAATTGCACTTGAGTTGTCATAATGCTCAAGGGAAAGTGCTTCTCAAGAAAGCATATGACTTTGATGGAGTCTACCCTAGCCTTCTTGATGCTCGATATGGAGATCTCTTTTTGAGATATCCACCTATTTCATATGCCCATGTAAGATATATTCATAATCAATCTACAAATTATTCAACTTAAATTGAAGAAAATGCAATCAATGCGAGTTGATCTAGTAAGCATACCTCACAATACCACTAATCTTGAATATAGCCTTTCTAACATCTTCTTGTAAGCACCCTTTCACTATAATTGGGAGGATGAACTATCCAAGCAATAAAGAAGTCATGTCAATAATAGAACCTAATCATAATTACACTAACACATCACGATTATCGGTACACTAATCCTACATCTTAGAATACTTGTAAGACCTTGTGCCAGTCATGGGACTTGATCCCACTAAGCTTATTGTCCTTTGAAAATGCTCCTTTCAAGCAATGCATGTACCCAGTCAGTGTTCGAAAAGAGGCAATGTCTACCTTGACCACTGCCTCCTCTCTCTTGGAGAGGATCCGATGTTGCTTTTGGGAGGACAACTTTACGAACATGGACTTGGGGCCACAAATGAGGCATCCTATTCATAGCGCACAAGTCTTATCGCACTCCTCTCGAGTCTTTGGCACCAACCAAGTGTGCCTAAATAGTAGCCCCCACATTCTCGAAGATATGCATGGGATCCAAGAGATGATTGATTTGTATTGACCCCAATAAGGAAGCTCGTGAAAGATGGATAGTCTCTTCATACCAAGAGGAGGCTTCTCTCCATTCGCTCTCCAAGCCCGAATCCCCAATCACTTGCCTTCAAATATGGTGGTGGTGGATCAAGCTGGCCTCCACGCGCGAGATGGTCTAGCGGAATAGTCTCTTCATACCAAGAGGAGGCTTCTCTCCATTCGCTCTCCAAGCCCGAATCCAATCACTTGCCTTCAAATATGGTGGTGGTGGATCAAGCTGGCCTCCACGCGCGAGATGGTCTAGCGGAAGATATCAAGCATGACCTTCATAAACCATGTTCCTCATATGTTTGGAGTGTCGTAACCCTTCCCACAAATAGGACAATCATGGTACCCAATTATTGCAAGTATCGTGTCGTGTCGTGTCGTGTATGCATGCAATATTAATCATGAACTCAAATAGCATTGACTTACCAATGATCCATCACCATGTGCACCACCAACGGTGGGTACTAGTGCAGGCTCCTCCCCATACATCCACAATTGGCGCATGACAATATGGCATTGATGTTGTACTTCTCACTTGCAATGAGTGCAATGACAATACAACCTCTCCATAAGCCACTCTATGCTCTCGGGCATTGGCGCATCATCTGACAAGCTTCCACTCATCCCTTCCATCTTCGTGCTTTCTCCTTATTTGTAGGCTTATGCTTGTCCCTTGAATCCAATCCCTTTGGAAAGTTGCTTCTCCAAACTCCTCCTTTCACTGATTAGTTATATGAAAAATGGTATGTTTCCTATCTTTTGTAGGGCCATTCCACAAAACACCTTCTCTTCCAAGTGGGATTTTTCCAAGCAAGAAAATGCTTCCTCTCTTTTCCTATTTTTATTTTCATGATTCGAATTGGCCTGCAGGCTGCAAAGGAACCCTCTCTTCTCTTATTTCCTCTTCTTCCCCTCTTTCCCTCCTCTTTTTCTCCCTCTTTCCCCCCTCTTTCCCTCCCTCTCTTATTTCCTCTTCTTCCTCCCCTCTCTTTTCCTCTCTTTTGCATATGCTTATGCTTATGCATGAGCATATGCTTTCTCCCTTTTTTCTCTTTTTCCCCTCTCTTTTTTCCCTCTCCTTTCTTCTTTTCCCCTCTCTTTTTTCTTCTCTCTTCCTCTCTTTCATCCTCTTCCTTCCCTTCTTTTCCCCTCTCTTATTTCCTCTCTTTCATCCTCTTTTCTCTCTTTTCATAAGCATATGCATTTGTGTATGCTTATGCTTATATGCTTATGCTTATGCATGAGCATATGCTCATGCATAAGCATAAGCATATGCTTTCTCTCTTCCTCTCTTTCATCCTATTTTTCTCTCTTTTCATAAGCATATGCATTTGTGTATGCTTATGCTTATGCATGAGCATATGCTCATGCATAAGCATAAGCATATGCTTTCTCTCTTTTTCCCCTCGCTTTTCTCCTCTCTTTTCTTCTTTTCCCCTCTCTTTTTTCTTCTCTCTTCCTCTCATCCTCTTCCTTCTCTTCTTTTCCCCTCTCTTATTTCCTCTCTTTCATCCTCTTTTCTCTCATTTCATAAGCATATGCCTTCTCTCTTTTACTCTTTTTCCTCTCTTTTTTTTCTCTCTTTTCTTTTTTTCCCCTCTCTTTTTTCTTCTCTCTTCCTCTCTTTCATCCTCTTCCTTCTCTTCTTTTCCCCTCTCTTTCATCCTCTTTTCTCTCTTTTCATAAGCATATGCATTTCTATATGCTTATGCTTTCTCTCTTTTTCCCCTCTTTTTTCTCCTCTCTTTTCTTCTTTTTACCTCTCATTTTTCTTCTCTCTTCCTCTCTTTCATCCTCTTACTTCTCTTCTTTTTCCCTCTCTTTCATCCTCTTTCTCTCTTTTCATAAGCATATGGATATGCATTTGCGTATGCTTATGCTTATATGCTTATGCTCATGCATAAACATAAGCATATGCCTTCTCTCTTTTTCTCTTTTTCCCCTCTCTTTTTTCCTCTCTTTCTTCTTTTTCCCTCTTTCATCCTCTTCTCTTCTTTTTCCCTCTCTTTTCGCCTGTCTTTCATCCTCTTTTCTCTCTTTTCATAAAGCATATGCATTTGCGTATGCTTATGCTTTCTCTCTTTTTCTCTTTTTCTCTTTTTCCCCTCTATTTTCTCCTCTCTTTTCTTCTTTTCCCCTCTCTTTTTTCTTCTCTCTTCCTCTCTTTCATGCTCTTCCTTCTCTTCTTTTTCCCTCTCTTTTCCCCTCTCTTTCATCCTCTTTTCTCTCTGTTCATAAGCATATGCATTTGCGTATGCTTATGCTTATGCATGAGCATATGCCTTCTCTATTTTTCCCCTCTCTTTTTTCCTCTCTTTTCTTCTTTTTCCCTCTCTTTTTTCTTCTCTCTTCCTCTCTTTTTTCATGCTTATGCTTATGCATGAGCATATGTTCATGCATAAGCATAATCATCTGCTTTCTCTCTTTTCTCCTCCCTTTCCCTCTCTTTTTTCTTCTCTCTTCTCTCTTTTCATAAGCATATGCATGAGCTTATGCTTATATGCTTATGATTATGCATGAGCATATGCTCATATGCTCATGCATAAGCACAAGCATATGCTTTCTCTCTTCCTCTCTTTCTTCCTCTTCCTTCTCTTCTTTTTTCCTCTCTTTTTCCCGCGCTTTCATCCTCTTTTCTCTCTTTTCATAAGCATATGCATTTGTGTATGCTTATGCTTATGCTCTTATATATGAGCATATGCTCTTATGCATGAGCTTATGCTTATATGCTTATGGAAGAGACAAAGAGAGGAAAAAGAATAGAAGGAAGAGGAAGAAAGAGAGAAAGAGAGAAAGCATATGCTTGTGCTTATGCATGAGCATATACAAGCATATGCATGAGCATATGAGCATATGAGCATATGCTCATGCATAAGCACAAGCATATGCTTTCTCTCTTCCTCTCTTTCTTCCTCTTCCTTCTATTCTTTTTCCTCTCTTTCTCTCTTCCTCTCTTTTCCTTCTTCCTCTTGCTTATGCTTATATGCTTATACTTGAGCCCACTAAGCTCTTTCCCTCTCTCTTTTCTCCTCTCTTTCCCTCACTTTTTTCCTCTCTTTTGTTCTTTTCCCCTATCTTTTTTATTCTCTCTTCCTCTCTTTCTTCCTCTTCCTTCTCTTCTTTTCCCCTCTCTTATTTTCTCTCTTTCATCCTCTTTTCTCTCTTTTCATAAGCATATGCATTTGTGTATGCTTATGCTTATATGCTTTCTCTCTTTTCCTTTCTTTTCTTCTCTCTTTCCCTCTCTTTTTTCTTCTCTCTTCTCTCTTTTCATAAGCATATGCATTTGTATATACTTATGCTTATGCATGAGCATATGCTCATATGCCTTTGCATATGCATAATCATATGCCTTCTCTTTCATTCTCTTTTCCTCTCTTTCCCTCTCTTTTTTCCTCTCTTTTCTTCTTTTCCCCTATCTTTTTTCTTCTCTCTTCCTCTCTCTCTTCCTCTCTTTCTTCCTCTTCCTTCTCTTCTTTTCCCCTCTTATTTCCTCTCTTTTCTTCTCTTCCCCTCTCTTTTTTCTTCTTTCCCCCTCTCTTTTCATAAGCATTCATTTTACTCCTTAGCCGTATTTGGTTCTTTTTTTTTCAAACAGATTCTAAATGGAACAACCACTCCCTCACCCACAGCTATCCTCCCAAAACCCCAACCTGACTCCCCATGTTGGAGTGATTTGGGACATCCAATCTCTACTATTACATGTAGCAGAGAAGATTGCACATGATACAGACTCGATGAAGTATAACGTCGAAGTATGTGCACATGGGTGGGGTCCTCAACAAAGGCGCATAGAGCAGGGGCGACTGAGGCAAGCATGAAACAACCTACGAGATCTCCGTAGGTCTTAGAGAGACCGCCATGACTGCTAGACCACCAAAGATTATTGTGTAAAGGACATAATGGGTTGTGTAGAGGTCTTCATGGACTACCATGGTACATAATCCCTGAGAAGTATGACCTCATATTAGAAGAAGTGGAAGATGAGGTTTCGAGTGACCCCACCTAGCAATGAGGAGGAGGAAAGTACCTCGAACAGTAATGCAGAGTAGTAGACCTCCTCCACTATTTTAGCATTTTTGGAGAATGTCTCTTTTGGAGACATATTTTCTTAAGCATACTGTTTTTTGCGCTCTCTTTTTGTATATGAGAACTCTTGTTTAACAATAGTATTTTTTGTGATATTTTTTATATATGAAAACCTTCTTGGATTCCACTTGTCTTTCATAAATATTTGTCCTTTAATAATTGGCTTTTCATAATTGTCTTAAGTAAATAATTGTTCTTTCTGCGTTGATGTCCCATAACTATGACAATGAAACATTAGAGTGTTTGTGTTTATCTCTTTAGGGAGAGCAAAATTAGTTTGAGCCTATGGGGAGGATGTAGTATTCTTTTATTAGAGACATGGCATGTCAAAGTCTTCTAGTACAGTACATGGTTTTTCTGGCGAGGCATGGACGTTTTTGTAGTTGGCCTTGCACACATTTGTTACTGCAGGTTTCTCGAGTGGGAGCAAGATAGTTGTCTCCCTCATAGGAGGGCATGGGAAACCAAAAAAGCAACCTTTGCTTCCCCTCTTACATACCTTCTTCTACTTGTGTGTTTGGATGTCTTTGTTTGGTAGCACAAATCTAAAGATGTCACAAGGTCTGTGCTTGTCAACTAAGTCTCTACGTTTGTGTTTGGTGCCACATTGCCAATGAAGTCTTCTATGTTTGTGTTTGTGTTTGGTGCCACATCGCACATAGGTGCATTCTCAATCCAGAGCAAGCCATGGTCATGCTGGCTCCCCCTATTTTGGAACTCAATGACAAAAACGTATTCTATACATTTTCTGACAATTATGGGGTCTTGCCTTATTACATGCTTTATGGCTTGGAACTTGTGATATAGTACCTTGATGTTGTCATGGGGTCGGAGCGAGTGATGTCACAACATTGTCATTGAGAGATGATGAAGGTGTTGTAGTGGGCTTTAGCTTACATAGGCATGCCAATAGTGGCTCCTAGTGTTTCTCCATTGTAAAGAGAGTGACAAATAGTTTGGGGCACCTAATTATCTTAGAATGGCAAAATTGATTTTTTACAACTTGTGCTTATAATCTGATGAGTTACACAAGCATGTGAAGTCTCTAATGGGAATTACAGGAGGCTTTCTATGTTTGTGTCTTCTAGAGTATCTTTTAATTGGAGAGGTTTGCCATTCAACAAACCTTTTCGCATTTGCACCCAGGAGGATGATAGCACTTGGCGTACTGATATCTTCATGGTTTTAAAGAAAATGTTCTCTATCAAGGGGGTGAAATGTCTATCTTCCCTAACTAGCTTGTAGCATGCTATGTCTTGACACAAACTACGATTATGTGTGCTGTAGTTTCTTACATGACCAAAGAAAAGTGTTGGGAATGCTAACCCCTCACAATGCTTTTCTTTGAATATGCTCAATGGAATGTGGCTTCCAATCATGCAATGGATATTGTTTTATTTTCAAAGTTTACCACTTGTTGGCTTCTATAGATTCTATGCACAAGAGTTTCTATTGCAAGGTGTCCCTCATTCATCATCAGGAAAGAAGGGAACTCATTTTGGAGCCCTCTAGAAATTCACTATTTACCTTATTTTGTTGCACTCAAAATATGGGAAATGCCATAAAATATAGATACTTATTGCAAAAATGTCAATCTAGTACTCAGGCTTCACATTGTATGCATATATAAGATCCTTGATTTTTTGAACAAAATTTGATGATTGAGGGAGAACACGCGTTCCGGATTGATGAGATCTCCCCAGCTTACCAATGGATACAAGGTCAGAGTATTCAGAGGATAGAGCTCCATGAGGCAGTCCCTCCTGATAGCCTCATTCATCCTTCTCCTCCAGAGGACAACGTATGGGAGATGAGTGGGAGATAGTAGCCAGTATTACTACGTGGAACATTTGGGTTGCTCGCTATAGTCTGGTGATGGTCCCACCCTTGGCTACCTTGGTCACCATCTGGTAGGATATCATCTACACCCTACACTCCACCTGGGAGCATGGGACCTCAGGCTCTAGGGCAACTGTCATGAGGCATGCTTGATTCTGCAAGGCTTGGCCTGCAAGAGTTTTTACACTTTCACTCCGTGAGGGATTCACTGGTTGTATAGTCCCCCCCACTTGGCTGTTACCCCACACTACAAGGCACAGGCCGTTTTTCGATGAAAATACCAACCTTTTTTACACTAAAAAGTGTTTTTTAAACGGGTGCAAAAGCCGCTATTTACATTACTATTAATGTCAAAAAAGATGTGTCGCTACATAAGCATTACTAGTAAAGGTCGCTATTTAGCGACACTGGTAAAGCGTCGCTATATAGCGACCCTTAATAGAACTTTGAAAAAAACATTAGTGGGGCTAAACAGGGCTACAACAAGCTTTGTTTTGCCCCCTTTTTTTTTTTGCATTAGAAAGAATGTTTACAAGCATACAGGCGAGATAAAACTCTTAAACCTTGTTTGTTATAAAATTTCCCTTGTGAAAGGGGTGATACAAAATCGATTAAACGAGCCAAGAGACAGAAGCATATACATGTCGAAGTATATACAACCTTGTTTGTTACAAAATTTCCCTTTCAAAAAGGGTGATACAAAATCACTCAAACGAGTTGACATACAAAAGCATATACATGCCAAAGTATATACAAACTACTACTAATACTACTACTACTATTGCTCATCCGAATCGTCGTCATCGTGGTCGCGTTGGCCTAATCCCTAGACCTCGTGAGCTACACCTGTTCCCTGGCCCTTGTCAAAGCTGTCTAAGCCAAATTCGTCGAGACTTGCCTCCTCATCGCTCGCCTCCGCTGATGGGACATTCGAGCTTGCACCCTAAGACTGAAACCATATTAATTGGAAATTAGATTGGAACTTAAAGAATAAAACAATTTAAAAAGTGAGATTACAAGTAGGAGTAGACTTATACTGAGGGAGCGGCCATCTCAGCCCAATCAACTATCACTCCCTACACCTCCATCTTAATAAACCACAGCTTTACTCCTATGCAGAATGTGCATCTCGTCTCTTTGTTTGTGGGAAGGTGACCCATCGTAGCTTCGTGTGGACCCAAATTACGAGAGTTAGATAAAGTGCATGCAATATGTAATAAAATAAATAGAATAATAAATTAAATGAGAAGAAGTAGACCTACCACCCATGCCTCGTCTGCCACTGCCAAGATGTGAAGCACCTATAGTGTCCATCCGTCTCCTCACAATCCTCCTCTGACTGTCAAACTTTTGGGGTTGGTTTCTATACTCCTTCTTCAAAAACTTCTAGTTAGCTTTGTCTGCCCAACTGGGTTTAGTCTTCCCCTTTGTGATGGAAGTTCGCAAGGTTGACCTACGATGCTTCAAGACAGCACACATGCTCTCTCGCATGCAATTGTCATTGAACTCCCAATTGGAGGGGTTAGGGTATTTTCTTTTCAATTCCTCGATGACTGCCTTCTTCTTTTTGTCATCCTAGTACTGCCAGTCAATATTTATGTTGCTCTTGAAGTAGTGGCTCATCAATCACCTCATGGTGGCTAGCACTTTTGAGCCCTTTTGTTTTTCTATTATCTCTCCACCCCTAGTGACTTCATAATACAGGTCCTCGGGCAGGAAAGGAGTGTTGAGATATCAAGCTCTATCCCCGACATATCTCCTGGATGACTATCATTTATGTCACCGCCTATGTTAGTTGTACTCGTGGTGTAGTTAGACTACCACGTATGTTTTTGGTTTGGGTTCACATATGAACCACGTATTCTAGGTTTTGACATATAGGGTATTTCCCTCTTCTATTGTATTGTTGTTGTGTGCAAAAGTGAAGAAAGGCTTCACCCTCCAACCTTGTGTCCTCTCTCTTTTGTGTGTTGTGAAGAAAGCTGAACTTGAGTCTCCTATCTCTCTCCCTTGTTCTTTACATGGTATCAGAGCCTTGTTCGTGGTAAGGAGCTCAAGAAAGCTAGCCAAGTTTGTGGTGTCCTGGTAAGAGGACCAGTGTAGCTTTCCTATTTCGAGTTTGGGAGCAAATCTCTGCAGGTAGCACAGCCAGAAGTGCAGGAGTGCACTGCTTCAGATTGAGAGGCCCTTCGCGGTGCGGCGAGAGCGCAGTATATGAGGCCGTTTCGGGGCCCGTTTTGAAGGCGGAAGTTCTTCGCAGGCACTCAGAAAAAGGCCCTGTTTTTGCTGTGCGACCACCGCGCGGCTAGTCGGTGGAAAGGTGCCACAGAAATTGCATCGTATGCCTATGTGCAGAGATATTGGGAGTTGCAGATTCATGCCTGTTGCCTGTTGATGCAAAATCGTCACGAGGAAGTGACTATGTGGTGAAATACCACTTTCGTCAGTGTTGCAGATCTGCCCCTGTGAGGCTCTTTGCAGAAGTTTTGCTATTTGCCCTTCTGAGGCATTTGCTGTGTTTACAGGTTGCTGTTGCAATTCGTGATTTGTAAAATGTCTGAGAATCTGTCTACCATTGTCAGTGAGAAGCTTGACAAGAACAACTTCCAAGCATGGAAGTTCAGGATGACAAACTTCTTTATGGGAAAGGGAGTTTGGGATTACATCAGTGGTGAAACTGCAGAACCAGTTTTGGGTGCTGCTCCCACTCCTGCTGAATTGAAGGCCTTTAAAGAATGGCATGAAAAAGCCAGAAAATGCCTGTATTGGCTGTCCGTTAGCATTTCAGATTCTATGATTGTGCATATACAGGATCTAGAGACGCCTAAGGAGGCATGGGATACATTGGTGAAGCTGTATAGCACAAATACCAAAGCACGAAAGATGCAGCTAAAGCAGGAGTTGCACAATGTGCAAAGGAAAAATATGAATATAAATGAGTATTCCTTGAAGGTGAAAGGCCTTGCAGATTCTCTTGCCTCCATTGGAGCACCTGTTGATGATGAGGACTTAGTGTCCGTGACCTTGAATGGTCTTGGGAAAGATTATGCACAATTTTGGACATCCATTGGAGTCCGTGAAACATTTCCTGATTTTCAGGAACTTATTGCTCTCTTGCTGAGTGAAGAGCAAAGGAATGGTGGTTCAGCCACCTCAACTTCTCAAGAGACTGCTTTCTACTCGAATACAGGTAGAGGCAGGGGTAGAGGAAGAGGCCGTTCTGGTGGCCGTGCAGGAAATCAGAACCAACAGCAACAACAGGAAAATCAGTCCTATGGAGGAGGACGTGGTAGTTCTAGAGGCAGGGGGAGCCAAAGAGGCCGTGGTTCATGGCAAAGGAACCAGCAAGTAAATAGCAGCACAGAATGCTATTATTGTGGAAAGCCTGGACACAAGGAGAATACATGCTATAAAAAGCAGAATGACATCAAAAGTGGGAAGTTGCAGCAAAGCAACTATGCATCATCAAGTGGGCATGGTGAGGACAGAAATGAGCACCTTTTTGTGATGCAGCATATGGTTAACTCCATGTCAGGAGATGCTGCAGCTTGCAATGATGTTTGGTATGTTGACTCAGGTGCCTCTAACCACATGACCAGTCATGGTGAGTGGTTTCATGATGTCAGAAATTTGGATAAGCCAGGTTATGTTGAAACAGGTGATGATATTGCGCACCCAGTTACGCAGGTTGGTAAAGTGCCATTGGCTATGTAGGATGGCAAAACGAAGTACTTGGCAGATGTACTTCATGTTCCAAAAATCACTAAGAACCTGGTTTCAGTTGGCCAGATGGTTGAGCAAGGTCTGCAGGTTAGATTCAATCCTGATGGATGCTTTGTTGAGGACTTGAAAAATAAATGCCGCTTGGTTGCGAAAGGCAACAAAAATGGAAGAATGTTCACCTTGGATGTTGATATGCCTGAGGTGAAAGCTGCTATGTTTGCGCATGGGAGAGGTGTCATTGCAGATATTGAGATATGGCACAAGCGCATTGGGCACGTGAATATACAAAGGCTGAAATCTATGCAAACGAAAAACATTGTTGCAGGTTTGCCTAAATTCAGAGTTGAGGGAATGCAAAAGGTATGTGAAGCATGCCAAATGGGTAAGCAGGCCAGACATGCATTTCCCAAAAATGCTAAGGTGAGCAGAAGACCTTTGGAAGTGATCCATTCAGATGTTTGGACAACCAAAGCTGCTTCTATTGGTGGATGCCATTATTATGTGACGTTTATTGATGACTACACTAGGAAGGTGTGGATTTATTTTATGAAGCACAAAAGTGAAGTGTTCAGCCATTTCAAGGCTTTTAAGGCCATGGTTGAAAAAGAGAAAGGTGTGCATATTAAAGTGCTAAGATCTGATGGAGGGGGAGAGTACTTTTCAGAAGAATTTTGTGAATATCTGAAAGAACAGGGAATTCAAAGGAAGTACTCATGCAGGTCTACCCCTCAGCAGAATGGGGTTGCAGAAAGGAAGAACAGGCATATTGCAGAAGTAGGACGGGCGATCCTAAATGAGAAAAACATGCCTGATTATTTTTGGGCTGAAGCAGTAGCAACTGCTGTTTATATTATGAACAGAACCCCCACTGCAGCTGTCCATGGCATGACACCTGAAGAAATGTATACAGGCCAAAAACCAGATATTTCTCACTTGAAGGTATTTGGTTGCATAGCTTATGTTCATGTTCCTGATGAGAAGAGAACAAAGCTGGATCCAAAGGCAGAAAAATGCATCTTTATTGGATATGCTCAGCACCAGAAAGGGTATCGCTGTTATAACCCTTCCACCCGCAAAATGCAAATGAGCAGAGATGTTGTTTTTGATGAAATGAGCAGCTGGTATGCACCAACTGTTATGGTAGGAGATGCAGATGCAGGAAATGGGAATGCTGCAATAAATGCAGAGCAGCAATCTCAAGCCTTGAGTGGACCCAGAGAGTCCTCTACTAGTGGATCTAATGCATGGACAGGGAGATTGAGATCTAGTGAATCGTCACATGGCAGTCCTGATAGTGTTGTGCATGTATCACATAAGGGAAAAGAAAAAGTGGACCATGCTCCAGTATTTGATGTGTCTGCTGGTAGCTCTCATGTTGATGGAGAGTCAAGCGGCTCTGAAATGAGCCTTGATGAGGAACTTGGGATTCCTTCTGTTGTTACACCTGGTGCAAGGAAAAGCAGGCATGATTTAAAGACGCCTGCAACTGATCCAGTTGTACGGAGGTCCACTCGTATTAAGTATCCAGTTGACAGGCTGAGATATGATGGGTATACAGCACATCACTATGCTTATATGGTCAAGGTTCTAGAGGAGCCAGAGCCCACATGTTTTGAGGATGCAGCAGGGCATAAAAATTGGGAAGCAGCTATGGATGAAGAGATGGCTGCCTTGGATGCAAACCACACTTGGGATTTGATGCCTTTGCCTCATGATAAGAAGGCTATTGGCTGCAAGTGGGTTTACAAAGTAAAGCACAATGCTGATGGGTCTGTTAGCAGGTACAAGGCAAGATTGGTTGCCAAAGGTTTTGCACAGACATATGGAATTGACTATGAGGAAACTTTCAGCCCAGTTGCAAGGATGGCAACCGTGAGAGCAGTAATTGCTATGGCTGCTGCAAAGGGATGGTCTTTGCATCAGATGGATGTGAAAAATGCCTTCTTGCATGGTGACTTGCAGGAAGAGGTTTATATGATGCAGCCAGAAGGTTATGAGGATAAAGCACACCCCGATTTTGTATGCAGGTTGCGCAAAGCCTTGTATGGCTTAAAACAGGCGCCGAGGGCATGGTCAGACAAGATAGGGCAATATCTTGTCACTATTGGATTTCAGATTTCCAATTCAGATTTTTCACTTTATGCGAAAAGGACAAACAGAGGGATTGTGCTTATAGTCATCTATGTTGATGACTTGATTATTACAGGTGATAGTGATGCAGACATTAATGAAGTGAAGCTGCTGTTGAAGCAGAAATTTGAGATGAAGGATTTGGGAGAGCTGCGTTACTTCTTGGGCATTGAGGTTATTAGATCCCCGAGTGGGATATGGCTGTTGCAAAGGCAATACGGTTTGGACATGCTGTCCAAATATGGGATGACAGGCTGTAAGCCTATTTCTGTTCCATTGGAGCAGAATGTGAAGCTCAATGCAGAGACAGGTGAGCTTCTTGAAGATATTACTATGTACAGGCGCATAGTAGGTAGCTTGATTTACATGACTATAACCAGACCAGATTTGAGCTATGCTGTGGGGCTGGTGAGTCAGTTTATGCAAACACCAAGGAAGCCACATTTGGATGCGGCTAGGCGCATACTGCGGTATGTGAAGTCCACATTGCATTATGGACTGTTTTATGAAGCTGGGTGTGCATTACAGGTACATGGATACACAGATGCTGACTGGGCTGGTAGTGTCTCAGACAGGAGATCTACTAGTGGTTTTATGTTTTCCCTTGGGAGTGGTGCCATCAGTTGGAGCAGCAAGAAGCAGCCAACAGTTGCCTTGTCGAGCACAGAGGCTGAGTACAGGGGTGCAGCAATGGCTGCATGTGAGGTAGCTTGGTTACGGAAGCTACTTGCAGATATGGGACAGTCAGTTCATGCAGCAGTTGTCATTCATTGTGACAACATTAGCAGCATCATGCTTGCTAATAACCCAGTTTATCATGCTAGAACGAAGCACATTGAGGTGCATTATCACTTTGTGAGAGAGAAGGTTCTAGCTGGTGAGATTGATCTTGTCTATGTCAGCACTGAGGAGCAGGTGGCTGATATCTTTACGAAGGCATTGGGTACCGAGAAGCTTCGCAGATTTAGGAGCTTGCTTGGTGTACGTGAGATGGATTTGAGCTTGAGGGGGAGTGTTGAGATATCAAGCTCTATCCCCGACATATCTCCTGGATGACTATCATTTATGTCACCGCCTATGTTAGTTGTACTCGTGGTGTAGTTAGACTACCACGTATGTTTTTGGTTTGGGTTCACATATGAACCACGTATTCTAGGTTTTGACATATAGGGTATTTCCCTCTTCTATTGTATTGTTGTTGTGTGCAAAAGTGAAGAAAGGCTTCACCCTCCAACCTTGTGTCCTCTCTCTTTTGTGTGTTGTGAAGAAAGCTGAACTTGAGTCTCCTATCTCTCTCCCTTGTTCTTTACAAGGAGGAGTCATGGGAGTGGAAGTAGCAGAGCTAGAGCAAGGGGTGGTACTGCGAGCGCTTACGGAGCAAGGAGTAGCAGAAGGAGTGGGAGTGGGAGAGGGCAAGGGACTTGACTGGTACTGGGTCTCATGACCAAGTGGAGACCTGTAGGGATGTGAGCGTGCTAACTCGTCTACATCCCCCCAGTCACCACAGCAACCTCGACCCTTCCTACTCTTCCTTCCCTTATGATGGGTATGCCTAGGTGATGACCCCTCGATCAAAGGGACTAGAGGGGATGCCCTGATCTACCCCCGAGGGGTATAGGAGAGGGAATAGCTGAGTCCTCTGCGATAGCAAAGAGAAGAATCTCGTTGCCTCCACATCGCTCATCTGTGCGACAACTCATCGGGACTCTCAACGAAGCCATGGGCTGCTAGCAAAGGATTTCCCTATGATATGTTTGCAGAACAACATCTCCACCAATGAACACCTTCACAAGGTGGGCAATGCAATTCTTAAGACACAACATTTATGTGCACAACAAGCAACGTATTTGTGTTGTCATTTCCACTTACAAGGAGCACTCGTGAATTCATGTATATTAACACCAGTTTGGCAAAGCATGAACATTGCTATTGAAACAATGTGCACAACTCAAGAAAATGGATCCACTAAGCAATTATGTTTTCTTCCTCGACATCATTGGAAAATACATAAGGAGAACACCAAACCTTCTTCATGTTTGCTTGGCTTCCTATGCTAGGTCTTACAGTATCTCAAAACAAGTGTCTAAGGAATGCAAATGGTTAAGGATAATATGTTTCAATAATTATAGCAAGTCAACACACCCTGGAAATCACTACAGAGAGCTTTGCTTATTGTTCTTAGCTTTCAGAGGCTAGGAACATCACTTGCCCAACATGGCATGACTTCTACACTCACGAGAAAGAAAAAATGAAAATGGACAAAGCCCACATCAGCACATTCACTCTATCAAGTGCACATGCCTTCAACAAGAGCACTAGCTCACTTTCATCTTCCACACAAGCACAAGAGACTCCTGAGGACCATGAGTTTGACCTTAAAAAAGAATTGGGTCCACCTAACAAGGAGTCTATTTTCCATTGGCCAAAATATTTTACCTATAGAATCATGCCAAACAATGGCTACCACTCGTCCCTCCATATGTAGAACATGAAACAATGACTACTCATTGAGGGCATGCTACTTAAAGAATGCCTCGACCCACAAACACCTTTGTGTTTGTTCTTATCACGCTATGCTGGCATTAGAAAACCCTTTGCATTCTTGCTTTTGTTTCAAGAACTTTTATACCATCACTCGCACAAGAACACTTCAAATGTCGAGTTACGAAAAGTGTATTTGCTCGCATATATAGGCAAGGAAGCTTACAACATTAGTGGCACTACAATACACTATATGCTCTCCATTTGCCTAATGTGTCATCAGCCTATAAGAGTTTAACAGCTGAAAAGCTTGAAACACTTTCACTATTGTACAAAGATCTTCAAATGGTCATGTTCAAGGAGGTCTTATTAATAGGGCAAAACACATTCAGTGTAGTAGACATGCACATGTGAGAAATAAAGCACAACCATTTCGAGCCATTTGGTGGCATTGACATTGTTTTGTGTGGCCACACTCGTAAGCAAACAAAGGGCTAGGCCTAGCCGTGTACTACAAAGAATACAACACCATCTAGTAATGTACATGCTTCACCAGAGAAGCCGTGGAGTGCTTGCTTGCAACCTTCAAGTCTTCCTTTTTAGCAGACTTCGTAGTAATGAATGTTACAAATCACCTAAGGTGCACACCAACATGCTTCTTCATGCACTTGAGCTCTTGATTGAACAAATTGCACCACGATTTTCAATTTACTTCAACATTTGCAAAAACAAATCCACTCCAAGCTTAGCAAAAGTCTAGCAATTCATGAACGATCACAACATGGACCAACTAATTAAAATACCAACAACAATTCATAAGTCCACACTTGACCACATTTGGGTACAAAAAAATCCATAACACAAGGGGTACATGGAACAAACTATGTCAACTAGTTAGATCACTCGCTCGTGTACACACTATACTTAGATGAACAAAGACCCTAAGGACACATGGTCATCACAAATTCATGTTATTTGGGCATGCCAAATGAATATAATTCATCTTGTTGGTACAAGTGCCTGCCCGAATCTATTTTATAAGAACCTTACCAAGATCTAGTCGACTTAAGACCCATGGAGTAGAACCTTAGCAAGACATTTTACTGAACGGCAGCTGCCCACTGAGTAGCCTTAGCATCAATTTGTTTTATGCAAAGCAAAAATTCCCAATTTTTGGCATGCCCTCTGGGTAGCTTTAGCAACGTTCAAATTTGGCAGAGCAGAAATTAGGCATTTTTAGAATTTTTGGAAGTGCATTTTTCCTATTGGACAATATGTTGACTCTTCTTCATTGGACTTGAATGCACACTTTAAAGTGGTTGACTAAGGACTCTCTCTCCCTCCTTCCTTCTTTATCTCCTCAAGTCTTCTTGCACACCATCTCCACCTTTTCTCCCTCCCCCCCTCCCAACCCCCCCCCCTTTCTCTCTCCCTCTCTCTCTCCCCTTTATCTCTTGAGTCTTCCTACACACCATTTCCTTTTTGTTTGCTTTTTTGATCCTGGGCAAGCCTTATGAATGATTAAATATCATTCACCTTGTTTAAATACAAAAAATTTGCTTTTTTTATTATTGGTGAAGTACTACTATTGTCAACCCTTTTAGCAGCTCTGACTACCTCCCACAGGGCACCGCCGTCAAAGCTCCACCTACCACCATCACTTCATCACCTTCCTTCAATCTCTTACTCTGCGTCCCATCACCTCCCCTCTGTGTTTCTCAAATTTTCTCTACGTCCCATCACCTCCCCTCTTCGTGCCTTTTTCTGCCCGTCGCCTTCTTAGCTCTGTACCCATTTCTTTGGGCAGGCCCTTTGGATATCATTCACCCTGTTTCCTAGCTCTCATGTGGTTGGTGAAGAAGGCTGAGTCTTGTCACTTTTGTGTTCAAGCTCGTGGGAAGAGGCTGTAGAGATCCCTTTAATGCGAAATCTACAGAAGTGAGCGTGAACATATCCAAGATTTTTTTTATTTTTTTTATTTTGAAATAACATATCCAAGATTTTGCAGTTGGATCAGCTCCAAATTTTATAGTCTAGATGCTCGTTGACGAACTCATTCACGCGTTCCGCTAGAATCAGAGTCCGCTTGAACCAGTCTTCGAGTCGCGGAATGGCAATCAATGTGGCCGCGCCAGACTATTGGAGGGATCTGGGAGCCTGTCTGGACTCTCTGCAGTCTAGACCGCCAAAAGGCCACAATGGACACATCTCAGATTCCACTTTGCGTTTACCGTAGCCCATGTCAGCCCATTGTCTAATAATACTTGATGAGATCAAGGGCCTGGGACGGGAGTCACGGGATCGAGACAGATTTTTGCAGCGGAAATCGCGGACCTCCTTCACGCCCGTTTATTACACTAAAAAAAAGTCGAAAATATTAACGTCTTGAACCGCCGTCCAATTGGCACATCAAAATGGATGGTGGCATTGTTGGGTCTGGACGCTGGAAATGTGGATCACATTCTACAGTCGTCGTCACAGTTGAGAGTTGGACTCGAGAATCGAGACTCGAGAACGCGACCCTCGGGTTCGGATAAATAATAAGACTATACGAGAATTGGAGGAGTTACGAGTAGGATTCTGGAAGATTTGAGAAATTGAAGCGCTGCTGCCGGCCAGGAAACAAGACAATGTCTCGCACGGCGCCATGGAGTTCACGAGCGTCATCACAGTCTCGAACGAGGCAACGAGTGGTGCTCGCTGAGTCGCTGCTCATGGTTGTTTGAACTTTGCATATAGTCTGAATGCAGGGATTCGCTCCTCTTAAGCGCAGCCTGCAGGCTTTAATGCCTTGATGCCATAAACTAGGGTGCGGTAGGCCACCTAAGCCTTAAGGTGAAAGAGAGCAGAGAGCAATCAACTATAATCCTCTTTCGCCATTAATTTAAATGTAGGTGTCGTGCATCTATTGTAAAAAAGCAAGTATGGAATTATTTTATGTGTTCTATAAATAATCTAACATTAATCAAGAACAAACTTGAAGTAGAGAGTTTGTTCTTTATGAAATGTGCATAACTATTAAATATTTCCTTTGTTGTAAAGTATGCTTTTTTTTGGGGAAATTTAGAATATGCAAAAGCACCCAAAAAAAAACATCAAATGAAAAAAAATATTATATATATATATATATATATATAATTTATATAATTTATATAACCACACTTAGCGTGGGTGGGGAGGCGGTGCGCTTCCTTTCCCAAAAAGTTATAATCCAAGGGAACGGGCCCTTCCCTGTGCATTGAGATTAGAATTGTCGAGAATGTTAGCGTCGAGATTGAGTATCGTGACTATGTAAGGAGACTAATATATTACCCAAATCTCAATGGGCGTATCTATATTCCAAGTTAAGTGTCATCCAAGCTCTTGTACGGACCAAGCATATGTGTCTACAATACATTCGAAATAGAAACAATGTCAAAATACGGTATCATTGAATAATAAATTATTAGTGTAGCTTGTAACGATATGAAAATTGTAACGAGATTTCATAGATGAATCGCTACCCGTAGTCTTAGAATGTAAAACGGCATTTTAGAGAAAACATCTATATATTGGTACATGATGAGCAAAACCTTACGGAAATACTCCAAGGCACAAAGTTGACAGCAAGTGTTAAAACATTATCTTTGAAATCATGCATCTATACTCTTTTCTTTTTGGGTTTCAAGTAAATAGTTAATATTTCTTAAAAGCAGCAATGCTTTACATTATTTACCATGCCACGATATGTAACAAGCAGAAAAGTTTACACACTCTCTCTCTCTCTATATATATATTATTTATTTATTTATACTTATATTTATATTTATATATATCTTTCTCTCTCTTGAAATTATCAGAGACATTCATATTCTACCAAAGTCCGTAAGCTATGAGATACATTACCAATCAAGGAAAGGAAGCAAAGGCAGGGTTTTTTTTTTTTAAATAAAGGAAAGGAAGTAAAGACTCTCTAACTAAACCTGTTTCTTGGATTTTGACATTTTTAAGTGCCCAGTGTTGGCACTACATAAATATGCAAAGCTAGGAGAATGCACGACGTAGCCTGATGCAACCTTCAATTTGACATTATCAAGAGGACCATTTGTAGCTTGAAGCGAAGCATGTGTCAACGATCATCAGGTGGAGCGAGGAATCTCTTTCGTTTGGAGAGATATCTCTTGTGTTTTCGGTAGAAATCTTTCCTTTACAAACACTAGATTGGCATAGAGGAGGTGGAAAGGCATGGAAGAATAATAAATTTCTTTACTTTCAGTCGCAATCTATTGTGTTTTCCCCCATTGTTTTGGTGTTAGGAATCCTCGACAAGCACCAGAGGGGCGCGGAGGCAAGAGATTTCTAGCAAAAAACGAAAGAGGTTTCTGTTGCATTGCGTGAAATTAGTGTCATTTCGGTGGGATGCCCATTCAAATTCATGTATGAGAGAGTGTGCAAAAACGAGAAACTAGTGATGTGAAGTGATTGAAGCTGGTTTTTTTAGGAGAGGTTCACATGGGCAAACGTGCAGTAGGGATCAACAGCTCTTGTCTTCTTCAATAGTCGCTCTACTGCAACCAGTGCTACACAGATGAAGCATATCGAGTATGCCAATTGTTGAACTATGATGCCTGCTCCTAAGCCTCGCAATGTAGTTTGGGGGAACTTGTCTATGTCGGGAATCGAATTCTCGTCCACATCATTTTGAGATAGTCTACAGTCATGAATCCTTTTTCGCCAGAAAAATCAACTCCGCCTATTTTCAATTTATAACGTGACTGTGGATGTATATCTAGGCACCGTTTGAAAGCACAGTTCATCCAAGCACCGCGTTCAGTATCAACTCATTTTTCGATTAACTCTAACCACTTCAATGTGCTTTGAAAGCAATATAGTATGAGATGCACATGTGATAGTATTCGGAGTCTCTGATATAAGCCATGGATTTGATGGAGGTCATGAGTATTGCTCACCAATTCTCGCATCAAATAGCATCATTACAGTGAATTGACACAAATTCACACAATCGAGAGAGTCGTTATCTTTTCTCGAAATCCTTCTTATGATCTCTAATGTTTTTGCAAATACCGTGTATTAGAGCCAAATTTTTCAGCTTCAACACGAGAAGATCCCTTTCCTTTTGACTTCGAAGAACCTCTTAGTTTGATTGGTGATGTTTTGGTATCTTCTTCATAACCCTCCTCTGTATGCTCGTCATAATCACTATTGGAAGTTGATACCTCCATCTCCTTGATTATTTCATCAACCTCCACAATTTGATTTGTCAAGTGATAAATAAGATCCTGGACACACAAAACAAAATTGAATCTCTCATAATATTCAAAAGAAATTACATAAACATAGAAAATTAGAAATTATTTATGGATAGTAACTAACCTTCCCTTCCTCTTTGATTTGTTTTAATTGTTTCGCTATAGCGGGCGGAGTAACAGCTTTCAAAGAGAACTCCTTTTCCATAACAATACAAACAATAGGTTTCTTATTGTTATCAATCCCAAGCATTTCAAAACATTCCTCGTTGGACTCACTCCTTGTGATATCTTTAATCTTTATTATTGGCTTAAAAACAGTGGGAAGTGTCTTTGGAAGCAACAAGGTCATCTCTTCCATATCAGTGTCAACTTTGATGGTCCATTTTGAATCAATGTTATTCTGTACTTCTTCTATGTCCCATAATTTTCAAATTTGCAATGAACCTTCATCAAATGGAGCAGGAACATCATAAATCTATTGAAGCTGTTGCACCTCAAGACTTGGATCCTTGGCACTTTTCTTTGGTTCCTTGGTGCCTTTCTTTTTAACCCTTATCTTTTGGATCCTAGTGGAAGCATCCTCTGAAGTGGGCTTTCCAAAGACACAGATTTCTCCAAAAGTTTGTTTGTTCGACATGATACCTACAAAAGACATAAACAATGTCAAAATATTATGATATCATGGAGAGAATATCTCAAGTTGAAAAAAACAAAAGCTAGTACAACAAGCTTGATGGTTTCTAAAAAGACATTGAGCTTCTAACATCTACATTCTTCAGGGAAAAAGACGTAGACATGCTTATTACTGGAACATGATTTTGGACTAGAGAATAAAAAACAAAAAAGCATGAAAAGTAACAACATTACAATGCAAAAACGACAAAATCATGGCCAATACGCCTCTCTCTCTCTCTCTCTCTCTCTCTCTCTCTCTCTCAAATTTAATTTAAAAACACAAAACAACTCCATAATTCGAAGAGAAAATTCTACTTTTCAATACAAATCGACCAAAAAATAAACAAAATTTACAAAAAAACCCTCTTCCTCTTTCCAACTATCCCTCTCTCCCTATCCCTAATTCTCTCTCTCTCTCTCTCTCTCTCTCTCTCTCTCTCTCTCTCTCTCTCTCTCTCTCTCTCCCTCCCTCCCTCTCCATCTCTCTCTCACTCCTTCAAACCCTCTCTCTCTCTCTCTCCCCTCTTGCTATCTCTCTCTCTCTCTCTCTCTCCCTCTCTTTCTCTTTCTCCCTATTTCTCTCTATCTCTCTCTCTCTCCGACAGGCTACAAGCCCGTCGATGATATCATCGATCGAGCGAACAGCCCATCGATGATATCATCGATCGAGTTGTGGGCATGCGCTCAAGGTGAGGTGAATCAAAGGGCTGCATGCATGCACTCAAGGCGAGGCTCAAGGAGTGGGGAGCACGGAAAAAAAGAGGTCGGGGAGGAGAATCGAAGGGCGAATCAGCGAGGAAGCTAGGGGAAGAAGAAGATGGCAGGGAAGCAGAAGAAGAAGATGGCGGGGAAACACTTAACCATAAGAAAATTGCACATACCTGGTGATTTTTTGAACTCTTGGGCATATTTGGAAATAATGAGAAACAAATGTGGGAATCTCATGTCTATAGAGAAAATTTTTTATATTTAGAAATTTCTCTATGCTCAAAACCCTAAACCTAACCTTGACTTTCATGGTCAAGCATATAATTTCCACCTTTCTTTGTTGCATGGCACTTTTGGGGCATCCCCTTTGAAGCTTTCCAAAGTTCTACATGGGAGGTTTGTTCGACACTACGTCTATCTCAATTTCTTCTTCTCATAGTTCCAAGGGTGCTTCCTTTGCTACATTGGATGTATCTTGTACTAGTGGTGGAACCTCTTTTGCTACCTTGGATGTGTCTCCTACTCTTTCACCTAAGCATGATGGTGGACATAGAAGCCCAGGTACTCAAATCCATGGACCTGATATTCCCATTGAAGAGAATGAAGTAATAGATGTCGAAGCAAGCATAAGATGTCAACAAGTGTTATCAGGTATGTGGTCCATGTCTAAGTTCATTCAATGGCTCTCTTTGTTTCGTTTTTGGAGCTAGAAATTATTTCTTACAGGGACATCTAATCTGGATGGATATCAATGACTATCTCAGCTATCACAAAAGGGGAAGTGGAATTTAATCTCATCTATTGAGGAGAGACTGAAGGGAAGACCAATGAATGTGGACCTCAAAAAGTCTAGCTATACAAGAGGGAGAGCTTGTATAATGCTAGACACCGCACATCTAAAAGAGACCTGCAATACTCTTTGTTGTAGCAGAATGTGCCTAGTCACTTTTGGGGTTGCAAAATTAAGGGTGCTATGGTAAAATTATGTTGAAATGAATAAAGATGATCAAAATTTTTATTTAGCATGGTTTGTAAGACCTGAGTATTCATTCAGTTCAAGGATTGTTTGTCGCAAAGCATATAGACTTGCACATTGTCTTGGCAACAAAAGGCTAAAAAGATTACAGGCCCACCTCTATAAAGACCCTTGCGTTTGTACAATAGGACAAATGAGAGTGCTTGGACTACATGGCAATATGGTATGCTCGTGGTTGCAAGACTTTGTGCAAAAACATGCCGAGGCTCTTCCAAATAGTGACTAATTGCACTTATCAGATAATTTCTCCAAGCATGAGATCCATTCCATGTACAAGGATGCCATGGTTACTGCAGGTGATGAGTACATGACATACCAGCATTTTTGTAGGATTTGGAAGAATGAATTCAACAACGTGAAGATACCAAAGCTTTGTCGCTTTGGTGTGTGTGCCACATGCATAGACCTGAAGGCCTTGCATAATAGAAGTCAAGGACAAGAGAGAGGTGTGTGTAATGATGCCGTGAAATTTTGCTCCGTTTTGACAAAAATTGTTTGCTTGCAACATCTAATCATTTTCTATATTTGCAGAAGAAGCAATCGCAGAGTTGCAAATGCATCGAGAAATGCAAGCTCTAGAAAGGAAGAAGTTAGCAAAGCATCGCAAGAAGAGCTACCAATAGCCTGATAAGTACATAACCATCATCATTGATGGGATGGATCAAAAGAAGACCAATCTTCCACACTTCAAACAAGTGCCCAAGGATTTGAAAGAGGAGAACTTCATCACATATCATGTGGTTGGATGCATGATCTACCATGGTGAATTAATCCCCAAGGTTTATGTAAAGATACCAAATGTAAGAAATGATCCTAATCTCACAGTTTCCGTTCTTAATGATGCATTGAGGAATCTTACACAACCTCTTCCAAAAGTGTCGTATGTCCAACTTGATAACACATCGAGAGAGAACAAGAATCAAGTTGTGTTGGCATATCTTTGCATGCTTGTGGAGAAAGGCATATTTTTTAAAGTGAAATTAGGATTCCTTATGGTGGGTCACACACACGACCATATTGATCAAATGTTTAGCCGTGGTTCTCAGTAAAGCTGAGAAGGAAAGAAGCATGGGATGGGGGTGCAATGATCCGCATTTTACAAGATGCAGATGTGCCAAAACCGATAATTGCAAACATGTAAAAAACAACAAATTTTAGACACTTTGTGTTTGGTGACAACGAGCGAATTGATCGATGTATTGAGAAGCTTAATGAGTTAAGCTTTCAACACCAATTTCAAATGAAGAAAGATCAAGAAGGCACGACATTGTTGTGGGGGAAGTTCTATTCCACATCATTGACTTGGGTTAGGATTGAAGTTCTTGAAGTGTATTCCAGAGTGTGAGTTGTATGTGGCACCCTTACAACCTTTACGATCAATGAGGGAGTTGCAATGAGCCATGAAGGAGGGGAGAGATGTAAACCCTATAAGTTCAATCAATGAGATTAGAGAAACAATCCAACATGCTGCAACGTATTTTGAAGATGTGTGGACATGGTGGAATCCATTCTTTGCATCCCAAAAACTTATCGATCACCTACTAGATGACCCCCAAGATGTGTCAGATTTAAGTTGGCCACAATGCATTGAACAAGATTTTGTAAATGTGCATATGAATGCTTCTTCAAGTGTGCATTTACATGCACCTTGAAAGAAGAACTATCATCGAGGACTTAGCAGTGGGTATGATGATTGTTGTGTTAGCAACAGATGATCCTAGTGGATTTCCTTTTTGGATTGCTAAAGTTGTGAAAGTTGAAAAGGAAGGTTTAAATACTAAGTCAATAGAGGTGCATTGGTTTTTCACCAAGTCCATGGATGCCTTCACGGGTCGATATAACCCAAAGGTGGTGGTAACAAGCAAGCGTGGCCAAAAAGAGAAGAGGGTGACAAAGAATTGTCCAAGAATTCATACTCTACAATTGGATGAGGTAGATATTTTGGTATATGCATTTCAATTAACACAAGCCAGGCATTTGCCAAAGGAGACACAATACATAATGTCCCGAAAAATTCCAAAGACATTAATCGGATGCAGTGAACAAATGGAAGCCAAGACACACCATGCAAAAAAGAGGGTGGCAGCTAAACTTGCCTAGGTTGACTCGGAGAATGTTCTAGTGGACAGCCTAGAGGAGGAAGGATCTTCAACTTCTACCGCACAAAGCTTAGGCTCTAGTGCATTTGAAGGTGTAGGATTAGAGGATGAGTACTGTTCTTTGTAAGATCAGTAGCATGTATGTTTGCGCAACAATGTGATTTGTACCTTTTTAGGATTTTGAAATGTGTTATGCCATGGTCCTTTTATGTGCATTGGATGCATAGGCCCTTATTGTATTGGTTTAAAAAAATTAATGTATTTTTTGCAATTTTGGTATTCCAAGTGTAGGTGTTTGTGCCCGTTTTCCAAAAAAACTTTGTTAGCAAAATTTCATAAAAGCATGGTTTTTATGTATTTTTTCAAAAACCGTCGCGCAAAAAGGCCATCTTTTTCAAATAAATGTAAAATTCACATGAAAAAGAGAGAATCTTTCAAAGATTCCCCTAGAGTTCTCTTTTGGAAGTTACAGTTCTCAAATTAGATGTTACATTGTTTCTCGCCTTTGGTATAGTAATGCACAGATTCGGACTACTCTCCTTCCAAGACCTCATCGAAACATAGAAGTCTGATGTGGTGCAAGCTCCTACTCATAAGTGAGCCTTGTTCTCCCAATCCTCTTCCCCATGAGTAGGACCATAGTGACTTGGAACATGACCAGGCACATCAGTAGCCTCAGTAGCACCTCAATAGCTAATACTCGCCTAGGAGTTGCAGATGGTGATGCTAGGATGGGCAATGGAGTTTCTTTTGATGCAAGAGTATATGTTTTTAGCAGTAGAAGTTAGTCATCATCACCAGGTCATGTTAGAAAGAGATCTGAATGTGTGTTCCCCCACAGTAGGCTTCTAAGCAAAGGGGTAGCAGATGTTTCACAAGTAGTGGTAGTGGATGTTCATGATCAGGGAGAGAGAGCTGCTGATCATGGAATGGCACTCTAGATGGGCATTCGTTCAGGTGGCTCCAAGATATGCATCTTACATGTCTGCGCTCCAGTTTGTAGGCAACAGTGGCTTGCTTTTTGGAGGTAGCTGACAGAGAGCCTACTAAATATAGATGTTGGGGCAACTTCAACAACTTAGAGTTTTGTGTGGACAACTAGGGCAGAGCATTCTTCTTGCAGATGCCCAAATCAGAGAGAAGCACATGGAGAGCACATGGGAAAAGTTTATTTTCATGATCTATAGCAAAGAGCCCTAGCAAAGGTAGATTTTTCCAAACTTCTAGGTAGCCTTCATTTTTCTTTTGGTCAACACCGGAATGATGGACTCCTAGAGAGGTTAGATAGATTTTTTTTTGGGGTAGGGGTGATGCACAAGGGAGGAGCTTAGTGGCATTCCAGCAAGCACCACGATGTTCAACCAATTCACATTTATTTTGGACCTAGAGCAACCCCTTTAACGGCTTCCCCATATGGAGATATGCATTCCTAATTCCAAATTATAGGATCTTAGGAGGTAAAAGAGGCAGTGGCAGATATCTAGAATTAGCCAGTTGATGGCCCATCAGATGGAGGTGGTACCTTGTGGGAAATACAAATCAAGAATCCTATCTTACTTCAACATTCTTGATATACTCTCTCATTGCTAATAAACTACTTGGTGCATGCGATCTAGTGGAGTAGTGAGGAGCTATCCCAAGCTTTGCATCACCATGACCTGCTCCTAGTACATGAGAGAACTTTGAGACACGGACCTAGCCTCCATCGAGCATCTCAGAGAGCATGACCTAGGGTTGCAAGGCTTGCAAATAGACATGAGTGCACATGGCTTGACCTCGAGGACTCAAAGACCCATCGTGTAGCGTTCTCCTACTATCTTCCCGAGCATGTTGGGTGTAGTAGGGTGATAAGATGATGAGGTAGTTCCTTCAAGACACAATACGCATGTGAGCGAGGATCAACTACAAAGACTGAGAGATATGGATGATCATGTTCACTTAGACTCCCAAGAGATTCTTGAGATGACCATGGAGTTCTATAAGAGTTTGTTTTAGGGTTGCGGAGGATTCCCCCCCAATTCTTATAACTAGGAAGGTTTTTTGGCCCACGTCCCACTCAGAGCATGAGCAGATAGCTAGAGATGCCTTTTACAAATGACAAGCACTTAAAGGCCCTCCCATCATGGGAGTGCCCCTAAGAGGAGAGTTTAACACCGGTGCTTTTGGGAGCACATTTTCACCCTCTTTGACTAGATTTTCTAGAGATTTTGGCACAAGCTGTCTACCACAGCCTTTGAGTTGAGGATGGATATGTTTGGTCCTAAACTTATGACAGCGAAGACTGGTCAATCTATTGGACACTGCATATAAGATCTTGGCCAAGGTCTTGATTCTACAAGTGGGGCCATCTAGTTCACATCATCCATTACATGTAGACAGGGTTTGTTTAGGAACGTAGTATATTGGACAACATCTTCACCTTTTGGGAGGCTCTAGGTTGGGCACAGGAGGAGACATAGCCTCTTGCTATCCTTCTCATGGACTTTGAGAAGGCACATACAAAAGTGTAGAGTGGTCTTTCCTAGAGGGCACCATGTAGCATTTAGGCTTTATAGACAATGGACCAGACGGCGGGTCTCGGACTTGTATGCTAGGAGATCAGATCAAATTCTTATTTGTTGGCCATATGGGCGAGGCTTTATCTCTGTCCCTCACTTAGTTCAATAGGAGTGATTGCTTGCTCCCTTTCTCTTTCTTTGCAGGGCTATTTCTTATGCTCTTAGGTCAAGGGCTTACAGGTTGAGGCTCTTGATCCAATAGGAGGAGGAGTCGGTGGACTCAAAGTTTGGAGGGGATGCAACATTTTACGTGGAGGGTTTTGTATTGAGCCTTGAGGAAATCAGGGAGGCTCTGGCCACCTACTATGGGCATCTGGGGCCATGATTAATTGGTCCAAATCAGTTGGTTTTCTTACATCAATTGAGGAGGTCTAGGAGGTTCGAGATTGGGAGAGAGATTTGGGTTTCAAATGGTTGAAGATAAGCTCTCTTGGGTTGTGGTATGTGGTCTCTGAGCCCTAGAATCTCTTGCAAGGGCTTATCAAGAACACCCTCCACACAGGTAGACAATAGGTACAAGCCCATACATGGATTTTCTTGGAGTTTTCAAAGTTTGGAAGTGCCTATCTACTGCTGCTGCAAAACTTATTTGGGCCAGGCCCAAATGCTGCGAGGAGTTTAATTGGTAATCAATCATATAGCATCCCAGGTCTAGTATCCAAAGGGATGTATGCTCCAACAACAGACACATATTGGCTAGGCACGATGGGATAGTATCCCCATGAGGCCTTTTAGGACTTGGCGATCTCTTTGGAAGAGGAGGACTAGGAGTAGTCACTGTCACACCTAAGGGGGGCAGCACACGAGTCAACAAAGATAGATGAAACAATTTTGGACTCTTGGTGGGAGGGACTGAGCAATACCACCCCACATATTTAATCTAGTCAATTCTCAAGGAGGACTGAAGTGCCTCTCAGGGTGCAGTTCCTCTAGTAGTCAAGGGGCTTCTGCTGGATACTACATTTGGGGATGGGAGGCCTCTTGATGGCCAAGGAAAGAGAGCCCGTTGGAATGAGGAGGTTTTGGATGGGCTGGTTTGGCAGTAGATCAGGATAATGGGCCACTTGGGCAAAGCTTGGACTTTTTTCCAGGACTTGGTCCTTTCATACTAGGAGGAAGCATGATGGAGACACTGGTTATGGAAGGCTCAACCTCTCTAGGACATTCATTGGGATCTAAGGAAGTGGTTTTGGCCCACACAAGTAGGGCACTCAAACAGATTGCAGGAGTTGCCCTTTTTATCCTATACGACACATATTGGCCTACACTTGTACGTATGCCTTGACCCCCTCAAGGGAGCACCACTAGGTTGAGCATGAGGTCCCCTGTGTGGTTATCTCTTTCTAGTTGCATCTCTAAACTAGCCTAAGACCATGGAAGGTCTCATACTTCTTCTAGATGGTAGCTCATGGAGGCCTACCCATCATCCAATAGATAGAGCAGATGCAGGATGCCATTACTATATGGACAGAGTGATAGAGATTATACCTCATTACCTCTGCAGATGCCCAGTAGCATAGAGTAGTTGGTCAATAGCTTTGAGGATAGTAGCTAGCACCCAACAGATGTAGTGAGATTTTAATTGGGAGATGGTTGCATGGCTCATAGAGGGGGGGCACGCTTTCTCAACACATCTTGCCACTCCAGCCTCCTAGATTAGGGGCCAACATGTGGCTAAGATCAAGGCATATGAGGTGACCAGCATAGTGTTTGGGATATAGTATGCAGAATCAGTGCCTGCAGGAACATCTAGGTCACCGATTATTGCAACTTGGTGATGGGAAGCTAGAAGATCCCTCTGACATCCTCTCTTGTCACCATTTGGTAGGAAAATCATTTACACCATGTGCACCATTTGGAAGAACATGACTTTGTATTTTAAAAAGACCGTCAAAAGTAAGGCCAATGTTTGCTTAGGTGTAGCCATTTTTGGGGAGGCTCAATAGAATTCGACAAACTTTGTCTTCGAGTTGTTGTACGCATTCTAATATTGAACATGAGACCAAAAAATTATAAAATAAAGATTTGAAATGAGACCATTAAAGCATTACAAGTCCTATGTTGCATGTGAAGCATGCATCTTGAAAAGTATAGGATATAACAACTTATTCAAAGACATAAAAAATTTGTTCTATACATACATGCAACTAAGTAATCATTCAAAAGTACACTACGTGAGCTTCTCCTCCATCAAAGGACACACATAATTGAGAACATTAGATGTGGTTTAAGGGGGCTCAATGTTGTGCTAAAATTATGCACACCCATTCAAGGGCACACTCCATAACTTTTTGTTGTTTTGTTGAAAACCAAAACCAATTGAAAAAATAGAAGCCAAACTAGTGTGACTATTGCATGGTGGTCTTAAAGCATTGATAGTTGGTGATAGTGGTAGGGTATTTATATCAAGGTTCACCCTAGGATGGAAGAATTTGAAAATGTGCAATTTGTGCATGTGCAAAGATCTTTTAATAAATCCAAAACTATTTACAATTTTATATTGGTCCTCTTTCCATGCAATTCCTTACTATATGGCTCATAAGCATGTCAAAGGTCATTGCATTTCATAATATATATGGCATTAAACCCAATAGTGTGCCCTTTGGCCTATTTGTATTTTGAAGCAATTTGGGCCACATTACATTTGCTTGAGGGCAACCGGTATATTTTATTTTTCAGATACTTTGGGAATTCTCAAATGAGAAAAATCCCGTTAACTTTGGGAATTTTGTTAATATGGAACTAGCCATGAGATAGTATGTTTTCTAGAATTACAAATGCTATTACCAAGGGGGAGCCACTATGTACAAACCCCATATAGCACATGCAATCAAAGGGTATTAAAAAAAACCCCTACCTACAGATTTTTATACTATATACACCCCTTCTATAAATTTTGAGATGATTAAAGACTCCCTTAGGTATGAATATTTTCACTTTTTGAATTGAAAACCCCCTTACATATGTATATTTTCTGTAACTCCATAAAAATATACATTTTTTGTAACTCCATAAAAATGTAAAACCCCTTCCATCGATTGCATGTGAGCTACCTTACATATTTCTTAGTCACCCCCCAAGTGCTATTAATCCTAGCAATATGCATCCACATGGTACAGGATTGAAAATACTCATATTGGTGGTGTTTATAGAACGTCATTTATAAATAATCAAAATGGTGGTGTTCTTAAACACCACTTATAAGGCTTGAATATCCTTGTTACATCACAAATATGCCTCTCCAAAGGACAACCATAGATTTTGTTGGGCCTTTACTGCATTTTTAATGGTTTCTTTATTTTTTTTGGAAGTTTAGTACTCGTATGCACCCATGCAAATACAACACTATCTATAGTCTCCCAACATTGAGGATATTTTGTGTTGTACATCCAATATTTTTCCAAAATCCCTGAATACAGTTCTTCATTTGTAGCATTTTGGTGAATGCAAAAGGGTGCCCAACATTGTGTACAAGTATATTTTTGTAATTCTCTTACGCCATGTTTACATCTACATCACTTTGTGCAACACCTAGCTATATTGGGTAGATTGCATCTAGTGGTCAAATTAAGCACAAAATCACCATTCTTGACATCCATAATGCATCTTTGGGTGTTCTTCATGAAGGCCACAATAGTGGTCATTGAGTTCTTCCAGAGTTTCTTCCAACTCTTCAAAGTCATCCTTGTCATCCATTGCAACAAATGTTCCTACACTATGTGTCCTTGGCAAAAAATCTTTGAACACTTCCTCTTCTTGCATCTAGAGCATCCACTATATTTTTCCAATACTCAATCACAGGTTCTTTGTACTTCGTTGAACTGAGCATCTGGACCTTGTGATGTTGACCATTTTGTTGTAATTCCCCAAGGAGAGATTTAGAAATCCTCACAAATATTTGACCTATTGGCCAAATCTGTGCAAGTTTGTGGCCAAAACTTTATTTTGATAGAAATAAATTCCTAATGAGTAATTTCCCTTGAAATTTTTAGCCACAGGGTTAGAACTCTATCACATCCTTGATTCCAAAGGATGGGAGTACAAAGTTCCTGCCTTGTGGAAAAAAATTTGTTGTAATTACTAAAGGATGGGTTGTAGAAATTCTCACAAAGTTTTCACCTTGTGGCCAAATCTGTGTGAGTTTTTGGCAAAACCTTATTTTGATAGAAATAGAATCCTAATGAGTATATTTCCCTCAAACGTTTTGGCCATAAGGTCAAATCTTTGTCATATCCTGTTTCCAAATGATGGGGATACAAGGTTTCCACATTTTGGGGCAAAAACTTTATTTGATGTGCATAAACAAGGACCTGAAGAAGGTTTGAACATATGGCCAAACTTTGGCCTTTCCAATTCATGAGGTAATTCCTCAAGGATGGGTTTAGAAACCCTTACAAAGAGCCCAGCAAATGCAGCATATGTAAGCAATGCGATATGACTCGATCCTTAAAGAAGGAAGAGGTGCAATCCCACAATCTAGATATATACATCTACTGGATTATATCGGGATTCCATTCTATCACAGCTACAAAGCTGCATATCAAGGGGACATCTGCACATTTTCGTAAAACAATGCACTTGTATGCATTTAGAAATTCAAAAGTTCTTGTTGATTACCCTGAGAATGACATTAAGAAAGTATGTGTGATTATGACTACGGATGCTTTACTAAGCAATGTGATTATGGATCAAGCAATTTCTTCATGTTCATATCTACCAAGATATCCATGAATCCTCCGTGATCTTCCATGATTGCTCATTCCATATACATGTCTCATGCTTCCTAAAATCCAAGGAAGAAGCACACCAATGGAAAAGCTACCATATCTAGATGCTCATCTAGAACTTGAGGTAGTTTCAACGTGCAAGAGCATGATAGTTGCATGAAAATGTAAGGAAAATTCTTTAATATTTATAAAAGACTTTATCATAGTTTTCCTACCTCTAAAAAGAAAGGAAAAGTTCTCAATGTTAAGAAATTGCAAGGGAAATCATTCCTTCAACAAGGTCCTTATCACAACACTCAATATAGAGTAAAGAATAAAGGAAACTACACAACAATCCCTTTTATCCTAGTGAAGATGCCATCCAAGAGTTGTGTTCATGTTTTTGTTGTGCTTGAGGCATGGAAACGGTGGAGCAAGAGGCTATGAAGGGGATAAAATTTAAGGATTGAGCTTTCCTCCACTTCTTGGCACTTTCCAAGCTCGCAAAGGCCTTCAATACGAAGTCTCATGCTGAAAGAATAGGCCGCCCATAAAAAAGAGATTGTGGGGGACCTATGTGTTTGTGGAAACCCAAAAGAATGTGATAAAAAGAGGTGCTTATAAGCATAACAAAAGGGCTAATTCACATGTTCTTTTTTGGAAGCATGTGGGTTCAATGGCATGGGTGGTGTGCCTTCCAAGTCAATGTATTTGCCATCTCTTATACGTGAAATTTTATTTGAAACTATTTAGTTCCTTGGTTTGTCCACAAGTTGGTGGCACATGTTCTCTGAGCCCACGGTTTAGGAATGCACATTTGTAAAGCCATGGTTTTGGGGTATCCAAACTAACTTGGTTACATCCTAACTTGCAGTTAACCTTATTCATCTCCATCCCAACTAGTAGTTAGACTTATATGATGGGATGACTTATTGACCAGCACAACAATTTGCCTAACTAGCTACTTTATCTTAACTAGTTAGTGCACAAGTTGATAGCCCACAATTTGGTAGTCAAATCACTATCTCCCATGGTTTTATTGGAAAAGGTCATGGTTTTGGGCTCATGGTTTGCTAAGCCATGGTTTTGGCTCTTAGTTTGGTGAGCCATGGTTTAGGTATATTAGATTAGCAATCCTCATCCTAGTGGATTAAATATGTGTGATCCAATTTGCACTATAGTAACCCTGTCCATGGTCAAGGTTTACATATGAATTCCACGTGAAAGGGTAACTTTTTGCAAGCCCTTGATGCTCACAAAAGGTCCACAATAAATTCCACATGAAAGGGTAGCTTTAGCACTTACTAAGGGGTAAAGGTATGGTTATGGAACCACACAGGTAACCCGGCTACATTAGAACAACCTTATAGGTCGAAATTTAGCCTCCCAATCTTTTTGCAGGCCCTTGATGCTCACAAAAGGTCCACAATAAAAAATCTCCCCCCCATAAAAAAGAATCCTTCACTAATATCTAATAGCATGGCAGCCCTAAGTCCAAAATCCATTCACATCCTTAGATCCAAGGACTCTTCAATGACATAAAATGTTCCCACTTTGGCCATCATTTAAAGGACCACAACTTCACCATTACGAGATTAAATTGGACCTTAATTGAACCGAAGTTTCAAGCACATCATTGACATAATATTAGCATAATTCTCAAGTTTATTTGCACATTTTACAACATAGTTACAAAGCCTAGTAATTGTACCAATTGTTAGCATTAGTTTTTTATTCATTTACAAATCATACTAGATAGTATAGACCTATTTTTGGTACTATCTTCACTAGTATCATTTTAAAAGGCTCAAAGTTCATTATTCAATGCTTATTCAACCATCATGGCAAATAATCATGATGAGTTCTGAAGTAATTATCTTGGAATAAACTTGAGCTAATTGCAATTGAAAATTTAAGATTGTAAACATATTTTAACTAAAATAACATGAACGGGTTGGCCTATATCTAGCTTTAATCAAGTTTAATATAAAAAACATCATGACTGCAAGTATCATGAACATCACAAACAAGCCAATAGTTGTTCAACATCATTTGAAAATAATGTTGGACATGCTTATGCTAGAGAAAATGAGGGTACCAATTTAGATTCCAAGAGTGATGAACATGCATTTTCCACTTTAGGAAGAAGCTACCAAAGAGGCAAAGATAGAAACTAGTATGACAAAGACAAAAGTAGCTTTTAAGCCAAAGTTACTTATTCATAAGGTCTTTGTAGAGATTCGAGCACATATCAATATTCATCTTCATCAGATTATCTTTCACAACAATCCAATCACTGCGGGACATGGAATCTTAAAGGTTAAGGCATTTTAAATAGAAGAAGTAAAGAGATATTACAAACAATTAATACAATAATCAAAATCAAAATCACACCTTGTGTGGATGAAGAGAATGAAAATAATTCTTAAGAGAACAAAATTCAGCATAAAATGCTCATTTTACTCAATAAAAACAAGATGCAAGCCAAGAGCATAATTATGATAGTTTGTTTAGTTGAAATCATATACTATTAAGAAAAAAACATGATGAACAAGAAAATTAAACCCTTCTCAACATTTTAACAAAATTGGTTTTTAATGCAAAGGAAAGCCGAGCCATAAGGTCATGACAAGATATAATAGAATTACCAACCACTAAGCTTTCAGAGATAATGCTACATATAAGAAAATTATATGAAAATTTGACAATTAAACTACCAGTTGCCAATAGGACTTGACACTGATGGTAGTCTACACCCACCCTCTCTTGAGCCTCGCATGTCCAATGGGTTAGGCCTCGCATGTCCAAGGGGTTAGCCTTTTGCAAAGACACACACGTTCTCCATGTTCAAGGAAGTAATGTAGAGACTAGCTCAATCTCTAGATTCTCTATCCTCAATTGTGTATAAGATTCCCCCAATCCATTTTCATGGACATATATTGTGGCTTGTTGACAAGCCACTTGATGTAATCCTTTGCACTTCTCCACTAGGATCCCAAGTAATTGAGCAAGTTAATTACAATCATTCTATGTCTCAGTCAGCAAATGGGTTGTCACTTGTGTTCAACCATTCATGCAGAATGTCTTGTACCTCATTATGCTTTCCACTTTGAAAATTATACTCACCTATGCATTGTGTCCACAACCTACTATTTCTTATCAAGAGGGCTAGCTTGGAGTGCAAGGATTTGTAGTTGAGATTTCCACAAGTGCCATCCATGATGGTTTGGTCTGATACATTCGAACTGTCAACTCATAAGAAAGAGTGTTCTACGCACCAAAGAGCTTTTAGGCTCCCTTGACTTGTTAGTTCTTGACTGAACTTGTAAGGCGAGTATATTCTCCATATTGCATGTTGCCAAAGTATTTTGGGAAGCTTCATTTAAATAAAAAGAGAGGTAGGCCCATCCTCCATCCCATTGGATGCCAACAATGCAAGCACAAACTAAAGGCAAGTTTTTAAGGTTCTTTAAAATTAAGTGTACAAATTTCAATACTGTCCACAATTCCACAAAAATTGAAATAAATATGACAACTATAATCCATCCATTTGCCCACAATTACAAGTTCAATTTATCCATTATTGTGAAATGCAAATACAAGTATGATTCCCATCGACCCATATTGCGTAGCATATTGAGCTCTTTGTCCAAAATAGGATGTAAAGAGAGCAATTAATTAATGGGTTCTAGGAATTTGGGAACTTACAATAAGCTAAGGCATGTTAACACATAAATGGTCACGTTACTATTGGTTGCTATTTATGGCCTTCTACATCTAAGCCATATGGTTGCATGCTTATCCATTTATGCTGCATTATTTGCACCCAGCTTTGAACGAAAGTGTAGTTTAAGTCTTATAAAGTAAAATCTCCTTTTTGGTATTTTAACAATGCAACATCATAACATTGGATTGTCTTTACAAGGCATTTTACATATCTAGCCTTTTTGAAGTGTCCACAATACTAATTGTTTCTAGGAGCACTCATAGTACCTAATAAATTTTGAAGCATATATATTTGCACTTATCAAAATAGTGCTTTTCCTACTAAAGCATCAAGGGGGGAAATGGTTTGCTTGTAAAAGAAATGCTAGTGCATAGAGAACATGTCTTTATTACAACACATGAAATTCGTGCTTCATGATGAATCTCAAACGGGCGCACCTTTTTGTATTATAATGCAGACACATCAACACTTCAAATGATTACAATTCCTTTGTATTCAATGAATGTTCATGACGAGTCAAGTAAATCTTATAGGCTGTGAAAAAAAATTCTTATAGTTTTTTTAAAAAGGAGTAAAGCAATGGAGACAAGAGCATTCCTTTGTGTGTGACGAATCCCCCACTTGAACGTGGAATACGAGTAGCATTTATATTCAAGTGTGATGTTGAAGATGAAATGAGTGCTTTTAGGGTGTACGCCATCATCAAATGAGATTTTGTTTTGACCTTTGTGTTTTGAGTTTTATTGGAAGAGCTCACATTTCAAGACTAGAAAGAATCAACCCTTATCTATAAACTTGATTGTTCGTACTATAACCATTCGATTTTTTTTGTATGCAATATGGTTATTCATTCCAATGGAATGTGTTCAAATTAGAAGTTTTAGGTGTATTGATTACGTCTAGAAATGTGGTTCAAACATGTGATAGTAAGAGGTTTGATATCGAAAATTGCCTTGCATTTGCAAGGAAGTTTTATGGGCTCTATATAAGGGAAAGATTGTTTAAAGGCATACTTCGAATGTCTTGAATGGACGTATTAGTAGCAAATTGATTTTCATAAACCTCTTAATAGAGGCTGGAAAAGATAAGGAAGAAAGCTTGGCCTATTTTTTAAATCTCCAAAACATAATAGAGGTGATTGAATTTTGGAATGGTCTCACATGTCTAACCAAATCTCTGTGGCAAAACATTTTTAAACCCTTTTACATTACTTAGCAATTATATTTTAAGTCCCTCTTAAAAAACACATTTACTTACCTCATGGCGCGTAGCAATTTTAAACACAATCCCTTGATTTTACTTCTTTCATGTTGTGCACATCCAACATATGCATGAATACATAGTCTAGCAAATCCAATAATGCACATGCACGAGTATTTGTATACATACATAAACATAAATAGACAAGTACATGCATAGAAAGAGATCATACACATGTGCATGCTTTCACACACATGCATATACGCATGCGTGTGTGTCTGTGTGTGTGCATGAATAGATGGCATGCAAGTGTGCGTACGAGAGAGAGAGAGAGAGAGAGAGAGAGAGAGATGTGACAATCTAGCTTTCTTATTCTTTTACGTCCTTCCTCCCACTTTTTTTTGAACACGTGATGACATTAGGAATAAAAAAATTCAAATGTAATAACTTGGTATTTGATACACTTGCTTTAATATTAAGGTTAAATATGCATGAGAGTCCATGCCATCATAGCTCCTCCATACATCGAAAACCAAAAGCTAATAATGTCCTTCACTCCTTTCTTCCAAAGTATCATAATTTCTATATATGTTTATTCATACAAATTGTCTTAGTGCTCAACATGTTATTTGGCTTAGAGAGGCTATGCTCTTATCATGGTTCAATATTTTGGCAAAACTAGTGTTTACAAGTGATCTACAAACCTCTAGAAACTCTATGGCACACACAACAATTCAAAAGGCTATCTAAAAGGAATTGTCTCACTTAAAATGCAATTGGCACGAGGCACTAATAGCCTAATAGATTATTTTGATGTGCTCAAATAGTGGCGATGAGGAATTCTTGGATTGAGTACTTACAAGTTTGGGACAGCTTTGCTATTAGTAGTAGTGGACAACGCAATGTGTTTGTTGTCTATTCTCTAAAGACAATTTGTACAAGGCATAGATGTGATATCTTGGTGGACTTAAAGATGGAAATCTCAAGCCAACATATGAACTTGGAAAACGTCCTTGCTAGTTTGTCTTGGCACAATGATACGTATGATAAGAGACAACAAGTGGAGAAAGTGGTGGTGAGGATGGGTCCAAGGAAATTGATGGAAAGGTCAGAATTGAAGGAGGAGAAACCACAAGTGAAGGGAGGTGGTTAAGGGGTGCATTGCAAACTCTCAACAATCTAAGGTCCATTGCACCCCTAGGAGGTAGGATGTCTCGACACTCCAGGTGGGCACCATGTTTACAACTAATGAGATAGTGTTAAAGCCAAAGGGGGAGGCTTGTTTAAGTTAAGGTTTTGCACTTTAGATATGAAGCTTTACTTACTAAGGAAGTGGTGATTAGCAATATAAATGCTACACTGTGGACAAGATTCAATAGGTAATGCCATAAAGGATATCTAGTGGACCCTATAGGTAATGGTGGTGAGGTTGACATTGCCATGGATGCGCTTAATCTTGCATGTAGTGAAAGCATGTGGCTTGTTAAATTTTGTCATCTTTGGGGTAAGTAATGATGGAGATGTTGTTGTCGCTAACCCTTGCATTGAACTCAAGATGGTGACCTTAGTGATGTGTACCACTCCATTCATGAGAGCTTGTTGTGTTCTACGCAAAGTTGGGTTGTGGATCTAGGGAACCAGAGTTAGGTCAAGTGGGGTCAACATATGCATTTTGACTGGAAGATTCATGGGTGACGAACACGGGAAGGGGGGGGAAGGACTTTCGAGGTGCCAATCTGTTGTTTCTCCATGTCTCTAGGCTCTTTTGCCCCAAAAAGGCCTCATGTGTATTTGCATAGGGGACAACTTTATGTAATTTCCCAAAGGAAGAGAGAGAGAGAGAGAGAGAGAGAGAGAGAGAGAGAGAGAGAGAGAGAGAGAGAGTTACATTGCATCACTAAAGCACTCACCTAGTAGAGGATCATGTGAAGGATTGAACACACGCACACATGATGCGGAGCCTCAATCACCAAGACTCATTCGGGTTTTAGTGGGGAAGGATGGGGGCGTGTTTGTGTTTGTGTACGTGTGAGAGAGAGAGAGAGAGAGAGAGAGAGAGAGAGAGAGCTAGAGTATTGAGTATTACTCTCCGGGGAGAGAGAAAATTCCTGTGTGAGAGAGAGAGAGAGAGAGAGAGAGAGAGAGAGAGAGAGAGAGAATTCCTAAGAGGGTGTGTGTGTGAGAGAGAGAGAGGAGGTCACGTCTTATGGGGGGGTGTGTGAGAGAGAGAGAGAGAGAGAGACACTGAAAAGTTCGTCTCGTGGGAGAGAAGAGAACATCATCATCCCCTATGAATAAAATTTGCAAGGGGACAGGCCCCGTGTCTGTAGACCCTGAAAACTTTATAAAAAGCAACCCCTCCAAACATATCGCTCTTCTCTCACTCACTCTCCCTCTCTCTCTCTTTCTCTGTGTGTGTGTGTGTGTCTCTCTGTGTCTCAAAATGTTTTTCTGTGTGCGCTCATCCTCTCATAGCTCCCCTTGTTTTCACTGCAGGTTGGGGGTGGCTCGAAGACCCTGCTGCTACTTCTCTGAAGTCTCCTTCTATGTCTTCTATGTATGTGTGTGTGAGTGAATCTCTCTTTCTCTCACTCTCATCCTCAACCCCATCCCTATCACATCCCCATCTCGCTCTTGGCTCTCTTTCTCTTTCTGAGTGAGAGAGAAAAGACTGCCTTGACTTTGAGCAGCACGAGCCCCAGGAAACCCTTCTGCTCTGCTCTGCTCTCTGTGTGTGTGTGTGTGTGTGTGTTTTTGTGTGCGTTTGTGAGTCTGTTTACCTTCTGACCTCTTTGCCTTATCGTCTTCATCTCTGCTGACTGACTGACTTTGCTTCCCCCTTCCATCTTCCCACCTTTTTGCCCTCCTCTCCCTCTGCATTCTTCCTTCTTTTTGGGGTTTTTCCGCATCTCCATGCCCCTGTTTGCCCCTCTTTCCCGCTTGCCTTCCCTCGTGGTTTCTGCCCCCTCTTTGGGCTTTTGAGTCCCCGCTTGCCTCCTGCTTCTGCTCCTCTTTTGCACCATCGTTTCTGCTTCTCATTCGCCCCTCCCATTCCCTCCCTTCTCTACAGAACTCAGCCAACCCTGCCCTGTTTCTTGCCCATCTCATTTTTGCGGCAAGAAGACCCTGTTTCTTGCTCCCCTGCTCGTTGGCGCCGTTGCCGTTGCCGTTGCCGTTGCCGTTGCCGTTGCCCTTGCTCCAAAGCTGCGGATTGGGTCTTCTTCCCTTTTCCATTTGACCTCCTATGCTCCATTTCGCTCTCACTCGGCCTTGTCCCCCCGATATGCTCAGCGTATTGCTCTTGCTTTCCCCTCGTTGATCGGACTATAACTGGCGTAATTGAAGGAGGCATGTCCATAAGGGAATCCAAGAGAGAGAGGTTCGATGATCGAGCGGATGTCGTTGGTCTCCCTCAAGTACTTGGGGAGAGTGGATCTTCGGACGAGCTGCGAGGAATGGCGGAGCCCTCTTCGTCAAAGACGTTAACTTGGGAGTCGGGGTCCTCACCAGTATCGCAGAGTCTGCCGCAAGAGCATTTTATCGGCCAAGCTGACCCAGTACTCAATGAGTGTATAGATGCAAGCGGCGGGCTGAGTAAGATCTCTCACAGACCAGGCTCACGCTTCGTTCCAGGACAACGGGCAGGCGACCAAGCAGTGGGCGAACTCGCGATGTCTCGAATTGATCTGGTGAGCGGTAGCCTTGTTGAAGGGGGAATCGAGAGTACTCAATTTGAGGATCAACGCCTTGACGGAAGTTCAAATCTAGGCTCGCAGGCTGGTTTAAATGATATAGATTGCTCGTCTAAAAGGGCGGGCCTTGATACGCAAGGCGCCACGAGATTTGAGAAAGGCTCACTGCCTGTTGAAGACCCCCGAGAATTAATCGAACCCTCCCCAGACAGCAGTAGGTTCAACTTGGAAACGGACATGCATGCGCCTGAATTCCTTCTGCAGCATTTGGAAGGATCTAACGTGACAAATTACAAGCGGCCGAAAGTCTTGAACTTCTCCACGTAAGTGTGGCAACTCAAGCAACAAATGATCGAAACACTTTGCACCAATTTAGTTGACGTATTTGAGTCGCAATCGTTCCTGGCGTTGTAAAATAGGCTGCCTGTAGACTTAAGTATGATATCTCTCTTTCATCTTGGCGATATGTGTGCTCCAGAAATATTCTGCATTGAGTGGGGTCTTGCACGAATCCTTTCAAGGATCCAGGGATCAGGTGATCCATGCCATGAAGAAAGGGGTTGGGGTAGAAGCACAGAGAGAGAGAGAGGATGCACATGAGAGAGAGAGAGGATGCACATCTCTTGGGTCAATCAGAAGCATCCTGTAGTAGCACCGCCTGTTTTGCTTGTTTTTGAGGTGGATCTTGGAGCAGGGGTGGGAGCAGATCATGGTCTTTTAATGACCTTTGACTTTTGATAACGAGAGCATCATTGCAAAGACTCCAATATTTTTTTACTCGCATGTAACACGCATTAGGATTCTGTGTCACTGGTTTGCCGGTAGATCAAAGGCCCAGCTTTAGTAAGTTGTGCTTTCATGTTATGAAGGGATTTGGGAGAGATGAGGTTACATAGGACCACAAAAGATGGTTCATCCCATGAGGGAGAAAGCTACCATTATTGCATGCGTGTTATAGAATTCCATGCCGTCCAAGTAACTTTTTTTCCATCTGGGAAATGAGAAGTTAACCCTACAGCAAAGAGGTATGCTGGTTGATACTTTTTAACAGAAGCCTTCCTTATCTTTGTGTAGCTTGGGAGTTATATAAAACCCTAAGCAACCTAAATTTATTGTAACTGCATACGCAACTTGTCTGATAGAAGTTTTATAAAAACCCTAAGCAACCTAAATTTATTGTAACTGCATACACAACTTGTCTGATAGATGGTGAACGTGGTTGAGTTATTGATTAAAGGTCATGTTTGTCCATGAGTGAGCGAGTCTACTTCAGTTGATTCTGAATGGTCTGGTGGGAGTTATACCAGTCCTAAAGTGTAGAAGAGAAGTGTACTCCGGTCTTGCTTGAAACTTTTAACTTTACTACACTCCATACTAAGATGACTTTGCAATTAATAAATCAAACGTTTTTACATAGAGTCTTCTGTTCCCCTGTGGTCCGAAAGGGGAGAAAAAGATACAAAAAACATTTGGATGCCCACTATGTTAACTAGGCTGCCATGCCCCAAGTGAAGTCCCGCTGCATCCTTTGAATCTGAGCCATGATTCAGAGGTCCCCCTAAGCTCTCACCACCCAGCCAGAGATCGAGTACGGAGGATCTTCCTCTGAGCATGAGGTTAGCCAGTATCCTTCCATGTCCATGACTACAATATATCATGAGAGTCTACCAATCTATGTGTTTGTTGTAGGTGTTCAAGGTGTTGTCCCTAGGGATCCCTCTCTCTCTACATACATACATACATACGTACATACATATATATATATAGAGAGAGAGAGAGAGAGATCCCTAGGGACGGATCTCTTTGTCTCTTTATATATATATATATATAGAGAGAGAGAGAGAGAGAGCTCTCACCACCCAGCCAGAGATCGAGTACGGAGGATCTTCCTCTGAGCATGAGGTTAGCCAGTATCCTTCCATGTCCATGACTACAATATATCATGAGAGTCTACCAATCTATGTGTTTGTTGTAGGTGTTCAAGGTGTTGTCCCTAGGGATCCCTCTCTCTCTACATACATACATACATACGTACATACATATATATATATAGAGAGAGAGAGAGAGAGATCCCTAGGGACGGATCTCTTTGTCTCTTTATATATATATATATATAGAGAGAGAGAGAGAGAGAGCACGTACATCAAGAAGTTATATATTGTGTGTGGAGAGAGAGAGAGAGAGAGAGAGAGAGAGAGAGAGAGAGAGAGAGAGAGAGTTACCCAATGGTGTCCTTCTCTTAAGGGGCACACATACACCAATAAGTTTTGGGCTAGGAAGTTTGGACACTCTCCCAAGATTTGTCATCGCTAGAAGTGTCCTTCCATTTGATAAGAAATTCGGGGATCATCCTATTTTTGAGAGGTCTTTTTATATAATTCAAAATTGCCTTTGGTTCATGAGGAATGTAAATCAACAAATCTTGTAATTAGACTAGCTCGTTTGCTGAAACTAAGTTATCAGCCTTGCCTAAGTTCTTCTTTAGGAGACTTACATGGAAAATCGAACGTGCCTCCACATCAGGCAATAATCTAGATACCTCTGAAAGGTTCACAATAGCGAGCTAACAACTTATAAACTTCATGTGTTCGTTAAGCTCTAGAATCTTTGGGGATTTTTAGATGAACAAATCAGCCCTTTACAAAAACTTGAGGTGAGCGCTTTTGATTGGATAGAGTTGAGCTCTATCTTGAGATGTGCAAAGGTTTTCCTTTACAAATTGCAAATATGTCTTTTTGCAATTGTAGAAGAATAGCAGCCGTGCCTACATTTATGTTTTGTAGGCAGGCATCCGCGGAGCTTTAGGTTGGAATCGATACATAAAGACAAATGCACTTATCTTAGTGACCATATGCTTGGCTTGTTACATGCAACCTCAATAGATAGTGGGAAGATACTTTCCCCAATCAGATTGCGTCCGAGAGACAAACCCACAAAGCATATCCTAAAGCATATGTTTAACTCGCTTTACCTGCTCGTCTAACTCTATAGATGAATTCATGCTTAGCTTAGTGTCCAACTTCTTGAATGCTTCTCACAATCACATACAATCTCAATCGGAAGCCCACAGAGACTAAACAAGTTTCTCCACAAACACTGATGCTAGTTTTGGAGAAGTCATTCTCTTGGTTGGAATGAACCTTGTTATCTTGATCAGTCTATCCATCAACCACCCATATGGTGTCATGTCCATGTTTAGTTAGTGAAACAACGATAAAATCCATGGAAACATTTTTCCATTCTGCTTTATTGACTTGGCATGTTGACAGTCTTGAACATATTACTCGCTATAATTCCGAACGTTGGTCAATAAAATGTATGCTTGACCAAAGCCAACACTCGTTGGATACCATGATCTCTTGCACAAGGAGTGTCATGACACTAGAAGATGTTTGTCTTCCTTGTGTCTTGGACTTTTTGGCATGTAGACGTTATCCTTTCGGAAGAAAAGACCATTTTGAATGGAATATCGATCTTGAAGTTCTCTCCCTCTTAAACTTGAACCATTTGGTTTGTCTGGGCATTCCCTTAACCTGGGCCTGTTGTCAAATACGGCTGAAATAACGATCATGCTCATACATCCCTTTAAGGGATAGAAACACATTAGTCCAGATCTCACGGAAACTCATAAATTTCAGCACTACAGAAGTACTCAAGTGATCAAACTTTGAGATGCTAGTTTTGGAGGAGAAGTCATTCGCTTGGTTGGAATGAACCTTGTTATCTTGATTAGTCTATCCATCAACCACCCATATGGCGTCATGTCCATGTTTAGTTAGTGAAACAATGATAAAATCCATGGAAACATTTTTCCATTTTGCTTTATTGACTTGGCATGTTGACAGTCTCGAACATATTACTCGATATCATTCTGCATGTTGGTCAATAAAGTGTATGCTTGACCAAAGCCAATGCTCCTTGGATGCCATGATCTCTTGCACAAGGAGTGTCATGACACTTGAAGATGTTTTTCTTCCTTGTATCTTGGACTTTTTGGCATGTAGATGTTATCCTTTTGGAACAAAAGACCATTTGGAATGGAATACCAATCTTGAATTTCTCTCCCTCTTAAACTTGAACCATTTGGTTCGTCTTGGCATTCCCTTGACTTGGACCTGTTGTCAAATACGGCTGAAATAATGATCACGCTCATACATCCCTTATAGAAACACATTAGTCCAGATCTCAGTGAAACTCATAAAGTTCAACACTATAGAAGTACTTAAGTGATCAAACTTTGAGCCATATAAATAATGCTTCCAATTCTTCAATGCATGAACTATATATAACAAATAGCTCGGTTTCATGCGTAGGATATTTGACCTATGTTGGAGTGAACTTTTGACTATAAAAAACCATAGGTTGAACATCTTGGAACAACACTTTGCCAATAGCATAGTCGTAAGATCCACTGTATGTGATGGGGGTATAGTAGTCATTGCATGCTAAAATTGCTCAAAGAAAGCATGCATTCAGAGCATCCATCCAAACAAGAGGTCTGTGCATAATATGCACATACTCTTAAATGATGGTTTACAAGAAAAGGATCTCACTTTTGTAAGAGAGTATGTAAAAGCTAGCAACTCGTTGACTACCTAAAACTTTTCATTGTAAATATCGATACCATCATTAGAAACAATGTGGCCAAAGGTATAATAGATCTCTTTCAAAGGATCATCATTGTAAATACGGCTACCATCATTAGGAACAATGTGGCCGAGTTATAATAGATCTCTTTCAAAGAACACACTTGGTCATCTTCGCATGTAGAACTTCTCTTCGAAGGATAGTTAGAACGATCTTCAGATGTTCTATATGGCTGGATAAACTACGGCTGTACACAAGTATGCCATCAAGAAAATACGACGACAAACTTTTCTAGATATGGATGAAATATATTGATCATCATCTGTTGGAAAGCAATAGTTGCATTTGTGAGTGTAATTGGTAAAAGCAAGGACTCATAATGCGTGTTGTGTCCAAAACCCCATCTTACTGACGTCCTCCTCCGTAATCGGCATTTGATGGTATCCCATACATAGCTCCAGCTTGGTGAAATATGCAGCACCATGTAAGCGAATTAATGAGGTCATCCATCTTGGGTAAAGGATCCTTCTCCGTAATAGGCATTTGATGGTACCCCGTACATAGATCCAGCTTGGTGAAATATGCAGTACCATGTAAGTGATTTATGAGGTCCTCCATCTTGGGTAAAGGATATTTATTTTTCACGTCACCTTATTTGAGACCTTTATAGTCCCACGCACATGTGCATGGTAGACTGGAATGGGTGTCAGCTAGGACTGTACATATTCATCCTTTTTCTCCTTCTCCTCCTTAGCACAAGGATCATGAGAAAATGGGGAATGCCCGTGTCACAGCAGTTGTGGGTGCTGTTGCTGCAAGCAGGTAAGTAGCTATCTGGCTAATATAGTTCGGCTGAGACATGGATGGCTCATGTAGAGGTGGCTGAGGAGGGGGTGACTCATCATGCTGCACACCTTCCATAGGCACCTGGAAGACGAAGCCAGAGGGCTAGCACAAGAGAATTGTTGGCTGGAATAACTGTGAGAAGTGCAGCGGAAGTGAATGGAAGAGAGAGAGAGAGAGAGAGAGCATGCCTCACACACACACACACACACACACACACACTGAGAAGGAGAGAGAGGAGAGAGAAAGGCACAAGAGCACTGCAAATGATCTCTGGAGAAAACCCTGCTACAACTGGGGGAAAACCTCAGAACCAACAGGCTGCTTGAGAGCTCAGACAAACAGCTCAACAACCACGAGAAAATGAGGCACCGAGAGTGGAAGAACTCCTCACCTCTGCCCTAGAACTGCTCCTGAGGTGTCCCCCCAGCCTCCTAGTTAGCTAGCATAGGGCAGGTCCGACCGGCCTGCTGATGTGGGCCGGCCCATAGCCCTAGGGGCCGACCCCTACAGCCCTACAAAAGGGGCTGTCCAGGCCCTAAAGAAAGGGCTGTAGCCTCTGCCCTCCAGCCGACCAGGATGGGGCCTATGGCTGACCCCTCCTGCCCTATAAACAGGGCTGAACCTCCAGCCTATGGTAGGGGCACACACAAGCCAAGGTGGTGGACCTGCAGGTCAGCCCACCCTCTGCTCTCCAGCCCTCTGCTAGGGCGCCTATAAGGGCAGCACCACAGGGCATACCTGCCCACACACCTCCGTACCCCGCCAGGGAACCTCCATGGCCTACGTGGCATCACATGGACCAGCACGAGGCACTGGAAAGCCACACTAACCTACTCTCACGGGGGCGGGCACACCCACAAGCAAGGCCCTCTCTCTCTAGGTGACATCAGGAGATGTCCTCCTCCAACACCCCCTCTCAGCTCCTGGATGGAACAGAGACGCCAGGGAGCTGGGTGTGCCGCTAGAACAACTGGAGGAATTTGTCGTGTGATACTCCACTGTTGAAGACCGCCACAGGTACTGTCAAAGAAGCCCCTCGTGGCACGAATTGCCTCAGCACGATCATTGAAAACTTGGAACTGTTGCTTCCAGGCCACTGGTGCTAGGTACACTCCTTTGGTCTCGTAATGGTACACTAGGTCATTTGGTACAACAATCCAATTGGTGGTATGGGTACATGACTCCAACAGAGGATCCTGGAACAATAATCCAACTGATACTGCATGCGGTGCAAGGTTTGCTTCCCTGCATGGGCACCTGAATCGTAGCCCTCTGAAGCCCCCTCTCAAGTCCTAACTGGTGCGCTGTCACCAGATTGATGAACTTCAGTGCTCCAGTGGGAACGGGCATATAATAGCTCACAAGGATCAATCAACTATGTCTGGGTTCTTGCACTAGCAATCTACTGACCCATCTGGATCTCCAGCAGCATTAGACAATAGCTGCAATAGAACACTAGGAGACCCCCTTTGGATCTGCTAGGTTATAACGTCCAAACAAAATAGAAACTGTTAACATACTGCCACCTGATTCAGTGGGAACAACTCCTCGTGGCTCGAGGTCTTCCTGAAAGCCTTTCCTCGATAAATGACTCCCTGCTTGGTACACCTAATCGGCAGGTCTAGCTGCCACAAACAAGCAAGCAATCCTCCATCTAGAGCCGGAAAGCTAGTTGGCAGCTCTTGCCAAGTGCTACTAACAGGCTGGAGTAATCGTGGTCGCAGCAGTGAGTCACACTATTGGCTACCTGGTTACTGGACCCCTCTGCGTTCCTTTGGGACACTAACGCCAATAATGACCTTTTTGACCACATTGGTTACACTTACAGGATGCCTTGAGAGCTTCTCGTTCCTCAGCTGTCAACTGCTTTCTTCCTCTTTGATCAGCTGTCAAAGCCTCAGGCTGACTGTCATAGGTACGATCGACGAAGTGCTCCTCCTGGTCAAGCACCATGGGGACCAATTTCTCCTAGGTCAACTCATTCATCCTACCAGTGGAGATCAAGGGTGAATAGAAGGCCCCATACTGAGAGGATAACCGGGACAGAAGAGTTATGGCCATGTCCTGATGAACTCTGCTTCCCTGCTTGGAGGGATCACCTGCTGAAGTTCCTGTAACTTGTTGATGTGTTCCCGCATCGATGAAGATTTCTTGGGATCCAACAACCTCATATGGACCTCCAATGAAACCCTCTTGATGAGAGAGGTTCGGTTATACATGAATGCCAAATGCTCCCATATACTTTTGGCCACAGTCATGTGCTTTACATGATTAATCACCTGAGGAGTACAGTTAAGAAAGATAAATGATCTTACCTTGGCATTAACACGGTCCCACAGCTGGGACAAAGTCTCGGCCTCCTTCTAAGCCAGAATGCCAAGGTCCTCTGCTAGGGGATCTAGTCGGGCAACACATGTCAAGTTGAAATCTGCCATGTCGTATGATTGGAACACAGATTCCATCATCACCCGCCAAACGTCGTAATTGAGCCCATCCAACTACCGATCAACTGGGAATGTGGGCAACATTGGAATTCTAGTCTTGTTGTCTGCCATCTCGGACAAAGTCGCCTGTAGGAGTGAAGAGGATGATGAACTGAAAGAGAAGATGGATGGGATAGAAAGGAATTGAGGGTTGAAGAAAGGAGACGGCGGAAGAAGAGGATGAAGGGGCTGACAGCCCAATGTACCTTCATACGTCGTTTTCCTTCCCTTGGAAACACCTCCTCTCTGATCTGAAAACACCCTTCAAAGTCACCCCTTTGCTGGTCACACGAACAGTCCACTCCTCCAATACGCTCCTCCTCAAAGACACCTCCGAACAGCACCCTAATCCTCCTCTGTGTGTGTTGGGCTCAACACTCCCTCCACTCCTCGGGTCTCAAGCCAACCGCGGCTCTGATACCATGTGATAAGTGCAGCGGAAATGAACGGAAGAGAGAGAGAGATAGCACGCCTCTCAGACACACAAAAGGAGAGAGAAAGACACAAGAGAAGTGCAAGTGATCTCTGGAAAAAACCTTGCTACAACTGGGGGAAAACCTCGGAACCCCTGCAAGCGACTTTGTTCTAGAATTGAAGATGATTATGTTCTCATTATTCCTGAACGTATTCTGGACCATCGATAGTGAGAGACTCGACATCAACTCATCACGGAATTCCTTGTACTTTGGCGTGATCTAGATGACTCCGACGCTACTTGGCATTCTGACGAAGATGTACAGAAGTATCTTGACATACTATAGTAATATTTTCAGAATTACCATGATATTTTGTACACCGTTCATTTTCTCCACCATGGTCTCATTTGAGTGTGAGGGGACGCCACGATGTGTGACGTATTTCTTTTTTTCCACCAGGGTTTCATTTTGAGTGGGAGGGGATGTCACGATCTGTGATGTATTTCCTTTCCTTATACATTAGATCTATGGATGGTGGGATGAATGGACACTTGTATAAGGGTATCTCCTTTTGACATGACACTTCCCTTGAGGCACAACCCTTCACAAGAGAGAGATTCATGTGAAGAGGACTTCTCATCAAGGGTCACACCCTTCACAATGGGTACACACCTCTTCATGCACATACCTTTTACCTTTTCATGTGTGGCTGTTCACTCTCCATATAAGAGAGGCCCAATTGTATGGATGACACACTTCTGACACTCAAGCAATACAACAATTCCTTGTTCTTTGCTATTTTTAGTGTGCCTTTTTGCTCCTTAGCACATTTCTAATAATAGTAAATCTATGATTTCTTACATAAAGCTTTACTAAAAGTAAAATCCAAATTTAGTACTTTTAGTAGACTAACTTGGACATGCACTATGTGGTGTTTTTAGAGGATGAGTTTGGGAATGTTCCTGGATTCATCTAGGTATATGCTTCTGCCGTATTAGCGGACATGCAAATTTCACCTTGTGAAGTTTTCGTCCAAGTTGCGGCTTGCTGGTATTGCGATAATTCTTTTTAACTTAAATGGTGCATTGCCCTATCAACTAGATTAAGATTTTGATGCTCATTTGGGAGAGACTAAAATGAAATCGTTTAGACTTCACAAGCAGTTGTAGCTTGAATGAAGAGATTTGGACTACTTTTTGATTAGCCTTCTCCTTTAGTGCTAGCCTTCGTCATGGCTGAGTTGCCCTTCAACTCCGGAGTGCCGATAGAAACTCAGTACGAAGACTTTGTATAAATGGATGCTCAAGTATGTGTGGGTGTGTGGATTTGTATGTGTGAGAGCATACTTTTATACTATGGTCTACACCCACTGATGACGTCAGTGGGGACGTCATAGTAGCTAGTCCCTGCTATGCGTGATGTAGTTTATGGTTTTCAATCTTATGAGTGACTCTCGTGAGATTGAAACTGCACTATGTTGTGTTTTTAGAGGATGAGTTTGGGAATGTTCATGGATTCATCTAGGTATATAACTTGGACATGCACCCCACATGTGCTCATGCATACTTTAGGAAATGTTGCACACAGATTGAAGAGTCACATGCACACCCACCTTTTCATATGCATAGGTCATGCATGAGCATGCAAGATGAATATGCAGGCGTAAGCATGAGTCCATGATACTATATGTACACACACATGGAGAGCGTTTCAAGTGCTGATGCCCTTGCATGCATTGTCAGGAAAACATGCACGCTTGTTTGCCTAGATAGCTCATCCGTCCAATTGATGGCTTGCTTAAGTTGACGAAACAACCCCAATCAACATCTATGCACACGAATTAAAAGAAATTCAGTTCGGTTTGCTTCACAAACATGCTCATAACGAGAATTCTGTTTCTAGAGGCAAGGGAATCTTTGACTTTAGAATAAGAGGAAGATTAGTGCACGCATTCATCAAATCCACTCATCCACCAACTTAGGATTCCCATGATCTTGCTACATCTGCAAGAAGAATTCTCAATAAGGTGAGCACCTAAACATAGAGAGTCAAGTCTTGCAAACAAGGACAAATGCTTAAATTTTGGCAATAGAGTGGCCTTGATACAACTGAAACAGGCATTCCATGACGAGGGTTAGCTAGGCCCAAGCCTAGGTGTAATTCAAGTTCTATTCTTATGCCAAGACTTGTAAAACAACCATAAATTAGGGAGATCAGATAGGGGAGCTGGCAAGCTCACCACCCAGCCATATATCCAATATAAGGGATCACCCTTTGAACTTGAGGTTAGTAAAGCAACCATGGGAGTCCATCAATCTAGGTATTTGGCTAGACTAGGCATATGCTTGCTCAAAGTCTCGATATCCCAAGTAGTCCATCTCAGGAGATCCTTGTAACAGACCCCAGAGCGCACATATATATTTTTTTACCCAAGGGTATCCTTATCTTAATGGTACCTGTACACGAGGTATACTTATTGACCCCTTTTAAAGGGTCCAACCTTGGAGCTACCCATCCTTAATGCTATGACCTTCGAGTCATAAGTTAAGGCATTATGGCCATGCCTCTTAGTGTGAGGGAGTGTTCTAGTACATAGCTTTTGCAAAACGATGCTTCATGTAGGCAGCCTAGATGCTAGCCTACTTGCAGCCCTATGGCTGCACCAATAGAACACTAAAAGTGTGGACGAGCTCCTATGATTGCTTGCCTTCCCTCACCGCGGCATAAAAATAAACATTAAAATAACTAAATGAAATGAAAATAAATAAATAAATTAAAAACTTAAATAAAAATCACATATACGCGCACACGCGTCTAACATGGCATCGTATTAATTGTTGATACATGCTCAGATATTCTAACAAAACCTTTAGCAAAACAAGAGCAAAGCCGATTGCCTTGAACCTCAATTAGTGAGAAGAAAATAAAAAATTTGCCTTCTAAAACAATAAAAAGGATCATAAATATGTTCATATCGATGCATCTTTTCAAACTAGCACGCATCACATTTATCACAATTATAAGGAATGATGTCTTTCTCTATGCCTTTGTGTTGATCTGTATAATTATCGTGGCAGTTGCACAGATTGATTAAGATGACCCTTCTGTTAATGTTGCCAACATCTCTGCCATGACATCCTCGTTTCTTGGTTGATTTAAATCACAAACATTGTTGAACTGAAAAAAATGACTAAAAGAATCAAGGAAGCTAGATGAGTTATTGTTAGATTTAAAATTTAAAACTCACCAATGATGTTTAAACCTTTGAACTATCCTTTTTTTCACATTTGTAGATTGTTTGCTTTATGGATATTGTAATTGCATATTTATACATTAAATATCTATCTATACGATATATTTTTGTATTGAAAAATTATGTTTCTAAGTTAGTCTTTTTAGACTCGAATCTAAAGCATGTCTAATGTGTCATGTTTTATGTGCCTGAACTGCCATAGTTGCAATTGCGAGTGTACACTTTATAGCTTTTGTAAGAAGTATAGAATCTGACTTAAGCTAAGGTATCTAGTTCCCCTATAAATTGGTGCAATAATGTTTTGAACCGTCTAGATGGCACTATGCTATATAAGACTTGATCTTAGTGTTGGGTTTCTTGTGATACTCATTGTTCCTTCTTTTAAAAGTGTGTGCATTCTATTTCAGATCTCTTAAGCTGTCTTCCATGATGTGTGTCCTCTGTGCTGTAACAAAATGTTTGCATGATATCTCTGTCAAAAAAGGGGGAAAATAGCATTCTTTCTCTTTCATACTATGTTCTAGTAGTAAGAAATCAATGTGATGATTTTCTTGGTGTTTCCACGTATACTATTTATTTGTAATCCTTTTTTTTACAGATCGAATTAAGATATATAGAGTCATTAATTTTGTGCTCTTCATGATGAGAATGTGCGATGGGTTTGGATTGCTTTAGAGAGGCTCACACATGTTGGAATCAACTTTTATTCCACCATTGCCAATGTGTTTGGCAAGATAAATGTGGCTATATATAGACAGCTTGGTTAGGCATGAAAAGCCATGGAAAAAGGCATGTTGCAAAGGTCTTATTGTGGTAGTCTTGATATTTCAGGCATAGCTATTTATCATGTCAAGGCAATTCGCACGGGACTTCGTCATCAGCTCCTTCCAATGTGGGACAGTCTAACTCCCCTCATGAAGAAGATGAGCAGGCTGAATTATTAGAACTCTCTTGGTCGCAACCTTGTGGTCATGATCCCATGGATATTGGTACTGATGAGGATGAGGAAGGTAATGGTAGCAATGGGAATGGTGAAGATGCTGGGTCAGGAGATGGGATGGAACATGATATGGCCTCAATGGACCTCACTGATGACCTTCTTCATACAGTAAGTGTCTTATGCTGGTGATCTATGAGACATACATGCCGATGAAGACAACATGGATCTAACATTTGGCATTTTTGAAATAAATATTGCAGGTATTTTCTTTCCTCGACCAGAGAAGTTTATGTTGTGCAGCCATGGTCTGCCGTCAGTGGCGTACTGCTAGTGGACATGAAGATTTCTGGAAGTCGTTGAATTTTGAAGGGGCAAATGTCACCCAAGAGAAAGGCATGCTTTATCCACATGTGCACTTACCTTAATCGTGGACTTATGTTTTCAGTCTGTATGAGGAACTTGACAAGTGCTCTTTTGTATACAACATATATGTTCTGATGCATTCTTTTTTTTGGGGGGTTTTGGCCAGTTGGCTGGTTATGTCGCAGATACCCTAGAGCAGTGGAGTTAAGTTTGAGGGGTGTCCCTTCTGTTGATGAAGTAGCAAGGGAAGCAATGTTTTCTCTGCGGTGAGCATCGTAGTAGCAACTTATGCTACTTTTTGAATTATTGCTGGGCTCATTCAACCAGCCACCTTCTCTTAAGTCTTTTTATCAGGATCATAGTGCTAACACTTTTTCTTTATTGGCATTATGGAGAAGGGAATTTAACTGCGTCTGATGACCTTAGTATTTTGTGGTGGCGCTTAATCATGGGAGAGTCTGTAGAAACCTGAATGTTGATGATGTGTCACTGTATCAATACAAGGCAGACTTCTGTATGATGGAAGAGCTATTGATAGAAAACCTGAATGTTGTTGACGTGTACAATATAAAAGCAGACATACCTCTGTAGGCATGCTGCATTTACTGTTTGAACATATGCTCATGTAAGTAGTTTTGGATATAGTCTTCTCCTTTAGTGCTAGCCATTGTCATGGCCGAGTCTGACCTTCACCTTTCAGTAGTGGCAGAGCTCAATATGAAGACCATTGTATAAATGGATGCTCAAGTGTGTGTGGGTGCGTGGATTTGTATGTATGAGAGCATATGTTTATATTGTGGTCTACACCAACTGTTAGGCACAGATGTTGCGGGTGACTGTCTGCTCTGTTTTTAGAAAATAGGTTATTCCTGGATGAGTTTGGGAATGTTCCTGGATTCATCTAGGTATATTGGATACATTCCTGAATTGTTCTGCACATGTTTTTACTTTTTTGATTTGTTATATCTGATAGAAACCAGTGATCTCTGGACAACCTTATGAAAAGAAAATGGTTATACTTCTGTGAGCTCGCTGCATCTACTTTCGGGCATATGCTCATGTACATAGTCTCTGAAATAGCTATATGGATGGTTCTGCATGTACTTTTTGGGATCTGATAACGTCTAGTGCATCCGTATTTGAAGCTTTTTGAATTGGTGTTTGTGAAGTCTTTCTTTGGTGAGTGAATTTGACCAGGGAAAGGTGCATGTCTGGCATCTTTGTTGATAACTGGTAACATAGCTACGTTGAAGCTTTAAAGGATATCTTCTACTAGTTCCCCTTTTCTATCCCTTACATTTTCCTAATGTACTCACTCCTGTAGGGTTCATTCTGTCGTACACGTTGGTTGACTCCTTTTCCATGGTATCAGTTTTATCTGCTCGCTATTTTTGGGAATAAATTACAGGGATGATGAGTAGGCTGGTATTGTGATAATTCGTTCTATCTTAAGTGGTGCGTTCTCTATCAGCTAGATTTAGATGCTCGTCTGGGAGAGACTAAAATGATTTTTTAAAGTCTTCTAAGAAGTTGTAGCTTGAATGAAGAGATTTTGGACTACTTTTTGATAGCCTTCTCCTTTAGTGCTAGCCTTCGTTATGGCTGAGTCTGCCCTTCACCTCCGGACTGCCGACAGAAACTCAGTATGAAGACTTTGTATAAATGGATGCTCAAGTATGTGTGGGTTTATATGTGTGAGAGCATATGTTTATCCTTATGGTCTACACCCACTCTTGGGCGCCGATGACGTCAGTGGGGATGTCATAGTAGCTAGGAGTTTATGGTTTTTAGATATATATGATGAGCAGCCTGGCTGCTTTGAGATTGGGCAGTGTTACCACTTTCAAGTTGGCCTGGGGCTTCTAAAAAACTACAAGTCATATTTTTGCAGCTTAGAGTCTTTCAAACAAAGCGTCTTCTCATTTCCCCGTTGTTTTCATACTATTTTATGTCAGAGAAATCGAGTTTGCTTGCCTTAACCAAATGCTTGCAGTGGAATGTACCCACGGATCACACTACCCTTAGATCATACGTAAGCTTGTGCAGGCAAGTAGATGTAGAAATACACACCAGTGTGGATAATACACAGGAAGTGACATCCAAAATCACGTATTTATTGCTCCAAGAGTGGACTGATCTGAATACAAAAGTGACCGTCAATGTGCTCCGGTCTAATGCCCAAAAGGGGACTATTTGCTACTACACGTTGCACTCCTCTTGTCGTGTCCCTCAAAGAAAGGGCTTCTGTGACTGCACTAGAATGGTCCGAGGGGATGTAGATATAGGTGGAGGTGGATCCTCTTCCTCTCTCTTGATCTGACATGCTGGCCTACAAGGCAAGCTGATGAGCCCTAGAATAGGGCGTCCTGTCAGCCATGGCCGACCGCAGATATGGGCGGGACCCCTGCTGAGAATGACTGCAACCTGTCCTATTTCAGTCAACCAGCTGAGACCCTGGCCTGTCCAGTTACTAAACCCCCTCCCATCTCAAGCTGTGAAAACTGCTCTATCTTGTCCATGAAACAACCGCGCCATTCTGGATCACAAGCGGATGAAATTACTTTTCAACCAGTTGAAGAAGCAAGGCCTGTTTGAAGTCTCCGATGGAGCCACTGGATGGCCCTTGACTCCAACAAGAAACCTTCTCCCTGTATTTGACCGCTCCCGGTGAGCTTCTCTCAGGAGGATTATACATCGAGTCTACCAAGATAACCGCTGTTCTCTCTACTTCTTATGGCTTTCGCCAAGAGGGCCTTGTCATCTTCTTTGTTGAACTGCTTCTCCCGAGCCTCTCCTGCAGCAATAAGGGTCCAAGCTCTTTGAACGTAAGAGGCTTGGTCCTCTATCTTGCCGTAATAGTGGTTGCAAAACCCTTGAAGCTCTGTGGGAGCATCCCAGGTGTGAGCAATGCTAGCTGGCTTGAGTCACTTGTGACCAACCATGGCAAGTTGATCTCGCACCACCTTGACTTTCGTCAAATGGTCATGTACGTATCTCCCGCATCCATGCTCATGTTGAAGAGCTTATGATTGAGGGCGATAATACATGATGTGTTATTTGTTTCGTACAGATCCTTCAGAGTAGTCCATGCCTCTACAAACGTCTTTGCCATCTGAATGCTCGAGTATGTGTGGGTGTGTGGATTTGTATGTATGAGAGCATACTTTTATACTATGGTCTACACCCACTGTTGGGCGCTGATGACGTCAGTGGGGATGTCATAGTAGCTAGTCCCTGCTATGCGTGATGGAGTTTATGGTTTTCAATCTGATGAGTGACTCTCGTGAAATTGAAACTGCACTATGTTGTGTTTTTAGAGGATGAGTTTGGGAATGTTCCTGGATTCATCTAGGTATAAGTCTGCTATTGTCTCGATGATCATTGCAAGGGCCTGGGCATCTTTGTCCTCCCACGCTTCAAGCTCATCTGCATCCACAGGAATAGTGATCTTCCTTATCTTATCCTTGACATCCAACCCCCTCGGCTCCGGATCTTCACTTTCCAGATGGGATAATTAGTCCCATCCAATGTACCGGACTCGGAAGTTAGGGATGAAAGGAGGCGTAGTAGAAAGGAGGAGGAAGGGAGAGCAGTGGTTGTAGAGGATGCCATCTCCTCTACACACTGCAATATACTCTGCAAATTTGCAAGTAATCACTTGCTGTAGATATTAGAAAACTCTGCTCAAACCTGAGTTGAATCAGGGTCACCTTGTTTGGAGGGACTTCTTCCTTTGATGTAGAAAACCTAGAGCTGGAAACCTTGCTCTGTACCATGTTGGAAATGGAGGAAAGAATCACTCAATCCTCACTCGTGCTGTGTATAATCTTCAGCTCCAAGTAACCACTCTCACTCGATCACAACGATGCTAACCTCTCTTAGAAAACACAGCACATAGGATGGCAAAGGGAAAGGAGAGAACTCAGAATATTTTCATTCACCAATCAGTGGGTAAGACAGGCTCAGTGGTGAGCACTACAAACCATCCAGCAAGGGCTGGGATAAACCTTGACTGAGTCCTCTCTGCGAACTGCAACTCTCCTCCCCTGTTCGCACTGCCTGAGGTGAAGGCTACAGTAAAACTGGATGAAACAAGTGGGGGAGTAGGGGGCTGGCTGCCCCCTGAAGTAGACCAACCAGCAGATCGGTTTTCTGTGTCTGGGCCGACCAGCTGGTTGGCTGGACCGACCCCCTTGGGCAGGCCTATAACTAGGGCATCTCATAGGGCTGGTCCTTTGTTGCTGCTGCGCATCTGGCAGTCCACACATCACCGCCCCCCCTGCCCCCCCTTTCTTGCAAAAGCACCCTCCCCCTCACAGTCTAATTCCCCCTTGTCCTCCTCATATGGGGGCCCACAGGTGGGGACATTGACCTCCAACAATGCCCTCCATCACAGTTACCCCTCTTAGCAATAAAGTGGCACCGATCCATAACCATCTTGGACTCTTCACCTTCACACCAGTGGCCACCTTCCAAATGTTACTCATCATCAAATGGCTCATGGCTTTCATCTTCCATAACATGTAATGGATCCTGTTCAACTTGCCTTCCTTCCAGAAGTTGGAATATGCGTGACAGCGTGGAGCTGAAGAAATTGAAAGCGACAAAAAGAAAGAAACATACATACCTGCTTTTAAACTTGAAAAATGACATAGTTTTCTGAATTGGAGTTGCTTGCCCTAGCCTTGTCCTCAGTAAATCCTTCTGGTTTTGATGCCATGTCAGAAAAGTAGGACTTGATTGCTGAAGCACTCCCACAACGGAGTGTTGTGCTGACAGATCACATTACCCTTAGATCACACTCAAACGGTGCACACAAAAGTAGATCTAGTCACACACAAGTCTGGAGAATACACAGCCAAGTGGACAGATGAAATCATGTATATATTATACTTCCAAAATGGACTGATCTCAATACAAAAAGGACCTTCAATGTACTCCACACCCTCAGCTCAGATCTATTGCCAAAAAGGGGGCCTATCCTCTTGGGCATTTCTCCTCTCGCCCCATGTCCTAAGGAAGGGGCTTCAGTGGGTATCAGGACAGCACTACAACTATCCCAAGGGGCCCTATATATAGGTGGAGGTGGTCTTGGCGCCCCCCTCCACCCACCTCCCCTTTTCAAAAAACGGGGGGGGGGGGAGGGAAGTCTGATGGAAAAGGGTCAGTCAATTGTCTAATGAGGCCGACCTGGCTAGTTACCCTTTTGCCCTCCAAATGACCTCCTTGAATGCTCTACTGCACAGCCGTCCAGTTTATGTGGCTGGTTCTTCCACACTGCTGCCCGTGTGGCAGCCATGTCTGTTCGGATCTACTGCCCAATAGCAGCAAGGTTGCTGCTTTTGTGGCAGCCCGTGGCAGTTGCTTCTTGGCCTTAGATGACCACCTTTCTGGTGTACCATTCCTTTATATTTTGCAGGTGTTACTCCCCCTCGTCCTCCTCATATGGGTATTCACATGTGGGGAGTTGACCCTTATTTTCTGACATTTTAGAAATGGTTTCATTTGATTTGTCATTAAGCATTGGTTTGCACGTTGTCAATGTCACAAATGTTATCCGTACTGATTAATTGTGGACCGCTTGATTACATGTAGAAAATCTGTAGTGGACGCGGGTGTACGTTGTCAATGTCACAAATGTTATCGTACTGATTAACTGTGGACCGCTTGATTACATGTAGAAAATCTGTAGTGGACGTGGGTGCAGTTCATACACTATAGATTAGTTGGATTTTGTATTTGAGTCGTCCTTGTCAAGTTAACTTTTCTTATGTCTGGGTTCTTGTGCAATTCAATGAACAGGAGTTTGGAGAGATTGAATTTGTATAAGGGGAATTTGACTGAATCCTTTTTCAATGAATTAGCGACTGGCTGTCTGGCCCTACAACAACTGATCATTACAGATGCAGTATTGGGCAGTGGGGGTTCTCAAGAAATTCCAGTACGTCATGAAACCCTTCGCCAACTGGAGGTTACAAAATGTCGTGTGATGCGCATAGCAATCAGGTTTGTTTTCTGACCATCATGCTGTGAGTTATGCACAGAAGCAACCATTGGAAGTCCCTGAATTGAGTGTTGCATTAGAAGTGTGTGACATGCTCGCATGATATGCACGTTGGTGTGAGTCTAAATGTATGTTTGTATGTTTATATGTGTAAGTGTGCATAGATATATATATTTGTGCAAGTTGTGTCTCTGTTTTTTGCGCCTTTTTGGTTGTGTGTGGTGTTCTCCTCTTGATCTTTGATATTTCCTTTACAGGTGTCCAGTTTTGGATAAGCTTTCTTTGAGGAGGACAAGTATGGCCTCTGCAACATTGAACTGTCCTAGGCTTCTTAGCCTTGATGTGTCTTCATGCCATAAACTTTCAGATGCTGGTGTTCGTGCAGCAGCAACCGCCTGCCCTTCGCTTGTAGAGCTAGATATTTCACAGTGTTCTTATGTTAGTGATGAAACACTGCGGGAAATTTCTGTTGTATGCTCCAATCTTAATGTACTTGATGCATCCTACTGTCCTAACATTTCTTTGGAGGTAAGTCAAAATTGAGTCCATTATGGTAACCAGGGCCTCATGAATTTTATCTTGCACATTTAGTTCTGTTTGCTGATGACAAGGATTGGCATCGTGAAGGGTGTTTCCTTGCCAATGTTGAGGGAGTTAAGGTTGCACAATTGTGAAGGCATCAATTCGTCATCAATGGCAGCTCTTTCACAGTGTTACATGCTTGAGGTAGGCAAGGATCTATGATAATGGTTCCGTGTTCTTTTGAAAGCAAGTAAATTTTCTGGGCCAAGAAGCTAGGACGAATAGAAAGCTGGCTTTTTGATGAAGATGCAGTCTCTGTTCTGATTGCAGACAATTGAGCTGGATCTCTGTGCGTTGTTGACTGCTGTAGTATTGGACTTGCAACGACTACAGAACATAAGTCTGATCAACTGCTGCAAGTATGCAGAAACCATCTTATTGTTCAGAAACCAGTTGATTTTTTGAGAATCTTAACTTTATTAACACACTTATAGTTAGTGTAGGACTAGTCATTACAGGTATCAACTTGTGCATGCATTGACAACCTAACTCAAGTGGGGCTTGTGCAGATTTGTGGATTTGACTTTACGCTGTCCTGCTTTGGTTAACATCAATGTAGCGAAATGCCCTGTCTTGAATCGAGTGGAGATTTCATCAATTGCTCTGAGGGTGTGTAGACTGACCGATTTCATTCTGCGGTTGTTGGTTCTATCTCCAATTGTTTTCTGCTGTTGTGGTTTCTATGTCCAATGGGGAGATGGGTGGATTTGACGAGGATGGTAGATACATCATGAGATCGCAGTAGGTATGGCTGATGGATTGATGGGCTAACTTTTGCAGAGACTTGTTCTTCAGAAACAGCAGAGTCTTACAACAATGTCCCTGCAGTGTCCTCATCTATGTATGGTCGATCTTACGGAGTGCGACTCATTAACTAACTCAATATGTGAAGTTTTTAGTGAGGGAGGTGGCTGCCCGAGACTCAATTCCCTCACTCTAGACAGTTGTGAGGTAAGAATTTTTTAGCCTTCTGCTTTACAGCAGAGCTAAGGACCTACAAGGTTTGAAGTTTTGCAATTTGTGTAGTACTCAAGTTGATGTCTCTATCAAAAGAAACATAATCAACGAAGTCAAAATGGAGTGCCTTAGTTTTCTAGGAAACTTTTCTCCCAACATACTGATGAGCAATTGATAGAACCATGATATTTGAGTTATGGAGTTGAAGAAAAGTGCCTTTAACGTTGATCAAAGAGACAGCTTCACAACAGCAGCACACATCGCATCACCTTCAATGTGGGCATAGTTAGTTGGATTAAGAATCTTTTCAGGAGGGAGGAGCTGGCTATCCACTTTATTTATTTTTTGGAAGTGGACGAGGCAGCCAAATTGTTTATCATGCCCAAGCATGCAGGCGATTTGAATGACCTGTGGACTAGCCAGCAAGCCACATTGCCAGAAAGTAATTGGATGGGCTAAGTATTTAAAGTGATATTGGAGGGGAAGTGGGCAGGCACAGTCCTTTGCCCAAGTAGGAGATCGTAGGGGGTGGCTCCACTCAGCTTCTCCCCTTCTCCTCATTGATATCCCTCCTTTGATGGTACCTTCTCGTAATCTCTTCTAACCCTTTGCCTAGGTAGGAGAACATAGGGGGTGTCTCCACTCAGCTTCTCCTCTTCTCCTCATTGATATCCCTCCTTTGACCGCACCTTCTAGTAATCTCTTCTAACCCTTTGCCCAGGTAGGAGATCATAGGGGGTGGCTCCACGCAGCCTCTCTGCTTCTCCTCATTGATATCCCTCCTTTGACCGCACCTTCTAGTAATCTCTTCTAACCCCCCTCCCCTATACTCTTCCCTCTTCCTTGGCATCCCTCATGTCAATTGCTCATCTAATGTTCTAATTAGATTTGCATATTTTTTGATTGGGGGGATGTACCATATTAGGTTTTAAAAATTGATACCTAAAGGTAGATCAAGCAAAAATATTCTATGTGGTTGGTCCTATGTACTGCCTTAACATTCATAATGTCTGGGCAAATGATCCCAAGATTGACACCCAAGATTACGAATAACCATGGAAGGGGAAAGCAATTTGATAATGCGAGGAGATTTCAGTTGAGCAGTAGGGGTTGGATTCCCTCTAGAGTCCCCCATTGGGACAACAGCTTCATCACCGCAAATTTGCGTAGGAACTTTTGGAGGAGGCTTTGGAAATCCCTCATAAATAGAAAGATCACTCTTTTCTTTGGCTTTCTATTCATGGAGGGATTGTAGTGAACCTGTGGAGATCACGATTTGGGATGTGCAACCATGACATTAGATATTCTGGTATTTTGAGCCATGTCTAGGATACTTCAGCCCATACCATGGAGGGGGGTTATAGGCCATTCTATGGGCTATCCATAGGTGCCACTCATTCCTTGGTATGTGCCTTGTAGGCCTAGCTACAGTGAGTCAGCTCAGTTGGTATAGTTAGTACATGTACTACTTAGGACAGTTAGGACACTTAGTCGAGTTAGGGCATTTAGCCCTAGGGTTTTGTTATGTTGGCTCTCTCTTGAGTCTCCACTCTCGGTTTTGCAGCAATTCATTACAACATCTCGTTTTTTGTCTTCTCACTTCTATTTTTGAGCTTCCATTGCTTGCCATGGCCTACATGATGGATGGAGATCGCAGACAACGATCTATCATGGGCTTCTTGCCTACATTACCTAGTCCATTATTAGGTGTATCTTGATGTTTGATCAGACTGCATCTTCTATGGGGATGATGATGCCAGGGATGTTTTATGACTAGGGTGACATGTATGATTGTATCATACAGTTTTCTCTAGCATGGGTTAGGATGCTCACTAAGTAGCTCCACCCTTTTTGCTCATTGTATCAGGTTTTCTATCAATCTCATAGACCCATTGGTCTTTAGCATACTTTAATAAACTTTCTTTCTTTCTTTCTCTCCTTCTGAGAAAGTTGCAGGGAACAATGCAAGAAAGAGAAATCTAAGAGAGAGGAGTGAGAAAGAAAAAATGAGTGGGAATCTGCCAGAACCAGCCTTCAAGACAAAATACAGGCATTGGAGATCGAATTACAACCTCCAGTGAGGCCCACTATTACAATATGTAGAGGTGTGCTACATGCCTTCCCCCCCCACGTGGGGGTTAGGTGCACGATGCATTTCAAATCTTGGTGTCATGGGACTTTTTGGCCTCTCACAGTTGTTAATCTCTCTCTCTCTCTCTCTCTCTCTCTCTCTCTCTCCCTTTGTCCCTTTGTCTCCCTGTCTCTCTCTATGGGAAAGTTGCATGGAAGAATGGAAGAAAGAGAAATCTAAGAGAGATGAGTGGGAGAAAGAAAAAATGGAGTGGGAATCTGCCAGAGCCAGCCTTCAAGACAAAATACAAGCATTGGAGATCGAATTACAGCACGTCAAAGAAATGAATCGGACTCAGGATGGGACAGGAAAAATGGTGGAAGAGCTCAAAACTGAGAATGCCAATCTCAGGAAAGATATTGCAGCCATGGACACCACAACGCGGGGGAAGCATGCTGAACCTAAACAGCAAATCAGCAAGGGGGAAGCCAAAATAATGGAGTGGAAGGATGTGGTTAAGAAAGGTATATTAGTTTCTTAAAAAGAGATCATATCGGATGCCCTTGAAGATGATAAGAGACGAGACAACAAATCCTTGAATGTGGCCTACTGGTAAGGGATACCCTAGTGGCGGACGCCAAAATCTTGTTCACCAAGATGGGGGTCAACCTAACTTGTGAGGCAGCCTGGCGAGTGGATAGAGTGGACGCACGAGCAAGGCCATTAATGGTGAGATTCCGGACCAAAGAAGACAAATCTATTCTAATGAGCATGAGGCATGAGGGCAATACTGAAGGACACTAGGACCTTCTCAGATGATGATGTCACCCTCCTACAACAGCAACTCTCACAGGGAGGGAATGGTGAAAGTTATGGCAGCAAGACAGGGGAAAATGGGCTGCATATAGAGACAGAAAGTGATCATTCGCGAGAGAGCAGATACGATAGAAAGAGAAGAGGAGGAAGGTGAAATAGTCAGCATTTGACAGTGTCGGGGTCTAGAGACGAAAATCCAAAGGAGAATACAAATGGTTGTAGAATTGCACTTGAACCCTTCGGTTTGATCCAAGGGGTTTCTTAGAGACATACACGAAGAGAGATGTGATCTTTGACATAGAGACTCGTTAGAGTCTAGAGAGGGGATTGCCTATAGTAATAGAATATATATGGAAAACGGTGTACATGAAGGAGATAAGGAGAGACAACGCATATGAGGACCATGAGGAGACTGGAGTAGCAGTCCTTTTTAGGTCATATATGAGACCCTACATATCTGTGATGAGGAAGGAGGAGGATGCACGCCACATGTGGATATACAAATTTAGTCCCTTGGCACACACGTCCGGTTTAGTTGCGGTATGCTACTTTTTCCTGAATACATCATTATACGCATATGAGGTCACCGCAGAGGGTCATAACCCGTACAAGACGATATTTGATGATATCTCAGAATTCTCCGGACAGGAAGAGATCCTACTTTTGGTGACTGCAATGCGCATATGGGGAACAGACAAGTGGGCTTACTTGATTTCGAGATCGATCCCCTTAGAGTACTGGAGATAGATCCGACAGAGCTTAGGATAGCAAGATGCTCAGAGGATTCACCATACATCACTGGATATGGGAGCAATTTATAATTTAATCGTATACAATTCCTTGATGGCTATTGTTGGGAGGGCTCACTTGCTTCCCACATGGAGGGGGATCGAGTACAATAGATTACCTTTTGGTATCTCTGGCTTTTGTATGACATGTACACGATCTAATCGTCCCTCCCTCCCCCTCCTCCTTGGCGTTGACCACTTCTATGCGACATTCAATGTCTCAGTCTCCTTGCCGGCCAGAGGATAGGGTCCACGTGTCTCCACTCGGGTCCAGGTGGACTTTGATCAAGCCCTTGATACAGTATACATGATCACCTATCGCGTGAGCTACTATACAGATCTGGCCCATGCTTCAGACACTTTAGTATCAGCTTCCAGGCACATTGTTAGGATCCCTGGACGGAGGGGTGGCTCTTTGATACATGGAAAGCCATGGAGGGATGTGACCTACTGACTGCCGAGTGGCAGAGATTCGAGAGGCTACAAGTTATCATGGGTTCTAGGATGATTAGGAGTAAGCCTCATCAATTCATACAGGCTGAGTTCACTATGACACCGCTGCAAATTGATGCCATTTTTCAGACACTGACTATCTCCACAAGCTATGAGCCTTACCTAGATGGAGACTACCTAGGTTGGCACTTGAGTTGTCTCGACAAGTAGCTGAGCGTGGGGATAGCAAAGCTTGGTATGCGCGCATCTCCAAATGGTTTTTGTCTCAGGGTGTTAAGATGGATCGCCTCCCTCCCCTTTAGTATAGTTGGACTCCCCATCTCTTTAGATCCCACGCAATGAGCTCATCCATATCATACGGTTGGACTTGCTCTAGTTATGTACATCATGGACTTGCGGAGGGGACCAAGAGTTTCCTATCACGATCCAATTTTGCAGGGGGCACTTCTTTAGAGTATTAGAAGATGACCTGATCATTAGGCCCCAGTATTTGGAGGACATACATGTTACCCATGCGCTGAGGATTGCTATAGGACAAATGCAAGTTTTGTCTCACCAGTTGAGGATCGAGGCAGGGAGTGCTCTAGGTACACGTAGAGCGCAGCGGACTTGTAGACTATGTACACTGGCAGCAGTGGAGATAGAGGAGCACTTACTTTGTGTTTGCCTTGCTTATTATGAGATCCGAGGACGCTATCACTGCTTCTTTCAGGAGGACACGAATTCGGTCCTCTCGCATCTAAATCCACTTCTATGACCAGGTGTGTGTTGACCATCTTTTTGATGGAGATGTGGCGACACAGGGAGACTCTGTTACATCTGATCATGTTGTAGGAGGGGATTGTTAGAAAATACCCAACAGAGGGTACACACAGCGGAAGACTTATAATAATGCCCAGGAGCTCACACACAGTGTGGTGTGGGGTGTGGAATCACAAACTTCTTAACTTATGTGCATAAAATAGGTGTGCAGACTCATCAATAGACAATGAACCAGCCAGATAGAGAAACCGCCAAAATAATATATTTCCGTCCAAAACTATGGACACAATACAAAAGAGATAGATCCAGAGTCCCACCAATGGTGTGGTCCTCTGATCTAACCACAAGGTCCTTCTCCTATCTGCTGGCTATCTCTAGACTCGAGCCTGCGTGCTCCACCTCGAGTGTCTGTAGACTTTCCGTCCAGTGTGTTCTTCTCCACCTCACTGCCTATGAATCAGCCTAGGTGGGCAGCCCCTGCCAAGCTTTGTCTGCAGCACACAGGTCCCCTTGGTCCTCCTGAATGTAGGCTCCAAGATAACTGTTCCACTGCTCCAACCTGCTTGTGAATGGCTGCTCCAGAAGATGATGATCTCAGCACCTTGCTGTCCTAGAAGACAGCCAAGGTCCAGCCTCTTCCTGGCTAAGTCTGCAGCACTTGTTGCACTCTCTCACCTCTTGTAGATAGGCCCAGAGAGTAGGCTCCCTAGGCCCCAAGGGCCCCTTGAAGTAACCGACCAGCCAGCCCTAAATGGGCCGACTGGCTGGTCTGTTTGGGCCGACCAGTCTGCCCCAAAACCAGCCCTTTAAGGGCTCCAAAACTAGGGCCCTTTGGCCCACACTTCTAGGGCTATGGGCCCTCCAATCTAGGCAAGGGCCCAGCCTATTTAAGGCATGCCTCTGATTGTTATGCCTTTGAGTCAGCCTTGGGGCACATCGGAGTAAAGGATGAGGAGATAGCTGACATGAGGGCAGCATGGATCAGCAGCCAGAGTAGGCACCACAGAGGATGGATAGAGCACATATGATATAGGTCTAGCCCATCACTGCTCTATTCATAGGAGACCGACCGACCCGAGGTGTCACACTTGATGTCGCTCACTGCATACAAAGATCGTGGAGACCACGCCCCCTGCCATGGTGAGACAGCTCGGCCTACACATACGCGACATCTTTGCGGCCTATCGGAGGGATACCACGACTCCCGGATATGTCCTTGGAGCTTTTGCACTGCCTAGCTTAGCTTAGCACTCAGCAAGTATTCTGCTGATTGTACTTTGTCTCATAGGTCCATCTGCTGTACTGTCAAATGTTGTGGGTGGTGACCTTGCACACACTGTTGGCACATCATTTCTGGTCATATTTATTTAGTAAATGTCTTTGCTTCTGTAAGTAAATCTGTCTACTCCTGCTCTCACCTCAAAGTCCATCTTTTATTCCAAAAGATGACTGTCCCTTGCAATATCGAATTGCTTAAGAAACAGCAGCAGATAACTAAAGCATGAAAGATATTGTTTTTGTTTTCGGGGGCAGGGGTGGGTGAAGGGTATTTGAAGGAATTTTTTCTTCATGGGATGAGACTGAGCTTCATACCGCTGAAAGATGGCGTCTTATTTTTGGAGATGCCACTTCAAATTGCATCATAGCCAGGACAATGCTGCAAGTTGTAGCACTGTCTAATAGACCAGGCTGCCCTGTTGACAGAGACTATAAGTCAGTTAAAAAAATAAAGTTTTGGAAGCCAAATTTTGCTGATAGAGCAATGACTCTGCTGATAACTTCTTGCTGCATATTGGAGTTCACTTCAAGGCGCATTCTGGATGAATTTTGTGACAACATTCTCTTGAATATTTAATGCCAATGTTCAGCTTATGGCTTTCATGAGCTGTGCTCCTCTGCAAACATGGAATAGTTTTGTAGGTGGGAGGACTTAATCGAGTGGTTTGGAAATCCTTCTTATGTGTTCTCTGGCTTGAACAACTTTAAAGATGCTGTTTTGCCATGGAATTTGTACTTGCCAAGTATGGAGCTGTGTGTTTTCCAGGTTGTAGTTTGAGCACTCTGGGAGAAGTCATTTTAGTACATTTCTTGAACTGACCATACTGAATATTTTAATTGTTTTGTAGAGCTTGACCAGAATAAATCTTTCCAGTACATCTTTGAAGTTTTTATCGCTTGCCGGATGCCGTAAGGTGTGTTCTATCGAACTTGCGTGTGCAAATCTGCAGAAGCTGTATTTGGATGGATGTGACCATTTAACTACTGCAGTTTTTGCTCCTGTAAGTGATCTGTCTTTTCCTGCTTCTTCATGGAAATGTTTTCTGAGGCGTTCATCTAACAGACCTGTTAGGTCTCTGTTTATGGAGTCTTCACTATTGTTTTTGACTGTCTTGTTTCCTTAGCTTCACAAGATTGTGGTTTTAGCTATGCACTACTGATGTCTGTGGGTATCATATGGCCACGATATATGGTGTGATGGTGTCTCAAATTACTTTTGATAAAATGAGAATTTTGAAAGTTTCACAAAAAATGAATGAGGCCTTCATTTTAAAGAGTGCATACTCTGTTTAGGCTTTCAGCAATTGCTGAACTCCTGTTGGGCTGCATACAGTTATGTGTAAATGTTTGGTAATGGTGATGAGGACTCACAGCTATGTTCCCTGGGCTGTGGCATGATACATGTGGGCAATTAGTCACATATAATTCAGGGAAACGGATGCATGGCATGCAGATACATATGTGCATGCACGGATTTTAAAGCTTGTTTATTGGCATGGCAGGTTGGGCTTGTGTCCTTAAACCTTGGGATTTGTCCTCGTGTGACAAAGCTGAGGATTGAAGCTTCCTACATGACTCTCCTAGATTTGAAGGGGTGCGGAGCCTTATGTGAAGCCAGTATCTATTGCCCTCAACTCTTATCATTGGATGCTTTCTACTGCAGGTGGTTAGCATGCTTGTAAAAACAGAGCTTTTTTAAAGGGACTGAATGATGCAAGAGGAAGAGGATTTCGATTTAGAGATTAAACAAAAATTAAAGTATGTGTATTGTGGACTAAATGGCTTGAAATAATAGATATGATTTTTATAAGCATTTTCTTTTCTTGCAGCCGATTGGAGGATCAATGCCTTGAAGCTACAACAACAGCTTGTCCTTTGATACAGTCTTTGATTTTGGCTTCGTGTCCATCTGTAGGACCAGCTGGTTTATCAGCTTTGAAAAAGCTTGCCAATTTGACCACACTCGATCTATCTTACACTTTTCTCACAGATTTGACTCCCATCTTTGAGACTTGTCCTCGGTTGAAGGTAGAACTCATACTCTTTTTCAAGAACGTGGTATGATGAGAATTTTTAGGAATGAGGCATGGTTATTGGCACTTTCGTGCGAGAGGAGATTAATAGTAGAGCTTGCAACCAGGCTGCTTTCTGTTGAGACCTTATAATGCAAGTGAGCAAACAAGTTAAAAGTGTTCAACTTTCAATAATGAAAGAATCATTTCTAAAATCTCAACTAACAAGTTTGGATTTTATACTTGACATTATGGGCAGGTTCTGAGATTGCTAGCATGTAAATATCTGGTGGATACCGCACTTGATTCATTGCATGGGAAGAAGACCCTTCCAGAACTTCGTGAATTGGACTTATCGTATGGAAGCCTTGGTCAAGCTGCACTTGAAGGGCTTTTAAGTCGATGTCCTCATTTAACACATGTGAGTCTTAATGGCTGTGTCAATCTTTATGATCTTGTCTGGGAAAGCAGACCAGGCACCTCCAGATTTTGTGTGGAAGAAGAGCAGCCCCTAAGGATCACAGGCACTGAAGACCCTAATTCACTGCAAGGAATAGTTTCTTGTAAACAAGATTTTGAGTCACAAGATGACAGCCTTGCCAGCGTTACACTACCAGACAGTGGTTCAGCAACAAGCTCCAAGCTTCGGTGTGACATTCGAGGCAACCTGAAGAATTCACAGAACTTTTTCAGCTCAATAAATGATTATGCAGATTCTTTTTTCACATTGGAAGAGGAAGGAATTGTAAAGCTGGTTAATGGAGTACAGGAAGAAGTTATCTCAGCACACGCTTTAAAAAATTTGAACTGTGTGGGTTGTCCCAACATCAAAAAAGTAGTTATATCCTACGACGCTGGTTTTCATGATCTGTCTTCCTTAAATCTTTCCCTCTCTAGTAATATCAAGGAGGTTCGGCTAGAATGCTCATACCTCATGTCTCTAAATCTGAGGTCAGTTCTTACTAAACTTGTGAGAAAGTTCTCTGCATGCTTGAATCTTTTTTGTTTCTTTTTTCGTGTCTTTTATACATCTAACAACGTATTGGTAATGCTTTTGCTGCAGCAATTGCACTGCTTTGGAGGCGCTGGATATGAAGTGCCCTCGACTTGTTAGCCTTTCACTTCAGGTGTGCTCAGGCCCTAGAAACTTGCAGAGGAATTGAGAATGTGTCTCTTTTACCATGCAAAGACTTTTAGCTTCATGCTTTTGTTGAACCAAACAAAATAAACTGGCCCCCCCCCCCCCCCTGCTTTCCCTTTTTCTCCAACACACACCAACCCCCACCCCTGCGGTATTCCCCCAAATTTCATATGATCCCTAAAACATCTCCTTTACACTTGTCGCATATGCTCCCTCGGTTGGTAGCTCCAATTTTGCTATTTCTATAGCTTTGGTCAGTGGGGATGTCACAGTAGCTAGTCCCTGCAATGCGTGATGGAGTTTATGGTTTTCAATCTTATGAGTGACTATCGTGAGATTGAAACTGCACTATGTTGTGTTTTTAGAGGATGAGTTTGGGAATGTTCCTGGATTCATCTAACCGTATTGGCGGACATGCAAATTTCACATTGTGAAGTTTTTGTCCAAGTTGCGGCCTGTTGGTATTGCGATAATCTTTCTATCTTAAATGGTGCGTTGCCCTATCAGCTAGATTTAGATGCTCGTTTGGGAGAGGCTAAAATGAAATCGTTTAGACTTCACAAGCAGTTGTAGCTTGAATGAAGAGATTTTGGACTACTTTTTGATTGGCCTTCTCCTTTAGTGCTAGCCTTCATCATGGCTTAGTGCTAGCCTTCGTCACTGGCTGAGTCTGCTCTTCACCTCCGGAGTGCTGATAGAAACTTAGTACGAAGACTTTGCAGAAATGGATGCTCAAGTATGTGTGGGTGTGTGAATTTGTATGTGAGCATATTTTTATACTATGGTCTCCACCCAATGTTGGGCGCTGATGGCATCGGTGGGGATGTCATAGTAGCTAGTCCTTGCTATGCGTTATGGAGTTTATGGTTTTCAATCTTATGAGTGACTATCATGAGATTGAAACTGCACTATGTTGTGTTTTTAGAGGATGAGTTTGGGAATGTTCCTGGATTCATCTAAGTATATGGTCCTTATGTGTACACTGAGAGTTTGGACCGCATCATTAGTGTTTACATGCATAATTGGGCTCGGAGAGGTGTGTGTGTACAACACACACGCACACACGCACACACACATGTATATGTATGCATATATGTATTTACAGCTTCATATGGTGGTGTGAAAGATGTTGAAGGTAACTAGTAGTATAGAGAAGCAGCCACATGATTTAGAAATTGGTAACCCACAAATCCAAAGCCCTCTTATATAGGGGCTGGAAAGTCCTGTTTTGGCCGACCCAACCAGCCCGAACTGGCCGACCAGCCGGTCGCTGGTTGGCTGGGCTGGTCGGCCTGTTTGCTCAGCCCTAGGGGTTGACCTAGAGGGGGTTGAGGCTGCCTATAAAAGGTGCCTCTCCCAACCCACTTACTGTGCGTTTTGCTTCCCTTTTGAGGCCCCAAATTGTGTCAAATATGCTGCGTAGGCATCTGCAATTGGCGGACAAGGCAGCCAGTTGTCACTGCAACTTGGGCTCAACTTTGGTGCATGTGATAGTACAAGATGAGGAACTCACATGAGTGCTTATACAATGAGGATTGAGGAAGTTGACTTGATGCATGAAGGGGAAAAGCTAGATGGTACCAACTAATTGTGGAGGAAGGTTAAAAATAAGGAGCCATATGGTGGTTTGGATTTTTTTTGGGAAATTACCATTCGTATAGAGAAGAAGCCACTTGATGTAGTAATTGGTAGAGAAGGGACACTTGGAATCCCAAAGTTGTGGAAAAGTGGAAGGACAAGGATGGAAAGGCCTTTTCAGTTATCATTAGGTTAATGCCAAAGTTCCAATCTGAGGAATACCAGTGAGTTGCAGAAAGCATGCTTCCAAGCACATGCCGGCAATGGCTTAAGACATCGCAACCAACATAGCAATTGGCAAGCTTTGGGATTTACTAAAAGAAGTGTAGTCTCAAATACATTTTCCATTTTCTAGGATAAGTGGAAGATTGTTTCCTTGCAATGAGACTACACACGCATTCCACTTGTAGTTGTCGGTAAATTCCAGCCCTAGATATTTATATGAGTTGACTAATTCCAAAGGCTCCCCTTGGAGAGAGAGAGAGAGAGAGAGAGAGAGAGAGAGAGAGAGATATGATATGATATTATATGATTGCATTAAAGTCCTTTTGAGACCCTCAAGATCTATGGGACTGGTGACCACTATTAAATTAAATAGTGGTCCATTACAACTATTGAAATAAAAGTCTCCCAAATCTTTCTACATTGTGAGTATTTGTTGGACTATTATCTGTGCTAGTCCGAGAATTTTGCTGCGATGTTCCAAGATTTCTTTTAAGTAGCTTCCAAACTTTGGGGCTGGCTGTTCCAATAGATTCTTCAGGTTACAACTATTGTTGCCATGGTTCTCCCTTATGTGCGCGTATGCTCGACATTTTAGGAGAGTGTGCTACTCGTCTTCTACCTCCCGTGTAGGGCAGATTTTGCATATCCTCTCTTCCCTTGGGATCTTGGGTCGTATCACCCTTCTCCACTTCTAGATCATGTGAGCTGGTCCTTATTTTGCATATTAAGTTCCTTTTGATTATTGATATGTCCTCCCCAAGATATTTCTGCATTGCATAGGTGTCCATCAGGTTGATTACCCGTTGGTAGAACTGCATTTTTGTACTTAGAACGTGCCATATTTTCTGTAGTCCTTCATTTCACACGATTCTTCAAGTATATCAGCCGCCTTCATCCCTCATCGTTCCATCCACTCCTCCCCATCTTTGTACCAGCCTGTGGTCTTAGTGGCTTCCATTGCTTTATGTGGTATCCAGTGTGCATCCATCTTCTTAACCTAGTTGAGGTATCCTAGACAATGGCATAGTGCTTCACCTTCCAGTGGTATCATACCCGTTTCAGCTAACAGTATGGGATACGATGTCTGCGTTTTGACTCCCAAATCGTCTACAACGAAGCGTTTATGCACTGTTTCTATCCTTTTCCAATGAGAGAGAGAGAGAGAGAGAGAGAGAGAGAGAGAGAGAGAGTCTATTAATGTCCACGGGAGACCAATAGATCTATGGGACGGCAGAAAAGCAACTAGTACATCACCTTTTAGGGAGGGTACATGATAGCAACCGCATTATTTAGAGTACCTACATATAATTGAAAAAACATAATCGATCATACATCAGGTTAAGATTGAGAGTTTTTTGGTTTGGATTTAAAATCCTTGATGATTGCTACACCTGCATGGTATATTGCCCATTTTCCATCCTTTCTATCAGCCTTAGCCTTCGCTAATTCTGTCGCCTTATGCTTCAACTGATCTCGAGTGAGTTCCTCAACTATCCATATCTTGATTCCTTTCAGCTTGTAAGATTGTCGGAGAAGCTTGACCCGTAAATCTCGTGGATTGAGCGTAATGATAGCATGTCCACTAGAGTGTCAGATTTTAGTTTCTCCATCATCATCACCATCCTCATCATCAACTGTCCATTCAATGCTAGGCAAGGCTGCTTTGACATGTGCTAAAGTCTCACTGAAAGAGTCCTCCTCTTTGTACCAGCCTTCAGGGAGCCCCCCTCCTCTAATCTCCAATGCATTTTCACGTCTAGCCTCGCGTTCTTTGACCTCTTTCTAGATATCAACTTTACGTGCCTTTGTATCAACCTCCACAATCACTTGTTTCTTAAATGTTTGCACTTTAGTATGAACCAAATCTTTGGCTGTAGAGACTAGTTGGGGAGAAGCCTTACAAGACCTCACCACTTCATCCCGCTTGCTTGCCAGGCCCCTCAAGAACTTGAAGTCTAGCTGTTACTTTTGCCAATTGCACTTTAAACTCTCTCTCCTGTTGCTGTAAATAAAAAATCTATTCATGGTACCCAATGATGGGTCGATTCAGACCTCCTTGTAGTTATGTGTGTGTTAGAATTATAGATATAATTCAGCAGTGACCAATGTAATTTAACAAGCTAGTTAGGGGCACTTTCCCCTCTTTAAGAGGTTTTTCCCCTTAACCGCAGTTAGTCCACTAACTATGGTTAGTGACTACTAAGGTTTTGTCACTAGGACAAAACCTTATCTCACTCCTTCAGTTGTATCACTCTCACTCTCATCTATTTGCAACTAAGCTTTCAGCTCTCTCTCTCCCATTCTCACATTTGGTATCAGAGCCTCGTTGAGCTCTTGCCTCCAGCCCAATCTCGAAGCAGCCCATACAGCTTGCCGTATCGTCCATGCAGATCTGTACGGACTGATTCCGTACAGTCCGTACAGTACCTGCGACGCCTTGCCATTTGTCATCGTCATTGTACAGCTCCTGCACTGATTCCGAACAGCAAGGCCTGCTTCATCGTACGGCCGTACAGGTTGTCGCCTTACAACCTGCAACCCGTACTGTACTTGCGTTGCCTTCCGTACAGCTCCATCGCTATCTTCGCCGTACAGATCGTATGGCTCTTGCACCAGATTCGGTACATCGTCGCCAACCTTCTTCAGTACTACTCGCACGTGTGGCGCCTCGTAGTTCGTGCAATCTGTCAGGTCGTACAACTACAGCTAGTACGTACGTTCGTCGTACATCTGTGCTAGCTTGCCGTACATATCCGTACAGCCGTACGGATTCTGACAGTACAGGTTGAGTTGCACAGCTCCGTACAAACTGCCGTACTGTTTGCAGGTGGGCTTGGAAATTTACAGTTTTGCATTTGAGCAGGGTTCTACTTGCAAGGTTCTTTGGTAGGCGCATTCTTTGCATATAGCCATTGTTTGGCTCAGTTTTGTGGGAGCACAGTTGGATTTTTTGGGCAAACATTGCAGTAAATCTGCAAGTGTTGAAGAAATTTGGGGCTTTTGCAGATCTAATCTGAAATTTGGGGCTTTTGTTCAGAAATTGCAGATTTGGGGCTTTTAGTAAATTTGCCCCTTTCTGGTTGCAATTTCAAGCCACAAATTGGGGCGTTTGTGTTGGGAGAGCAATTTTGGAGATTTCAGTTCATACTGCCTTTCTGTGAGTGCTTTGAAGCGCTTTTGGCAGGTTTTGGGAGAGATTGGATGCTCTGGCAGATTTTTGACAGAGACATTACAGAGATTTGAGTTGCATTTTTAGCCAGTGTTTGGCTGTGTTTTTGGGGATTTGTGTACTCCATTCCCAGCAAGGGAATTCGGATTTGCATTTGCTGTATTTTCTTTCTCAGACATGGCCGAGCAAAATCAGAATGATTTCCAGTTCGGTGGTCTTTCACAGGAAGACAAGTTGGATGGTACCAACTACTCCCTCTGGAGTTTTTATGGTACGCAATATTCTGATTTCTCGTAATTTGTGGGATTATGTGAATGGGGATGAGATCCGACTAGCAGGTATGGCACCTAATACCCCTCCCCAGCAAGGAGGTGGAAGAGGTCGTGCACAGGGTGCAGTTGCAGGACAGGTTGGTGCAGCTGTAGCCACCACTCCAGAACAAAAGAGATGGGATTCATGGGATGCCTTAGCTTTGTCATGCATCTCTCTTTCAGTGAAAAGATTTATCATTCCGCATATCCGGTCGTGTAAGACCTCGAAGGTAGCGTGGGATATCGTAGAAAGCATGTATGCAGCCCGGAATGATGCAAGGGTATCTTTGAAAAGAGAGTTAAGTAATACACATATGGAAGAGGGTGACTCCATATCAGTCCACCTCACAAAGCTACAGGATCTCAGAGAGAAATTATTGAACATTGATGAGATTATTCCTGATTCAGAGATGATTACCACCACTCTGAATTCTCTTCCTGAGACTTATCTTAGCTTTCATACCTCGCTGAACTTATCATTGAGGGGGGGTGCAAATCCTCTCACTTTTCATGAGTTGATAGGACTTCTGCTTCAGGAAGAGCAGACGAGGAAAAACTTGGCTTCACGTGTTGATATGGCCACATGCATTACAACAGCTTGACGACACTTCAGAAGCACTCTATGGTTGATGCATTGCCACCTCTTGAGATACCTCCTCCACATGCCTGTGAAGAGTGCATTTTAGGCAAGATGCAGAGATTCCCCTTCAAAAAGGATGGTTCAGTTAAAGCTGTCCGAAAATTACAGCTTATACACAGTGATGTCTGTGGTCCCATGAGGACTCCATCATTGGGTGGTCATCTCTACTTTGTTGCTTTTATTGATGATTACTCCAATTTCACTTGGGTCTTTGGGCTGAAGCGCAAATCAGAAGTGTTCATGGTGTTTAAACACTTTTCAGCCATGGTTGAAAATGAATCTGGACTCAAGATACAGACATTGCGCACAGATAGAGGTGGGGAATACTTGTCTGCAGATTTTGATGCTTTTCTGAAAGGCAAGGGTATTGTGTATCAGCTCATAGTGAGGCTGACCCCTCAGCAAAATGGCAAAGCTGAGAGGAAAAATAGAACTCTTATGGAGATGGACAGATGTATGCTGAAAAGCAAACACATGCCTCACAAATTCTGGCTTGAAGGTCTAATGCGTGCCAACTACATCTTAAATCGGTCTCCCACTGGGGCTTTGAAAACAAAAACTCCCTATGAAGTCTGGAATGGGAGAAAGCCTTCAGTGGATCATTTCCGCGTCTTTGGATGCCTTGCATATGCTCATGTGCCAGTTGAATTTCGGCATAAGTTGTTAGATAAGGGAATTAAGTGCATATTTGTTGGGTACAGTGCAGAAAGCAAGGGGTACCGTCTCTACAATCTTGCTACACGCAAGATCATTGTCAGTAGAGATGTGATATTTGCAGAAAATTCAGCTCACACTCAGGCTGAATTTCATATGCCTTCTTCTTCAGAGGATGTTTTTGAGGGGTTACTAGCCATAGGATGTCTTGCCACCTCCACAGGCAGTAGAACAGGTGGCTCAGCAAGAAATTGCAGACATACACGCAGCAAAAACAGTCTCAAACTGGCTGTTACAGACTCTCAAGGAGAGTAAGATTGATGCTCCATTACTTGGCAGGACTCGCAGTGCAGTAAGGCACATGGAAGATGCTAATTTAGTGGAATCAGCATATGCAGGTACTCTTCTTGATGAGGAGGAGCCTGCAACATTCGAAGAAGCAAAGGACAATGTGCATTGGATGAATGCCATGCACGATGAATTGCAGTCCATTCAGAAAAATCAGACTTGGGATGTCGTAGACTTGCCACCAGGTAAGCATGCCATTGGTACACGATGGGTTTTCAAGGTGAAACGGAAGCCAGATGGCTCCATTGATAGATTCAAGGCAAGGCTGGTTGCCAAAGGCTATGCTAAAAAAAAGGGCATAGATTATGAGGAGACTTTTGCTCCTACATCTCGGATGACCACCATCCAATCTGTTATTGCAATGGCTGCACATTTTGAGTGGAATGTTCATCAGTTGGACATTAAAACAGCCTTTCTAAATGGAGACTTGTTGAAAGAGGTTTATGTCAAACAACCTCCAGGCTTTGAAATTTCAAGAAATGCACTTTAGGTATGCAAGCTAAATAAAGCTTTGTATGGGCTGAAACAGGTCCCTCGTGCATGGTATGCCAAGATTCATGCCTTTTTGACCAGCAAGGGGCTGCACAGTAGTCCTACTGAGAGCACCCTCTACATCAAGAAGGATGGGGGGAAAATTTTAGTCATCATTCTTTATGTCGATGACTTACTGCTCACAGGGTCCAATGAAGATAATATTGCAGATTTCAAAGCTGATTTGCAGACCAACTTTGACATGTCAGATTTGGGGCTGCTTCACTTTTAATTGGGGATCCAGTCTCTCAAGAGAGACGTGGCACTGTTATGTCTCAGTCCAAGTATGTGCAGAAACTCTTGGACAGATTTAACATGCATGATTGTAAGCCCATAGCCACTCCCATGGAGCCGGGGCTGAAACTCACAATGCATGATGCAGGAGAATCAGTTGATGCCACATTTTACAGTCAGGCTGTTGGATGCCTCATTTATCTCTGCAACACTAGACCTGATATTCAGTTTGCAGTATCTCAGGTGAGCAGGTATATGCACAGTCCAAAAACTATGCATTGGCAGGCAGTTAAGCGCATATTCCGTTATTTGCAGGGTAGAAGTCTTTTGGCTTGTTATTTCCCAGGGGGGGTGACTTGCAGATGCATGCCTACAGTGATTCAGATTGGGCTGGTGATTATGACACTAGGCAGTCCACTAGTGGCAATTGTTTCTTTTTGGGTAAAGCTTGCATTTCCTGGTTGAGCAAGAAACAATCTACAGTGGCTACCTCATCATGTGAAGCTGAGTACAGGGCAGCTTTCATAGCAACAGTTGAATGTGTCTGGCTGCGTCGTCTATTTGCTGATCTTCATCTGTCATTGGAGGGTTCTTCTCCAATTCTCACTGATAGTCAGAGTGCCATTGCAGTGGCAAAGAATCCAGTGTTTCATGCTCGCACGAAGCACATTGAGGTTCACTATCACTATGTCAGAGAGAAGTTGCATGCAGGAGAGATCAGTATGATCTTTGTGTCCACACATGACAATGTTGCAGATATTTTCACCAAAGCACTTCCATGTGAAAAGTTTGAGGCATTTCGCAGTGCCCTGAACTTATATCCATTTGGTGATTAATCATCCTTGTACATGACATTGGCACTGCAGGGGGGTGTTAGAATTAAAGATATAATTCAGCAGTGACCAATGTAATTTAATAACCTAGTTAGGGGCACTTTTTCCTCTTTAAGAGTTTTTTCCCCCTAAACGTAGTTAGTCCGCTAACTATGGTTAGTGACTACTAAGGTTTTGTCACTAGGACAAAACCTTATCTCACTCCTTCAGTTGTATCACTCTCACTCTCATCTATTTGCAACTAAGCTTTCAACTCTGTCTCTCTCTCTCCCATTCTCACAGTGTGCATATGGAGAGGGTGTCCTAGTTTTAACTATAGCATATTTGGTGGTGGTGGTTGAAGGTGCTGGGGTCGAGGGAGATTTTGAAGAAATGGTTCGGCCATTCCATGCTGGCCATATCTGTAGGTACCCCGTGGTTGAACCTAACACCCTGGGCTTGGCTGGGGGTGCAACCTACCTCAAGGTTAGGGGCTGAAAAGATGACCTGGGCTGTGTGACTTGAGGGCGAAGGTGGTGGCAAGGCTGAGCAAAGGTGTTAGCGAGGCTTTGTAGAGGGCTGATCGGAGTGCTTGCAAGGCTGACCGGAGATGTTGGCGAAGCGGAGCGAAGGGCTAATGGAGGGTCTCGTGAGGCTAAGTGGAGAAATAATAGAGGGTCTGGCGAGGCTAAATAGAGAGCTAATGGAGTTGCTGTGGAGGTTTAGTGGAAGGTCTAGTGAGGTTGAGTGGAGGGATAACGGGGGGTCTGGCAAGGCTGAGCAGAGCGTAATGGAGGTGTTGGCGAGGTTGAGTGGAAGGTGTGGCGAGGTTGAGTTAGAGCGACAGAGGGTCTGGCGAGACTGAGCGGAGGGATAACGCGGGGGGGAAGAGAGAGAGAGAGAGAGAGAGAGTTTTTCCTACAGGGTATATTTTGTTGAAATTTACTAAGACTCTAGTAAACTCTTTGCAGGCATCTGGCATTGAAGGACTTGCATTGGAGGATGCGTTGCAAGGATGTAGTGCATTAGAGACTTTGGATATTCGAAATTGTACAAAGGTATTCATCTCTTCCCATACAAGAGTAGTAGCTGTAAATTTTGTATCGTCTTATTGAAGATAGTGTTACAAGGACTTGAATGAAGGAAAAATTGAATGAGAGAGAGATGATGGTGACAATGATTTTTTAATGTTAATATTCGAGGAAGACCAAACACTCACATGGGAACAAAGATAACATTCTTCAGCAGGTATTCCTTCCGTAAATAATTTTAGGTAGGAGATTCAAGCATCTAGTTACAATCTATTTCTGTTCCGGTTATACAGTAGAAGATGAAACTAGCTCAAATGTGTTGAAATTTGAAATTTCCATGTTAACTTGTGGGGTGGAGACAATTCCTTCTTCTTGTGTTTGAACTTTGAAAAATTTGCATGAATGGAGTTGATTCCTCGGCCCCCTTTAGCAGGGGAATAACGTGATTTTGGGTATGTGGGAGTATGCCGAACATTCCACAAATTCATGCCATTTTGGCTACCACTTTTTCATCACATTAGGTGAGTACGTTGGTTCCTAGAGATATTCCATCTTATCTCTTGTCCCACTCTGAGGTGCCGAGATTGGGCCTGACTCCTTAATGTGTCAGGAAATCTTTCGTAGATGTAAATTGTGCCCTCATATCTTTCTCAGCAAGGAGTTTTTGCTTGTAGTTTGGGTTGCTTTGCTTTCAGTGGTGGTTCATCTTTGCCCATGATTGTGTATCCTTATTCTCTGTACGCTCCTTCTTCAAATATGTATTCATTACAACTGCATCTTGCCTGGAAGCTGTTTTACCCTCATGCTGCATGTGGCTCATCCTTATCTTTGAGATTGTACTCTTGATTGTTTTCTTTAGTTGAGAGCTGGCTCAATTTTGGACATAGTTAACAAAAATGTATTTCTTTTAAACTGAAACGGTTTGTGTCAAAGAAACACAGCCAAAAGTTCCAGGGCTGCTAAACAGGTCGTTGCTAGTCACTCCTAGTTGGTTTCATACCTAGTCATTATTGGGAGCCTTGCTTCCATCGTGTCTAGAAATAAGTGAGTTTTTATATATTTTAAGGTTTAGACTTCATCCTATAAGCTTGATATTCAAAAATGGAAAGTCAAACTTGTTTACACTTCATTGATTGAAGTGTGAGCTGAGAAACTAGAGCAGTTACTAGGGAGCAGCGTCCCCCATCTAAAATGGGGGACCATGAATTTTGGGAAGTCCAGGTCTCCCAAAACCTTAAGGATGTTCCCGTTCACCTTGTCCCAGCTCCAGGGAATGCTGTTCCTGGCGCTCTTGGGTAATCCAGACCACTATTCTTTTGATCAGCTTGTTACTTTGCTTTTGCAAGAAGAGCAAAGTAGAGCTAATAAACAAGCCATTATTCCTGATCATGCATTTGCTTCACGGCAGACAGGAAGAGGCAAGGCTTCCAAGCCTATGGGCAAGCCAAAATCTGCACATAGCAGCTGCAATTCCTCTCATGCATCTAAAAATACAGCAGATAAGTCAAAGAAGAAAAGATGCAACTATTGTCGCAAGCGTGGACATGACATTTCAGAATGCACGAAGCGCATTGCTTCGGAGAAAAAGAAAGCAGGATTGACAGTTAATGCCTCACATGCTATTTAATCCCATGAGTCAATAGATGCTTCTCATGCACATGCTCTTCAGGATGATTGGGCATGGGCTGTCCATTGCTCGTTTGACCCCTCCAAAGCTAAAGCACCCTTTACTGCTAATGATGCTCAGTCCTGGTACTTTGATAGTGGTGCTTCCAAGCATGTCACATCTTGCACACAGTTGTTTCACTCTTTAGCTGATGCACCTCGAGGGGGGGCTGTCACATGTGCTATAATGCTTCATATGCTGTAAAAGGAATAAGAGATGTGCAGCTCACATCTATTTCAAGTCATCCTGTCACTTTGACAAATGTTCTCTTTGTGCCTGGAATTGAAGTCAACCTGATCTCAATTTCAACAATTGCTACTTCAGGTTTCAGAGCGATTTTTGATGGGTACAGATGCCTAGTTTATGATCTTCATGACGACAATGCCATAGTTCTCACTGGACTCTGCAAAAGGGGCTTTATCACCTTGATCATCCCTCAGCTGCACTTTCTATTGAAGCATTTGCAATTTCAGATTCACAGCTTGCTAGAACTCATCTTTGGCATGAGAGAATGGGTCATCTCAATAATAGAGCTCTTGCAAAGCTACATTCACAGCAGATGGCAAATGATGTACCTCAAACTCACACAGTTTCCAAACATGTGTGTGAGGGTTGTCTTTTGGGTAAGATGCATCGGTTTCCTTTTCAAAAGAATTGTCCAAAACTCTCACAAAGGAAATTGCAGCTAGTACACAGGGATGTCTGTGGCCCAATGAGGACAAATGCCATTGGGGGGTATAAATATTTCATGACTCTCATTGATGATTTCACAAGATATATCCTTTAAAAGCCAAATCTGAAGTTTTCTTATGCTTTCAGAGGTGGCTGAATATGGTTGAGAATGAATCAGGATGCAAGCCTGTCACCCTCAACATAGATAGGGGAGGAGAGTATATGTCAAAGGAGTTTGATGCATTTCTGTCTTCACGGGACATTATTCACTCATGCACTCCTTACACTCCTCAGCAGAATCCTGTTTCTAAAAGGAAAAATAGGTCCACAATGGAGATGGCCAGATGCATGCTTAAGGCCAAGTCTTTGCCCAATAAATTTTGGCTTGATGCAATGATGTGTGCCAACTATGTGCTGAATAGATCACCTACATGGGCATTGAAGACTGTTACACCTTATGAAGCATGGAAAGGCAGGAAGCCTTCACTTTCACACATAAGAGTTTTTGGGTCTCTTGCATATGTTCATGTACCATCTCAGCTGAGACATAAGCTTGATGATAAGGCAATCAAATGCATATTTATTGGTTATAGCCACGAGAGCAGAGGGTATCGGTTATATCAACCAAGTACTGGGAAGATTATTGTCAGTAGAGATGTAATCGTTGCTAAACATTCAGCTTCTCCTCTCGTGGACTGCAAAGCTAAGCCAGATGTTGACATGTTTGATGCCTTTGAATCTTGGCTACCTCTGCCATCCTCAGAAGAGGACTTTGACTAGCAACATGAGCCTCCTGCAGGCCCTCCACCAAGCAATAATCAGCCACTACCCCATGCTTATTTGCAGGTTAGCACAAAATGATCCCACTATTCATGATGCAGTCATTGAAGAAAGAGCTGTCAATAGACAGCAAAGGCAAGTTCCAGATGGCTTCTTGATACATTGAGGGACAACAAACAAGATCAGCCTTTTGTTGCCCGGACAAGATCAGGGAATAGACAGCATGGTCACTTTCTTGACTTTGCACTCCTTGCTACAGCTTGCAATGAAGAGCCTCTGTGCCATAAAGATTCTTTTGACAGCAAAGAGTGGATGGATGCAATGAGGGCTGAGTTGAATTCCATTGCTAGAAATGACACATTGGAATTAGTAGATCTCCCTCCCGGCAAGCATGCCATTGGAACCCGGTGGGTCTACAAATTAAAAAGAAAATCTGATGGCAGCATAGATTGATACAAAGCCCGTCTTGTTGCAAAAGGGTATGCCCAACAACACGGCATTGACTTTGAGGAGACATTTGCTCCCACATCCAAGATTACTACCATTAGATGTATCATTGCCATTGTAGCCCATCATCATCGGCAAATGCACCAACTTGACATCAAGACTGCTTTTCTTCATGGGGATCTGCAGGAAGAAGTCTATGTCACACAACCTCCTGGCTTTGAGGTTGTTAATTCTGAAAATAAGGTATGCCAGCTTAGAAAAGCCCTTTATGGTTTGAAGCAGGCACCCAAGGCATGGTATGCCAAAATTCATGCACACTTACTATCCCTTGGTTTTCAGAATAGTCCCACACATCAAGACTGCTTTTCTTCATGGGGATCTGCAGGAAGAAGTTTATGTCACACAACCTCCTGGCTTTGAGGTTGTTAATTCTGAAAATAAGGTATGCCAGCTTAGAAAAGCCCTTTATGGTTTGAAGCAAGCACCCAAGGCATGGTATGCCAAAATTCATGCACACTTACTATCCCTTGGTTTTCACAATAGTCCCATAGAACCCACTCTTTTTGTCCGTGGGAGTGGATCTGATTTTTTAGTGCTGATTTTATGCGTGGATGATATGCTCATCACGGGCCCAGATACTCAGCAAATTGCAGCTTTCAAGGCTGATTTGCAGCAGATTTTTGACATGTCAGAGATGGGACAGCTCCATTATTATTTGGGCATTCAGTTTGCTCATGTTGAGGGGAGTATCATGATGTCTCAGTCCAAGTATATTGGACAGCTCCTTGATCGTTTTCAGTTTGAGGATTGCAAGCCAATCTCTACTCCAGTAGACCCTGGCTTTAAATTCTCAGCTCATGATGGGAGCCCACCATGTGATATCACTCTTTATTAGCAGGCTGTTGGATGCCTTATTTATTTATGTCACACTAGACCTGACTTGCAGTATGCAGTATCTCAGCTCAACAGATTCATGCACATGCCCAGTTCACAGCATTGGCAGGCAATGAAGAGAGTCTTCTAATATCTCAAAGGCACTCAGGATTTAGCCCTCTTCTATGGTGATCACGGTTCACTTGCTATGCATGCTAACACGGATAGTGATTGGGCAGGATGTTCCGACACTAGAATGTCACATACTGGCAATTGTTTTTTGCTTGGCAATTCATGTATCTCTTGGCTCAGCAAGAAGCAACCAACAGTTGCCACAACTAGCTGTGAGGCTGAGTACAAGGCAGCTTTCACTGCTACAGTAGAGTGTGTTTGGCTTCGACAGTTACTTACAGATCTTGGTATTCGCTAGACATCCTCCACTATTGTCTACACTGACAACCAGAGTGCTTTGTGTTGGAACACTGAAAGGAAAGAGTAGAGTGGACACAAAATCAGAATACTTGCTTATAGAATGAAGAAGAGTGAGGTCCTTAAGTAGGCACCTCATACAAGCTCACTGACATCACTGATGACCTCAGAGCTCCACAATCATCTCCTCAATCTGCTCCTAGATTCTCTCAATCATCCTATGTGGCTCTTCCACCACCTAACTGTGCTTGTGGGCACCTAACTGTGCCTCTAGCACTCACACATAGAAACATAAGGTGTGCCTGAGGCATACACCTTGAGATATCCCAACAAACCCCCCCTCAAGGAAATGCCTCAGGCTATGTCAAGGATACATCTAGTCTCATAGTTTCTCATGCCATCTCATGGTGGTCAAGGATAAATCTATGGCTAGGTTCTCATGCTAGCAAGGGTTCCCTTGGGTGTAAGGTAAACAAAAAGGGATACAAACAGACCTTCCAATGGTTATCTCCCCTGCATGTACATGCACACAATGTCTGCAGGAGGTACCATGGAACAAAACATACACATGGCCTACATCATAAGGTGACCAGAGGTGTTTACAAAACACACAAAACACAATAGTTTATTTTCATTCATTTTGGAGGACTATCCAGGTTGAGTACCTTGACATAAAAAGAGAGATCTGGAGCATACATAGAGATGTGTTTAAAATGCATAATCTTCAAAGGATGCCTCATCTTGTGGAGGCTCATTAATTGTAAGTAGATTTGCATTTTCTGTCTTTGCTTTGGCTCTGCAAAACTTCTCATTATGGTTGTTCTTGCCACAGTGCTTGCATGGATTAACTTTGAAGCAGTCCTTTGAAAGGTGATTTGTCTTTCCACAGTGATTGCAAGGAGTATACTTGCCCTTCTTGAATTTCATAACATAAGCAGTGTCATTGCCTTTTCTTAGCTCCATATGCCTTTCTTCTTCTTGGAGAGCAGAGATAATGCCTTCAAGGTTAGGATTGGGAAGATTCTTCAAAGTGCTAACAATGTGATCAAAACTTTCAGGCATACTCTTAAGTAACACTGCCATAGCATCATCAGGAGTGATAGGAGAGTTGATAGAAGCTAATTGAGTCATAAGACTCCGCACATAGTTGACATGAGCTGCTAAAGTAGTATCACTTGCCATCTTTAATTCAAAGAAAGAGATTTTAAGTGATAGTTTAGAGATGTGAGAGCTTGCACCAAAAATCATGTCTAGCTTCTGCCAAGCTTCCGAAGGAGACTCCAAGTCAGAGATATGGTGTATATAATCATCACCCAAAGCAAGAGCGATGATACCATATGCCTTTTCTTCTCTTGCTGGATCCCTTGCCGGTCGTGTCGGTGTTGAAGATTCTCCAGCATTGGAGGCTGTAGAAGAAGCGGTAGGAGTAGGTTTGACAAGTCCCCATAAGTTCTCCCGCATCAATGCAAATTTCACCTTCATTTGCCATGTATGGAAGCCCTTTCCATTGAACTTCTCAAGATTAAATATGGTAGCCATGAGAGGGTCTAACCCAGATATTGGGCAGTGTCTATCTCTCTTACAAGGCAAAAATAACTGAAAGAATTCCAAAATATGAGCACTTGATGTAGCAAATAGTAGTGACTAGATTTCAAACAATGATGCTTCTTTTTACATGCTTCATAGAAGTGGGTGAAATAAACACTTTCCAATCAAAACCAGGTCTAGCAAGTCAAAGCAAAACTGAAGCAACACTTGTACTGAAGTTATTGAAAACTTCAAAAGACCAGAAATGCTAGAGTAGCATTTTATGTAGCATCATTTTCAAAAGCTTGTCAAAACTGTCAAAACTAGAGAGCTGAACTTGGAGGGCTTATAGCACACTCTTCAAAGCAAAAGAAAGGGGGCTTTCTGAGGCAAAAGAAAGCTGGTATACCACAGTAGAACCTCTGGGAAGAAGTGGCGAAAAAACGCGTCAGGTCGCCTTCTCCTTCTTCAACAAAGTCGACTGGTTTTTCTCTGTTTTCTCCTTCAATATGCAGCCATTGCTGCTCAGATTTCAGCACAAGGTAGCTCTAGCTATGGAGAAGCTTGCCCTGAAAGGAATTAGAGAAAGAAGGAGCAGGCGCAGAGAAAACGCAGCAAGAAGAATCGACGAAATTCGTACAATGGCGACCAGCAGAGCTTGAAATTCTTCAATTCCTTGCAGCCCGAAATTCGCCCCAACAAGAGGGATCTCCAGCTGGAAGGGCGTGGGAAATGGGTGAGAATCGGAGAAGAACAAGCTCAAGCAAATTTTTGGAAGAAGAGGGAGAGATGGTGAAGAAGAAGAAGAGGAAGAAGATGATGATGTGGCAGAATTGGGCTCAAGGGGGATCAAATGGCTCTGATACCATGTTGGAACACTGAAAGGAAAGAGTAGAGTGGACACAAAATCAGAATACTTGCTTATAGAATGAAGAAGAGTGAGGTCCTTAAGTAGGCACCTCATACAAGCTCACTGACATCACTGATGACCTCAGAGCTCCACAATCATCTCCTCAATCTGCTCCTAGATTCTCTCAATCATCCTATGTGGCTCTTCCACCACCTAACTGTGCTTGTGGGCACCTAACTGTGCCTTGACCTCAGAGCTCCACAATCATCTCCTCAATCTGCTCCTAGATTCTCTCAATCATCCTATGTGGCTCTTCCACCACCTAACTGTGCTTGTGGGCACCTAACTGTGCCTCTAGCACTCACACATAGAAACATAAGGTGTGCCTGAGGCATACACCTTGAGATATCCCAACACTTTGGCCATTGCGCGTAACCCAGTGTTTCATGCGCGTACCAAGCATATTGAAGTTCATTATCATTATGTTCGGAAGCGAATGTCAGCGGGAGACATAGAGTTGTCCTATCTTCCCACAGAGGACAACATAGCAGATATGTTTACAAAGGCACTTCCTCGTCCCAAGTTCAAAGTCTTTCGACAGGCTTTACACTTGGTTCCCTTTGTTACATGATCTGACATCCCTTGTACATTCATAGGTAGCTCTATCCTTTTGGATAAACATGTGCCACCATGACCAGAAACTACCACGTATTCTGAGACGTTTCCAGAGTACTTCAGCACATCCCATGGAAGGCCATCTGCTGGTGGTTCTAGTGATGCCCTATAGGCCATGGTATGTGCCTTGTAGGCATAAATATAGGCACTTGTAGTGTTAGTGCCTTTTAGGCCACATAGGACACTTAGTCCTATGTGACACCTAGGACACTTAGTCCTAGGTCTACGTACTTGTACCTTGTACTCCTTTGTTTTTTATTATCCATGTTTGACGTGACAACTAAGACTTGCGCGAGATTCAAGGCAATAACAAAATAAACGAGGCATTTACTCCTACAAGGACAAACGACAACGACAAGTGTGAGGAGTAATATGTCGACGAGCCAAGATCTGTACGAATGGAAGAACCCACAAGCAAAACTCTCGAGACAAAAAATTGGTGCCAAAGGGAAGTGTAATATGTCGACGAGCCAAGATCTGTCCGAATGGAAGAACCCACAAGCAGAACTCTCGAGACAAAAAATTGGTGCCAAAGGGAAGTTTGCAAGCCCAGATTTTCTGCAACCTTTTTTTGCCAAAAGTACCTGTCATAGACTAAATGCGATTTGCAGGAAGAGAAACCTGAGAAGGAGGTAGTAAAACCTTATACAACAATGCACCAGTGACATCAGCTAACAGTACCAAACGACAAGAAGGATGTTTGAGACGGTCTAGAATCTCAAGACGAGGCATTGGCTGAAAGTCCTAGAGCATCTATGACAACAAGTACCATAGCGGCCTATAATGCTGTCCCAAAACAACTTGTTTGACTGCTGCAAGGAAAAGAAAGCACCATGCCAGCATCATCAAGCAAACTCCCACAAGGCAAATTCCTTTGAACCAGATAAAATAAGAGCAGCAGGGATCCTGTAATGCCAACAAAAGATTTAACACCTTTGACCAATGAAGACTCTCAGCACACAAAGAGTTTCCAGCAAGAGTACCCCTACTATTCCATGTAAAATGAGAGAGAGTGTGCTTCCAATCACAAAGCGAGTGACAAAAGGACATCCCTTGACCCTACCGTCAATGTGACCCAAGAGAAAATCCTACATGGTAGGTTGCCAACGACCAAAGGCTGCAGAATGTTCAAACCCTCATGCATTTTTGGTGATTAAAGGTGATCCACCGAAAGCAGTCTGAGGGCTTTACGTCCGATGACATGACTGCCAGCAAAGCTCCACGGATATTAGACAAGATATCATGTCTCCCAAACATCATGAGGGGTAAATAAAACTGGATGAGGGCAGCCAGAATTGATTGTAATAGCCATGTGGCCAACTTTCAGTATTCCAATTTCTTCCTTGGCTACCTAGTTCATTTGCTAGCGATGAGTAACTATCCACTCCGAAAGGTAACCAAGATGGTACACAAGCTGCCTGGGATAAAATCTTTCACATGCAAAGGAAAATTGACTTGTGAATCCAGCTACCAAAACCTATAAAGATAATACACTCATAAGGCATGAAAGATCCCTTTTAGTGTTATGGGGCATGAAGAAGGAAATATCAGCATACGCTTGCACAATCAGCTGCCTTCTTCCAAGTATCTCCAGTCCATGCAAAGCACATAAAGCTATTAAATGATCCATGTATCGTAGCATAAGTTGAGTACCTCTTGCATAAAACGAGGCACTAAGAGGGCATCCTTGACGTACTGAACAAGAAGGAGGCCATTCATTCGTAATGTCACCTATCAGAATGCCTAAATCCCAAAGATCTCATAGTCTACGAGATGAAAGTCCATTGTGTAGTATCATAAGCTTTAGCAATATCCACTCGCAATAAGAGAACATTCTAATTGGTGTACTTTGCATATTCAATCCCCACATAACCACTGGCAATATTATTTGTAATATGTCTGCAAGGAATGAACCCATACTCGGCAAGGTGTAAACCCTCATGCAAAAAGCCTTTGATATGATTCATTATCATCTTAGCAACCAATTTATAGATGACATGCATGAGTGTAATGGACCGCTAATCTGCAAAAGACTCACACATGTTTCTTGGGAAATAATCTAATCAACCCTTTCTTCCCGCTAGGTGGCATTTCCCAACCATTTTTTTTTTTTTGGGCCGAAAAAACAGTGCTAATTATATTACTTCGAGAACAAGATACAAGAGGTCAGCTTATAGCTGACGGCTGCGTTCACAAATCGGACGCAGCCCTAACAGGTAGCAAAATAAACCATCCTCTCACGGAGGGATAAGACGAGTATGAATGAACAGCCATCGGGGTGGTGAGTAATGCCACCGAAGGCCCTGCGTAGTCTGTGCGAAGAAGAGGCCCTGTGTGTCCCAAGCCCGGAGGAAGCGTCTCCGCTTCTTCTGACCGGCCCGGGAGTCTCCCTGAATCTGGTCCCACTGGCCTCTGAGAGTATGAATAATCTCACTCCAAATCTCCGCCATGATCTGGGCAGTAGATAAGGAGGTGCCACCTAGGATCTGCGCGCAGCGCGAGGTCCAGATGTGCCACCCTGTGATGCTGCTAATAATCTCCCAGACTGGCTGCCTCTCCCGGACTCCTGTATCAGCCTCTGCTAGGTGCTGTGGGATGCCCTCGAGCGGTCCCCACGTCCCCTGTGTAATAAGGAAAGTGGGGTCCCGTTGGCATGCCTCGAATAGGTGATGAAGACCAGGTGCGGTGCTGCACCAACAGAACGCGCCCCAAGTGATCAATCCTAGCTCTGGTGCTGCGCGAGTAAGAATCCCAAAAGTCCACCTCCACACTTCTTGGGCGCGCGTGCAGCTCCACAGGCAGTGTTTTGGTGTCTCCTCATCCGCATGGCAAATCTGGCAGCAACCATCCTAGCCTATCTGCCTCAACCAGCTCCCCACTGGAAGACCTTTGTGGGCCAGAAGCCACAGGAAGTATGAGATCTTCCGCGGCCGCCAGCTCTCCCACAAGGCCTTCCAGAATGCCTGCAAAAAGAACCTGGAAATACCCTGTGCATACCAGCTGGGTCGTTGAGTGGGGGGGCGGCACTGCATCCTCCCGAGAACTCGCCTGCCCAGAGTCGTATTGTAGGCGAAGAAGGAGGTTGGTCCCTGTCCTGTCACAATCTCTGGCCACCACCACTCTCCTGGGTCCCACTCAAGCTCTGCCAAGGCCCGCCCCTCCCAAAGCCAAAGGCGCCAAAGCTGCACCTGGTCCTGCTCGATGCTAGGGTCGGTATGCCAGACCTTCCCCAAGAGGCCTACGACCCGAACCCTCTGCCACGGGAGTAGGGGGTCGATGAGCGCACCCTCTCTCCTGAGTCTGCCATCCCCAGAGGCCGCGAAGAAGGAGATAGAAGAGTCATCCAAGCGTCCTGCGATCACCAGTGGAATGCCGCGGGGGGTGAACTGTCCCAGCCAACGGGTATCACCAGGCATGAGAATCTGATGCTCCGGTGGAACCAACCAAGAAGCTGGGATCGCACCGTCGATCTCCGTACGTCTCGCCTGGGCTCCTCGTACACCTCCAGCTGCGTCTGCAAGATCTGTCATCTCCAGATGTCTGTACGTATCCCTCCAAACACGAAGGGATCGGGCTGGCCCCCTCATCCAGCCGTCCCACCTGATATGTGATCTCTCCTCCAACTGAAGACCCTCGGCATCTCTGACCTGACCGTTCCAGATAAGCGACTGTCGATCGATCTCCTCCTGACAGCTGGGAGGGGACTGAATGAGACTGAGACGGAGCCGCCTCCAAACCATGAGGAGGCTACGAACGAGTGGGGAGCGGGGCTGAGTGAGCGGGGCGGAAGTGAAGATCCACCTGAGGGACGGTAGCCACTCTCCACCTCGGCGCGGGACACAAGAGCCGACTCCCTGCTGAAGTAACATCTTCCACGTCTGTCCCCCTGGGGTCAAACCGCGAATGATAAGCTTGCCTAACAAGGCCTGACTCTGAAGCTCTGGATCAATGACCCCCAGACCACCCTCAGCCTGTGGAAGAATGACTGTCTGCCAAGCAACCCTGGCTCTGGTATCTCTATGCCCATCCTCCCCAGACCAAAGGAAGTTCCGAACCAACCTCCTGAGCTGTGCCACGCTGGATCTCGAGAAGCACCAGCAGGAAGCCACATACCAAGCCGTGGCTAGAAGGACCTGGTTAACTACCAAGGCACGACCTGCAAGGGAAAGCTTAGCAGTGCTCCAGAAAGCCAGCTTCCGTCGGATGGAATCTAGCACCGGGAGAAACTGTTGAGCTGGCGTGATGTCTAGGCCAACCTGGAAGCCAAGGTATCTAGCTGTCTGTCCACGTGGAATCCATCTGAAGCCCAGAAATCGCCCCCACTGAGAACACGCCCCCGGGTCTGTGAGAAAACCAACTGATTTGTTCCAGTTGATTTTCGCACCAGCGGCCGAGCAGAAAACCTCCAGGGCCATCCGCACCCTCTCTAGCATCCTCTCATCGTCCTGGACATAAAGGGCTGTATCATCTGCGTACTCCGAGTCCAGAAGCTCCGTGTCCTCCCGGAGTGGAAGGCGAACACCCCTGAGCCCTGTGGACCTCGCCCGAAGGTAGTAAGTCATGGCCTCGGCGAAGAAGAGAAACAGGTAAGGAGCCAGGGGACAGCCCTGACGTACTGATCTCTCCAAGCTAAAGCGCTCACCCATCCTGCCTCCAATGATGACTCTGCTAGACGCTGTCCTGTACAAAGCTGAGATACCCTGAATCCAACCTGCCGGGAAACCTAGCCGCTCCAGAGTCCCCTCCAAAAAGGACCAGTCCACGCGATCGTAGGCCTTCTCGAAGTCGAGAAGTAAAATGGCAAGGTGTGATCCGCTGTATTGAGCCCACTCCGTCGCCTCTGAAAAGGTGAAGACATTATCCAGGATACTGCGATCCTGGACAAAGCCTGTCTGAGTGTCATGGACGAGGTCTGGAAGTAGAGGCCGAACTCTGGCACTGATCATCTTGGCGAGGATTTTGTAGGCAGTGGTAAGGAGAGTGATCGGACGCCACTGGTGGATCTCCTGTCTATCTCCTCCCTTCGGAATGAGGCAAATCAGTCCTGAGGAAAGGCACTTTGGCATCTGACCGCTGCTGAAAATCCCCTGCAGAGCTGCAAGGAGGGGCTGATGGATCTGGTCCCAGAAGGAGGTGAAAAATGCTCGGGATAGCCCATCCTCACCTGGGCATTTTTGTCCGTCAATAGCCATCAAGGCCTCCAACATCTCATCCGAGGTGAACGGCGCCAACAACGTCGCCTGCATGCTAGGTTGGACCAGGGATGGAATGTGCCTCCACACCTCCTCACGGGCACGACTAGCACGAGGGGCAAGCGGCTCCTGCTGGAAGAGGGTCTTGTAGAAGTCAGTGGCCAACCCCAGGACCTCCCCCGGATCCGTAACGATGTGACCATCCGCTGTCCTGAGACTCCGAAGCTGATCACCTGCAGCTCTCTGGCCGTGCGTCCTGAAGAACTCCCTGCACATCCGGTCACCCTTTCGGGCCCAGAAGGAGAGAGAGGCGTGATAGGAGAACTCGGAGCGACGCTGGAGGGTCTCCTCCAAGAGGGCTCTGGCTCGAAGGGCCTGGATCCGAAGCTCCTCCGAGCCCGGGGAAGACTGCTGAAGTCGCTGAATGGAGGCGAGGTCCCTCCAAAGAGCTCTCTCTCTGTCCCACCAATCCTGTCGAACCTGTAGGGCTGCGAGCTGGCAGATCTGACTGGACTCCTGCAGAGCCTGCGCGACCGAGTCTACCAGATCCACTCCCTCCCCCCAGTCTCTGTCCCAAAGACTGCAAATGCTGCTGCGCACGTCCACCCTCGAGAAGATGGAGTCGGGAATCCTGCATGATCGGGGGGGGAGAGTCTGGGCTGCCGAATCTAATGATAGGAGCACAGGCGCATGGTCGGAGAGTGTCGTCCCTGGAACTATACCCGCCTGGCCGCCTCTGCTGATGGCCCAATCACTGACATAAAACCTATCAAGCCTCTCCAGGAGTCTGCCTCCTTCCCTGCGGAAGCCCCAAGAGAAGTCCAGGCTCCCGTGCCAACGCCGGAAGGACGGGTCTCTCCAACTGTCCCTCCCTCCTGTCGCGAAGATAAAAGAGTCCCAAGCTGACTGCTCTGCCTGAGCCATACCTGTGAACTCCGGATCTCTACCCTGCTGGTCCTCCAAGGTCTCCAGGTTGTTGAAGTCTCCTCCAACAATCCAGGAATCCATGTCTGGAAGAATCCCTGTAAGTGTCCTCCAGAAGGTGGCTCTGCATCGGAGGTCTGTGGGAGCATAAATGTTGAGGATTCCTATTTTGGATCCCTCCAAATTCAGGCCTACCCAAAGGGCTCGGCTTGGGATCAACGTGCCGTGACCGAAAACTACCTGGGCTAACTGCTCGCACACGGAGGTACAGACACCCCCGCTCCTCCCCTGTGCGCCGATCGAAGGCTCCCAATAAGTGTAGGAGCGTCCAGGGAGAACCTTCCCGCAGCTACGGGAATGAGCCGCAGAAAGCTTGTGCTCCTGGAGCAGCAGTACATCCAATCGACCAATCACTGCAGGCTGAAGTTCCTGTCGCAAAATGAGCTTCCTGGGACCACGGGTGCCCGAAGAGTGAAACCCGTTCACATTCCAGGATACGAGGTGTAGGCTCATGGAGAGGGATGGGGGGCTGCGAACAGCTGTCTGCTCGCGGTCGAAGTCGAAGAAGAATCAGACATATCGGAATGGAGGCGCTGCCGCTTATGAGAAGGTTTGGAGGGGGAGACGGGGTCGTCCTGCCCGTTCTTCAACACCTTCAGCAATGGCGAGAGGCCTCTGGTGCCATGAGCAAATGCTTTCTCGAGCCAGCTCGAGATCTCTGAAGTGGTCATCCCGTAGAAGGTTCGGAGTTTCTGTTGGGACCAAGCTCTGACATCCTGGGGAAGAGGCCATGACAGGGGGGGTCTGAGGATCACAATCAGTCGGAAGCGTTTGGCAGCGCAACGCCACCGCAAGCGCACATCGCCCTCGGACCACTGAGTCTCGAGGAGCTGCCCACCGGACGGGCCTATCCAGGAGCAAATCTGGGCGTGTGTCTGCTCTCTGAGAGCCTCCCATACCGAGTCGTTTGTCCAGGTCTCGGTGCCATCGCTGAGGAACGTGAAGGCGAAGCTAGGGCCATCCCTGGGAGCCAAGGCAGCAATCTTCCCGTCGGCCCCTTTGCGGAGCAGGAAGATACTAATGTCGAGACAAGCCGGGAAGGTCCCAAGGTCGGCCACATCCAGGTAGTCCCAGGGGCCAGATCTGTAAAAGTCTCGAGGAAGCTCTCTCTCCTGGAGCTGAGACCCAGCTGAGTCTGCCACTGAGGGGCTAGCGGGAAGGGAAGCCTGCTCCACTGGTGGTATAGACTCCGGGTGTCCTGCCATCGGGGGGGGAGGGGGAGGAGGCTGCGGGATAGGCGACTCGGGCTCCACGGAGGCGACTGGCGGAGAAGGTGGAGGAGGTGGAGCGGGGGCTGCACTCGGCTGGAAAGCCGACGGTGCAACTAACTCTGTAGGAGAGGCGAGGGGGACAGGGGGGAGGGGGATGGGGATGCATCTGGAACTGGGGCTGAGGGGGAGGGGGAGGGGGAGGAGACTGGGGAAGAGGAGGCGGGGGCTGAAACTGCGGGTCGGGCGAAGGGGGGGAAACTGGGGAGCAGGCGGGGGGGTGGGAGAGAGGAGGATCTGAGGCTGAGGGGGGCGGGCTGCCGTCGAAGAAGAAGCTCTCCCAGGTCCCTGGGGCATCTGCCTGCCAGGTCTCTGGAGTGCTGCTGCAGGAAGGGTAACCTCTGCCTCCTTGCCTTTATCCGAAATCTTCTTGTTCTTTCCTCTTTTCCTTCGAACCTCGGTCCAACCGCCCACTACCTCTGGCCCAGGCTCCGACTGCCTCGGCTCCTCCTGACGTGGCTGTCCGGGGGGGGTGGGGGCGGAGGGGGCGGGGGCGGGGAGGGTCGAGACGAGCTGGCGAAGCGTGGACAAGTAGCCGCCAAGTGCCCAAAGCCGTGGCACCGCAGGCACTGACCTGGCTGTCCGGTGACTATCATGCTCTGGGTGATACTGTCGGCACCTGTCACAATCTCGATCACTGCAGGGAGAGTCGCAGGATCCGCCACAGCCACACGGACTCGGGGAGCTCCTGCCGTGGTCACCGCGTCGGCAAAGGTGTCGTGCATGACCCAGCCAAAATGGGAGCCCAAGTCCCTGACAATCGGCCGCAGCTCAGTAGCAAGCCCTGGAAAAACTAGTGTCACTGGGTGGCGAGGTATACGGAACCGAACATCGAAGTCCGCTGCGCTGAAACCACGGTACCACGGGACTATCATGATGATCTTCCCCTCCACCGATGTGGGGGAACCGGCAATCAGGTTGCTCGCAGCTTTCTCACTGGAGAGTTTGAGCCAGAAGATGCCCCTTCCCATAAGGGCCACCTCCTCTATATGGCCATCCTCTAGCAGGAGAGTGGACTGGAGCCAGTCCCTGATGGTAGACCTGGAGGGGGAGTGTCCAATGACTCTACCGTAAACAGAGGTACGAGCAAAGTCAATGGCTACCTCCTGAACACGGGATGATTGTTGCTCTGTCAGGATAACGCGGTAGGCATCTGAAGAGGGAGGGTCCGACTGGGCCTCCGGATCCGGGCAGGGGGCCGCCATACCGCCAAGACTAACTGCAAGCTTCCGATGAGGAAAAACAGGCTGCCACCCAAGAAGGGGATGAAGCGGGAGGTGGAGCCTGGGGGTGAGGCGGGCGAGGCGAAGTGAGGGGACGGGGGGTCGAAGCGGAGGGCGGGGTGAAGGCTGCGGGGTGCGGGGAGTACAGAAGGGCGCGGGAGGGCCGGGGGGGGGCGAGGTTGGAATGGCGGGGTGAAGCGGGGGGCGGGGAGAGCGGAATGAGGCGGGGGCCGGTGAAGCGAGGGGGTGAAAGAGCAGCGAGGGGGCGGGTTGGAGCGGGGTGGATGGCGAGGGAGCAGCGAGGGGCGGGCTGGAGCGGAGGCGAGGCGAGGGCGAGGCGGGCTGGAGCGAAGGGGGCGGGTTGGAGCGGAGGCGAGGGGGTGGGTTGGAGCGGAGGCGAGGCGAGGGCGAGGCGGGTTGGAGCGGAGGTGGCGGGTTGGAGCGGCGGCGAGGGCGGGTTGGAGCGGGGGCGAGGGGCGGGCTGGAGTGGCGGCGAGTGGGCGGGTAGGAGCGAGGGGGCGGGTAGGAGCGAGGGGGCGGGGTGGAGCGGAGGCAAGGGGGCGGGTTGGAGCGAGGGGCGGGTTGGAGCGGAGGTGAGGCGAGGGGAGCGAGGTGGCCGGCGGGGGGGGGGGGAGGGGGAAGGGGGTCGAGGGCGGAGGGGAGGGGTGGAGGTGGTCGCGGCGAGGGGGAGGTAGGGGCTAACGGCGAGGGGGGAGGGGAAGCTCGCAGGAGCACAACAGACGGCATTTCCCAACCATAGACAATAGTGCAAGTGAAATGGCATCCCAATACTACAGAAAGAAAGAATACTATAAGACCATCCCAACCCATGGACTTTCATTTGTCACATGATCTGACGGCATCGTTGTTTCTCTATAATCAAGAAACAAGCTACTACTGTCCAAGATAAAGGAAAAACAAAAGTCTCTTCTACTCCCAATGGTAACATTTAAATGCCATCTGTAGCTCCAATAAAAGCCAAGGGAAAAACTCTAAATGAAGGTTGGCAAACCTAGAGGAAATAGTCATAGCTAGGAGACCTCTTCAACCTCATACATGGACAAGTGCATCATCTAATGGGCATACCCCTACTGTGAATTCAAGCACGGGCATTAGTTGGGCTGCGGTGATTGCGAGTTGTACTCTGTTCTTAGAAGATGAAGTTGCATTGATATTGCATGGACCTCAGGATCATGCTTTGGATCCTCAGGTGGACATGCAGTCTTGATTTGCTTTGGTGAGATAGTGAATGTACAAATCTGTAAATCTGTAAATATGCTGGCACAAATAAAATGTCTCGACTTACAATGTACATGGCTTATGTGATCTGCGAACATCGAAGGTTGTATGGGCATATGTTAAGAGATCAAAGTCTGATATAGTGGCCTTACATGAGCACAATCCCCATGGTTATGCAAGACTAGACAAGACATTTTATTGGATATAACATTTCCTATGCTAGTGATAGCTCTTTTTCCGAAGTGATGTTCCTTGGCAAACATGCCCTTCAGCGTGTAGTTTTTAATGACCAAGAAGGTCAATGGATTGTGATGCATGTCTTTTGCAAGGCTCCACAATCTTCACAAAGTAGTGCTTTAATCTGGCAAGCTATGTGCAATATCCATGGAAGCAAAATGCCTTTCTCTGTGGGGATCTCAATAATGCGCTCTAGCCAAGAGATACTACCTATGCTTTGCACCTGAGAAAATAAAATGGACTCAACTACTACTCTAGTTTGGGCTTGTTGACCTTTGGAAAGAGACACGGCCCTTATACATTTCCGCATAATGCGCACACGTCTATCGAGCCCATTTGGATCGCTAGTATATGCTTAAAATGTGCATCATTATGGTGTGCACATTCACTTGTAATGTGTGGGCTGATTATGCAGTCCAGCATTCAGATCACGCTCCTCTCTGGTTACAAATGTCTTTTTATGACATGCAAAAAGATAAATTACCGGATAAAAGACTGCTCCTCATAAATAATAGTTATTTGCAACATGAGGCATAAAAAGATATGGTGTGTGATGCTATTGCTCCTCTTTGGGCAAACTGTCACATCGATGTTGACTATGCATGTTATGGGTATGCAACATGTAATTCGTGAGTATGGCAAGAACCACATGCATTCTCTCAAGGAGGATGTTGCTAAGGCTAAAAGCACTTGTCCGGACTTGCCATAAATCAGTCAATTTCGGGAATTATCTCATGCTGAGGCTACTTGTCTATGTCGGGCTAGACATTCCTATAATATAATGACCATAGCAAGGTTGAGAGGTGGAAAACCAAGGCCAGGCGAATGGGCTTTCACTTTTAAGGGCTGCTCTCCCAAGGATTTTTTTGGAGGCTTATACTATAGGAGGCAAATTTCAAATATTTGTAAGGTTCAAAATGAGGATGGTAATTGGACCAATTTGCAGGCACAACTTGCAAAGGCATGTGTTAATCAGTTTTGGAATGTTGTTTCTCCGTCACATGCTATGATGTCTGCTCAGCAGGTACTTCTCCAACATGTCAGTCCAATTTTGTATCCTCATCAAACTATGCAACTTTGAAGTTCCAAGTCGAAGGTCCCAGGGGCATCCTTGTTTTTAAGGAAGCAAGCACTGCTTCTGGAGGCATCTTAAGCAATGCCAAAGGACATTGCGAGGCCATGTGACCGCCAAATTTTATGCATTCAAAGCGTGCACCTACAAAGACACCCCATTTGAGCTTATAAAAAGCATTGCCCATGGCAACATTATCACAGTTACAAAATACGATTCTGATTTGGGGACATTTGTGTCCCACTATATGCAAAATCTTTTAGAATTCCCATTTTGCCAGGGTGGACAAACCACCTTGCCCAACAAGGCTGCAATTGTTTGCAAAAGTTTCTCCAAGTATTGAGGGAAATCCAAAACCTCTACCCAGACCGGGTAGCAATGCCTGATCAAAACCCTTAACATAATGAAATTAGGCTTTGTAATCTAAATCATCATCCTAAAAGATGGCATCCAAAACAATGATTTAAGTCCTTGCAAAGTTACATTTACGCCATTTATCCCACTTAGAAGAAACAAAGCTGCCTCAGCTTAAAAAGCTTGATTCGGCATGATGAAATTGTAAGAAAGTAAGAAATTATGTGTCAAAGAGTTTCTTTGAGAAAAGCTAGCAAAAAATTGCTGAAATATAGTGGTAGCGAGTTATTGCCCTTCTCAATGGTCCATGGAAGACTCTAGCCAATCCAACTTACCAATGTCTTTCAAGATATTATTTAACCCATGCTCCATGCAAGGAGTGAAAGTAATATAAGAGTACGTATCTTCAAGAATCTTTCTTGCTGTCCTGTTAGAGTTCTCACCATTAAAAACTGAATAACAGTATTTGCACTCACAAACTCAATGGCCTTCATCCAAATGCTAGGCCACCTCTCAACTGATATTCCCTCCTTTGAATCGTCAATAGCCTTAATTAAAAAGATGACCTCTCTAGCATATGCAATGATCCTTTGAATACATAAACTCCTAGAGTCAGTCCATCCATCTCCCATTAATGTGACACAACATTCAGCCACACCTCTTCAATGGTACTCATGAGGAAGGAGTGTAGGGCCACATGAGGGAGGAGTGTATGATGATCCAAAGGCTGCAATCTCCTTCACCATATCAATGAAATAAGGACTGCAGACTTTTACCGTGGGTACATCTGCTCTATAAAAGAAACGGCCCACTACTAATCTGCATGTGCTCTCTTTCCAAGATGCCATGAGGCCACAAGTCCAGCTGGTATGACTCTCAAGGCTGGCGAAGTGGTAGCCCCACATGTATGTGCAAATGAAAATATGCTCCCAAACGATGAGGCAGAAATGGATGCAAAAACAAAAGCAGGTCTGCTACCACAAATGAAAGAACCCGTTGCACCTAGGTTGGCGATGCTCAACCTCGAGAATCAAGAATCACATACGTGTTCCAATAATGTACACCCACTCTACAAGTGCATTAAATGTGCAGGGTTTGTTGTTGGCACTACACGGCACGGGAAATACCTTGCCTCCTCACTCCCATCAAATGAGCCACACTTTGTCTAAGCCTCTGATTTTTGTTGCTCTTTCGCCTCGTAATACTTGGCAAGGTAATCAAGCTACAACCACCAAGGAGACTTATAGTCCGTCTCAATGCCAAAGGAAGAGCCATTGAAAGAAAGGATGAATGAGAGGGAGAGGGAGGAATAGACAGCAGCAAAAAATGCAATAAAAGAGAATTTTGGGACTGAAGATTTGCTGCAGCCTGCAAAGCAAGGAGGAGAGAGATCAGCAGAGAAATGTGAAGGGGAGAGGCAGAGAGGAGGGACTGACCCTTGAGCGGAGATCTCAGCTCAGAGGAGGGGGCTGAGGCTTGATCCTAGAGGGCAGAGGCTAGAGGAGGGGTTGAGGGAGGGCTGAAAGGATGACAGGGCTAGAGGAGGCTCAGTGGAGAGGAGGCAGCAAGAAACAATGCCAAAATGGCAATGTTTCAGCATTTTCTTCTCCAAACGTGTCGCAACACCAGAAATCAGAACCCTGGCCACTAATCGAAGGGTTGTAGCAAACCCTTGATATGTATCTGGCAGTCCATTCAATGTGGTACTGACAAGCTGTGAATTTGGCACCACCTCATCAATGTTGGCAAGTTGTTCCATGAGGTCCTTGACCTTTGTTAGGTATGCATCCATAGAGTCACCTTCATTCATGCTGACTTCCTGTAATTGCCTTCTTAAATATGCAAGACGTGCCTCATTGCGAATCTGATAGAGAGAAGCCAATTTATCCCAAGCATCCTTTGCTGTCCTACAAGACCGGATGTGTGGAATAATGATTCTCTTGCATGATAAAGCAATACATGAATGTGCATTTGCATCTCTTGCATCCCATCTTGACTGTTCCTGAGTTGGAAGAGTAGTAGCAGGAGTGCTAGAGGATGAGGCATCAGGAGTAGTACCCCCTGCAGAGGGACCTGCAGTAGAGGCAACCAGTGTGGCATTGGCTGGCCTAAGATCAACCCCAGAAACAATATTCCACAAATGCTTTGCAACAAGAATATGTTTCATGAGATAAGACCACATCGGATAGTTGGTGCCATCCAACTTATCATCTTCACGAAGAACACCAAATAAATCTTGATTGTTTCCAGCCATAGCAAATGTGATACCCTGAAAGAGACCTGAATACCTAAAAGTCTCAAGGCTATCACTGCAAAAAGCTGGCTGTCCAAAAATGACAGCAAATATCTGCAAATTTTCGACCCAAATCAAAGGGCAAATGCAGATCTGACCCAAATGTGACAGTGGTAGGCAATGTTCACTGCAAAAACAGCAAATCTGGCAAAAGCCCCAAATTTATTGAGGGCAAATAGGCCAAAAAGTGGGCAAATGCAGAAAAGCCTCAAATTTTGCTGAGATGTTTGCAAATGTGACCCAATGTATGATAATCTGACTAAATGTCCTGCAGAAAAGACTCAATATCTGATAATCAGACCCAATGTATAGCCTCAAGGCTTTAAACTGCAAAAGTATGATTTACTGTCCCAAACACTAGTTGAAATTGAGCTCCCAACACAAAAGCCCCAAATTTTGTTGATCTGAGTGATGACGTGGCACAATGTGACAGTCCTGAACCTGAAAATAACTGAAAACTTCAATTTTTGGAAGGATCTCAGTTGTCAACCTTGTCCAAAGTATTGTATTGAGAGGTTGAAGGTCCAGATGTCAAAAGTCCTAAAATTTCTGTTGGAAATTAGGGTTTGACAGTTAAAACTGTTAAAAACAGTAAAAGACTGCAAACATTGCTTGTGAATCAGCTTCTGGTCCTCTGAACTTAAAGCTGAGACTTAAAAGACCTCTGTAGGTAGATTATAACAGACCACGGAGCTGCTGCAGGTCGAAGTGCAAAAAACGGCTGGAGCGTAACTGGAACTGCCTTCAGGCACTTTGAAATAAATGTGTGGCTGCAGGTGTTTTCTGTGGAGGTCTCTGAGGAGGTCGCGATAGCAGGACGCCTCCTGCAGATGACTCTGAAGAGGTCACGTGAGCTGGACGCCTAGATCTGAGGCTAGTTGAGGTCGCGGGGGCTAGGGGCCTGGATCTGCAATACAAAAGTGGCGATAGATGGCCACGGGTACTGCAGAGGACCTCGAAAATGCTGCAGATGGAGCCTACAAGCAGTTGCCTCAGCTTGGAACCAGCAATGAGGTACGTTTTGGCGACGAAAAAGCACTGGAAGCTTGGGATAGCATCTGGAGGAAGCGTACGGAATCCGTATGTGCCTGTACGGACGTCCGAACTTGTGTACGGATAGTACGGGAAAATGACGCAGGAAGCAAATTTGGGCTCTGATACCATTGTAGGATCGATTGAGAGAGAGAGAGAGAGTGCAAGTAGAAAAGTGTCACACAAGTCTTAGCCGTCACGTCAAACTTGGACAATAAAAAACAAAGGAGTACAAGGTACAAGTACCTAGACTTAGGACTAAGTGTCCTAGGTGTCACATAGGACTAAGTGTCCTATGTGGCCTAAAAGGCACTAACACCACAAGTGCCTATATTTATGCCTACAAGGCACATACCATGGCCTATAGGGCATCACTAGAACCACCAGGAGATGGCCTACATTTATTTTGCTAGAGGAGCGACTCCAGGTCCATTTCCATAGATCTTGCCTTGGCAAGCTATTCTGGTTGTTTACTGTTCATCCTGTCAGGCTGGGATATGATCTTTTCTTTCATTGGGTTTGTTATTGGGCACTATCGACTGTATGGGAGGTTCGCAATCATAGGGTCTTTGGTGATCCACTCTTGGCTAGGTATCACTTCTTCGCGCATCTCTACGGCAATCCTTCTATGACTGTCTTCAAGCGCGGGATCTTGATCATCCTGTTTCCTTTTCATATAATGAGATTTTCTGATGTTGTAGCTGGCTGTCTCCTTCTTGGGGACTGTTTTTTAAATATAAAAACAAATGGATTTCACCCAAAAAAAATGTGTATGTGTGCGCGCGTGCACATGCATGTGCATGTGAATGTGGGATGCATGCACACAGAGAGAGAGAGAGAGAGAGAGAGAGAGAGAGAGAGAGAGAGGGGGGGGGGAGAGAGAGAGAGAGAGAGAGAGAGAGAGAGAGAGAGGGGGGGGGGGGGGGGAGGGGGAGATACTAGCTAGGGTGCTAGTTAAAGTGTGGCTCATCTCTGGATTGTTACAACTTTTGTAAATCTCTGGCAGGTGTCTCTGGAAGCTCTTGCACGCGTGCGTGCAGCCTGTCCCAGGCTCAAGCGGCTTGTAACTTCCATATCAGCATAATTTGAGATTCATGGATGCATATGCAGATGTTTTTAACAGGAGGGTTTTTCAGCTTATATCACCTAGAAAGGGCTGCTGAAAGTTGGTTATATGGTTGTTTGCCAGATTTTGGACCTCAATCATGGTCCGGTGACCTGATGGTAATGTGGAGATCACTTGAGTCTATGCTCTGAAATTGCAGCTCTCGTATATATTTGTTATATATATCTTTATTTATTCATTTATCCGTAAATGCTCTATGTAGCGTTTTTGAATGGGACGCTTGCTGTAGAAGTGGCTGAAAGGATTTTTGCAGAATCTGAGAATTTAATTGCTTGAGGATTCCTCCAGAGCATATGGAATATTGAACTCAAGCTAGAATATGTTTATAATCACATTGTGTCTTTGATAAGTTTGATTAAAGAAGACTGGCTTTGTTATTCTGCCCATTTCCAGAGTGATTTATGATGTCTGTACTGGATTAGAGCTTGGAAATCTTGGGAGAAGACAGCAGGTCCTCGAAATGAAGATTGTTTCTTTATGTTGTTTCTGTACAGCGTGCAATATATTTTCTGACAAGGGTTCCAATAGGACACTCTTTTTTAAATGTGCATGCTGTCTGGCATGGGGAGTTCTATTATCTCAAATTTCCTTTACAGAGCAGGAATTCTTGTAGATCTTGCGGTCGGGCAGGAATTGTGCTGAAGCAGTGAGTTTCAATGTTGTGCTATGGTTAATCATGTCGGGAAATTGCAATAAGGCTTGTGCTTCTTTGTAGTACCAACTAGAGACTAGGCATGTCCCATGAATTTTCTAACTTTTAAGCAGCCCACAGTTGGTGACTAAGTCCATGACCAGAGCAGTGCCGCTGCAGTCGAATAACCTCTAAAGTTGTACCTTTCTAGACAGCTACAGACAGCTAGAGATGGGTAACTGGTTTTAGTATACAATGGAAACATAGGTAATGACGATGAAATTGTGAGACTGTAGTTGTTAGCAGAACTTCAGTCCAGTGAGTTTCAAGGGCAGCTATTGTAATTCACATTGCTAGCTCTTGCTTCAATGGCATCTTAGCCTCGTCCTAAAGCGTTGGGCTGTTGGGAGTGTTTGGGAAGGCTTTGTGCTTTGCCAGTGTGATGGTTTTGGAAGTCGTAGTGTTTATGAGAACACAGGCTTGATAAGTTGTGTGAGTATTAAACCTTCCCGTCAGAGTTGCCAAAGATACAGAACAATTATAAGAGTGCATTTTTCACTCTTTAATAGCTGATCCTTGACATTTGGCAGCCCAAATGAGGGCAATACAAATGGATACTCAATGGTTCTAACATTCTCGTGTCTCCCTAGAGGAAACATCCACACACTAGTTAAGGAATTTGTCAAGACTAGTCTTGGAGGGGTGCCAACATGGCAAATAGAAAATGGCTATAGGATATGTACAGTGATTCAAGACCTTTTTCAGCCAGCATGGTTTGCTTGGAACCCTCTCCATCTATCCAGCTTATTGATAAATCTCTCAATGACCCATTCCCATTTATCCTTAAATGAAAAGTCAAAACCTAGCTGGTTACGTAAACTTGGGAATGAAAGTGCCATTGGGAAATCTTTGGCAGCCTAGCTGGTTACGTAGACTGTCTTTTACTAGAGAGGGTCTCTCGAGTGGTGGTCTTTTTTGAATCTTTGTTCTTGTTGAATTATTTAAACAGTCGTGAAGTTTTGGAAGGACTTACAGACTATGGGAGTTGGTTTATTAGTAGGAGAAGACCTTGCATGCTCTTATGGATTATGGGTGTTGGTTTTTTCACAGTAGAGGACCTTGCATGCTCTTGTGGTAGGTGCCAAGTGACCTGGAGCTAGAAAAGGACGTGAGCAATAAGTCAATGAATCTCATAGAGGATGTTTAGTTTGATTAGAAGCATCAAGGCAACACAATTGCAATTCACTTTTGGCACCTTGGGACAAATCACAATCAATGCACGACTCCTTTGGAGCAAATCGTGGTAACTGGTAGCATGGTTGGAGTTGGAAACGTGTTGAAGTTATGGGAATGAAATCGTCATCAAGATAGAGTGTTGGGAGAGAAGGGTAAGGAAGAAAACATAGCACTAGGGCCCATAATTAAGGGTTGGATCCCCTCAATGATCGTTATTGCAACAGAATAAGGCTTCATACAATGTATGTGTCTTCCGGAGCTATGAGGCTCTCCTTTTATAGACTTAGCCTCCAACCCAAAAGCAAGAAGAGCTTTCTAATAAGTTGGGGCTAGCTTTTAGCTTATTTATTGTTCTTTTTAAGCCTAAATTAGGCATACTTTTCTCAGAAAGCTGAGCTTTCCTTGAAATCAGCTTTAGTGGCTTTACTTGGAAATTGTGCTGGAATGTCTTGTTGATTTGGCCTTGTGGAGCTCCTCGTAAAGTAAGTATTCACATCTTGGTGCTTTTCGCCTTGTGAATTGTTTTTTGCACTTTTTCTTTATTCTAGGATCTATTTGCACTCCTCTTGGTCCTACACATTGCCACAAACAAATATTATCACTTCAACCCGTTTAAGTTTAGTCTAATGCATGTATTCTAGTAGTTGGATTTTTTCTAGTCCCTTGTGGGCGTCCCCACAGCTCTCTTTTAACTAATGCTAGGCAAAGGTAGAAATAATAAAACTCAATTCTTGGTTAATTAACTTCACCATTCTTTGACCGGAGTCAATTCTATCTTTATTTTGTGAGAAGTCCCAAATGGTGACATCCCCTCGGCTTCTCAAAAGTGGTCTTCAACTCAAAAGCTTCTTAGATCTAGAGGATATTCTGAGAAAAATTTCTCATCTACCAACTTGGCATCAAGTGTCAAATAATTCTTAAATTTGACATGGTATCTACGGTAGTTTGCCTCTTGCTCCTTTCTGCTTTGTATGATATACAATTTGTTCTGGTTGGAGGATCTCCTCCATCTTTTTCACCTCAGGTGGCTCTTCTTGAATTGGTTCTGTAGGTTTTGGTTGGATGCGTCAATTTTACGAGCAAAAACCTATGAGCAGGTTTATCTGAGCGTTTTTTCAAGAGATTTTTAAAAATGTTTTTCTTTAGGAAACATGGTTTTTACACTTTTATTTTCACTAGAACTAGATCCCTTTATCATAAAAATATACAGACTAGTCACTCATTCATTTTTACACAACATAATTTTCTTATTTAGAGACATCCCTTTGTACCCCTGTTATTACCTTAAAAAAGTGTTGATTCCTTTAAGAAACATTCCTCATAATCACTCTCAATGTAATAATACTATGCATATATAATTACTTATTAACACATTTATATCATATGGCAATATCTTTTTAGTGTTTTTATAGCATATTTATGGACATGTTTCTAAAGAAGTTTAAATTACTATAAATAAGTATTAACTTGGGCTTATATATCACTCTCATAAAATACATGTAATATTTAATACTATATATGAAAGATTTTCCAAAATATAACTCCATAGATGTGCTCAAATGGGGTGTTCCAATCAATTTGAGTGGTTGAATGACTATATTTGGACATTGGATATGAAAGTTATGTCACTTTTAAAAGTGCTGTCCAAGGTAGTTTCGCCAGCGAAACTACCTTGGGAGACTTGCTTCAAAGGGGTTTCGCTGGCGAAACTACCTGGATGGCTTGCTTCAATGAGTTTTCTTTGAAGAAACTCTTTCATGAAGATAGGTTGAGAGAGGGTTTTCAATGTCACCCCCTATTAAGTAAAAGTTGTAAGAAGGATCATAAGGGAATTTTCATAGAGAAGTCTACTCTACATGTGGGTTTCTTCAAAAGCCATCCCATTATGCTCTCACCATTCCTACAAATTCACCTAAAGATTTTTGTATAAAATAGGCATTGTTATAATACTTTGCATATTTCTAAGAGAAACTATGTTTTCTTCTGATCGATTTTTGCCATATTTATGCATAATTGGAAGCTTTTTTTTTCCTTCGCTCGGACGCTCGGAAGATTTCGCTCAGAAAATGCTCGTCTCCGTTTTGGTTTGTGGTACGAGAATCTATCTTATTATTTGGGTCAAAATTGAGTGTGGACTAATGTTTGTCAATTGTGAGGGGGAGTTAGAGGATGAGTGCTAGCATCTAGCTAAATATAGTACTCAATTCAGTCCAAATTCTTCTTAAAACGTCATTATTTTTGAGAAGCAATGGTAAATTTTGACTACTAAAAGACCCCCAAGGATACTTAATAATAGAGTAGGACTCAATTATATAAGGCCATGGAATGCAAGGTACAAGTGAGGAGACCTAGATGCCTAGTGAGTTCGCCATCAAGCATATGATGTCTATGCATAAAGCCCATTAGAGTAGTTCAAGACCTCATAAAGCCCATAATTGGAATCAAGGTCATGCATCAAAACCTATGACGCAATTATAGTGTGATATGGCCTAAGGGATAGATGAAGCATAGCATATGCATGGGACTGTATATGCGCACCCCATGAAATTTTATAGGTGCTTCTCAAAGGAATTGGTGAACATCTAAAACCTACAAATATCTCAAAAGGGAACATGAGTTTAATCCTTGAGCCAAGGGAAATAAAGCCACCTTAGTTGCCTAATATCAAATAATTTTACTGCTTTTACCCAATGTTCCTAGTGAGTCTAAATTACCATTAGCTTGCTCCTAATGTTTAAAACTTTACATGATCTTTCAGGAGCTGACTTCTAAAACACTTGAGCACAAGTTTGAAATCAGGAGTTGAAGATATTAGACCAAGGTAACCCACCAATCGAGGTGTGCTAGGGGACTATAGAGGAACCTTAATAGCCTAGAGACTAGTGCAATGAACCCCTTCAACTTGAAAAAAACCTTGACCCACATGTTGTACAATGTTTCCAAGGATATAGAAGCCTATCCAAAGGGGCATTCAAAGTCACTCTAGGGGTATAGGACTAAGAGAAAAACACTTAGTGAAGCAATTGTACTAAGAGTTAAGTTTTGATAAGTACTAGTCTACCAACAAAAAATAGCCTCTTTGGTCCCATTCATTTATGTGGTTAGGAAGCTAGAGCCATTTTATTTTAGATTCATTTCCTACACTCTTGATGCACTTCAAGAGTCCAATTTTTTTCCAAAAACTTACATTGTGGTTGATCTTAGAAGGTGATAAGAATGAAATCCACCAAGACAACATGGATGGCCAATAGTTATTCGATGCCATCACAATGATGGTCATAACAACAAAATCGAAGAAGGCATCTAGGAAAACTAGAACAAAGGTAGCATGGTTGCCAATCGGTCTAATAGTTGATGCCTTTGATTGGTACTTTCATGTATTGGTGGAAGAGAGGACCACATGGGAAGAATTATTTGCACAATTAAAACGGATGTTTCAGTCAGATTTCACTACAATTAGGCAAGATCAAATAAGGCCAAAAGGGAATATTTTAGATATTCTTGGGAAGAATGAAAAGGCTCATAGCCAGATGTTACCCTAAACTAGGTGACAAATATTTGATAGCATGATCCATCGTAGGAATAAAGAAACACATCCAAAAGGAACCCAAATGAAAATAAAGAATATTAGTACTTTGACCCAAAATGGGAAAGAATTTGATAAGGATTTAGAAGATCGTGAAACCAAGCATCCTACCATGTTTGTTCCCTTTTAGACTTACAAAGCCACATATCTAATAGACGTGATAGATTTTTAACCTATTCCCCACCTACGCATGAAATTGGGTTGCGTCAAGGGAAAGTTGGCCTACATTGATTGAAATGGAATAAAACTTGGTAAGGGTTTGCAATAATATTGCAACCCAAAATCCTACCAAGTATTTCTTATTTAATATTTTACTATATTATATGTGTTTCATGGATATGATACTTTTTAGGGGCCTTAGTGTCAGTAAGATCCATGTGCTTGCAAATTTTCATGTGGTTCAAATATCATTTGCGTGGTTGTGCATTCGTATTTCCATGTTTTTATCATGCATCATTTGTAAGTGTATATATGCATCAGTGTGCTTCTACCATATATCTATGCATCTAATGGGTTTGATACTTTTCAAAGGACTATGAGTAAGATCCACATTTACACAAAGTTTTATGTGGATTGGATATCATTTGCATGGTAAAACATGTGTATTTTTGTGCTTTTCTCATGTATCATGCATAAGTGTTTAAAAAAATGCATTGGTGTGCTTCTAACACAAGGGTATATTTTTGATGGGTATAATATCTTTTAGAGGCCTTTATGTTCCATGTTTTCTATTATGTATCATGCATAATGGCTAAAAAATATGCATCGGTGTATGGGTATATGCTTGCATGATACTTTGCAAAGTCCTTATCATTTGCATTGTTGGGCATGCATATTTTCATATTCAGGGTTTTTCATGTCGTGATGTATTACATAATCAGTAGCATTCATGTTTTAAAATCTTGTATCCATGTTAATATTCATGGTGGCCCAAAAACCAGTGACAAGATGCCCAATAGTAAAGGTGGTAACTTTAAGTTTTCCATATGCATTGGGGCTTGGGATGACTATTTACAAAAGGATCAATGATGGATTAATGGATGGTAGACATTTCATTGTAATGCAAAAATACAAGAAACTAGAGCATTGATCCCACAATTTGTGTAAACATCTTTATTTGTAAAAAATTCATTCTAGCTTTTCATTTTAAACTTCCAAATTTTCATTTGAATTGCCAGATGTTGCTTCATTTCTTCATATCCATGTCATTTCCCTTGGATATCCCATGCTAGGAAATATTTGCTTTGGGAAGCACCAACGTTACAATAAATTTGATGATGCTCAATATAGAGAGAAACAATTCTCATTTCTTTCTCTGTGTATAGCATCATCATTTGTTGTAACATTGGTTCTTTCCAAAGCAAAGATTTCTAGCTTGGTAAATCCAAAGGAAATGATGCGGGTAGATTTCTTGGATTTACAATAAAATATGTTTATTCTCTTGTTGTGGGATCAATGTCCCATCTTCCTGTATTTTGAAATTACAATGAGATGAAGGATGAATCGATAAAATATGTCCAAAACTAAACAACGTTAGCCAGTTTACATTGTAGATGCCAGTCAATGTCACGTAGACTTGGTCATTGCTATGCAATTTAATTTACCCTAATTTTGTAGGGGGGAAGACCATTGTCCTAACCATTCTAAATTCATTCTTGATAGTACATTGTAATTTTTCATCTTGTGTGAGAAAACCCATCAGCCATGATGAGTATCCAACCCCTTCTACTTTGAAGACCAACTAGATCCACATCACCATAGCCTCTCCATTGCGGCACGTTTTTTATCTCGCCTTATTTGAAGATTGGACAGAGTAGCAATGCCACAATGGAATTCTATACCTAAAACTTGCTCTTCTTTATAATAGAAAGGAAAATAGAGCCACAATGTATACATGTACCCCTTCTGCTTCAAAGACTAGAAAGAGCACAAGTACCACAACATTTTCATCACAATGTTTCTCTTGCCCCAACTAATCCAAGGATTTGGTCAGTGACACCACAATGGAATTCTTTGACTGAAAGTGTACAATCACTCAAATTCCTATTTTTATTTTTTAATCAAGCTATCAATCTATTCATGACAAATGGAATCCATGCAACTCCTATCTTATCATGAATCAAGATAATTCATGAGTTCTACCTAAACCCCAAGCTTTGAAATTTGTGCAACTCCTATATTATCATGAATCAAGACATTGGGCAATAGATAATCATGATATGGTTGCTCTAACCTCTAGGTTTTGATGATATTTAAGTTTGGGTGTATGAATTGTTCAAAATGTAAGCTTCATCTACCATAAAAATTCATTTGCATCCATTATCTTCATGACTTTACAAGAGTCACATCTTTTGGGAAAGGATTTGATTCATGAAAGATCATATGCAATGATTTGTTCATGAACAATTTGATCATATGCAAGTTTGATGTTTCTAGTTCTAAGTTCCACCTAAACCCAAAACCTAAAAACTATGTAACTCCTATTACATCATGAATTAAGATTTTGGTGCAACAGATTATTGATGATATGACTACTCTAACCTCTAGGTCTTGGTGTAATCCAACTTTGGGTATATGAATTCTCTCAAAATGCAGGGTTCACTTTCAAGAAATATTCATGCATCCACTATCTTTCATGATTTTACATGAAATCCATATTTGGTGCAGCGATTTAATTAATGAAAGATCTTATGCAACGAAAATTGATTCATGAATGATTTGATCATATGAAAGTTTATATGTTTATACTTCTAATTTCTACCTAAACCTTGAACCCTTAAAAAACATGAACACTAAAAGAGATACATCATTTATCATTTATTATATGCATGCAACCTTTGCAACATGCTTCCACTATTTAAATTCACATACAAATAAAAATAGAAGTGCAATCACCATGTTTTTTGTACCCCACCCGATTCTAAGATCAAACAAAGCAATGGTGTTATAATTACAATGCTAAGCACCCAAAACACATATACATCAATATTTAAGAGGCCTCAATAACAAAACTTTCCTACCCCATTCAATCCAAGGATTGGACAAAGAAGCCATGCCATGGAAGCCCCAAACTATGTTAAGGAACCCATCAAGTGCGCTCTCTATAGGTGAAAATACTGGTGTGATGTCATTGCATACATAGCAAATTGGGCCATGCCATGGAAGCCCCAAACTAGGTCAAGGAACCCACCAAGTGTGCTCTCTATAGGTAAAATACTGGCGTGATGTCATTGCATACATAGAAAATATCCCATTGACAAGCGACATATCAAGCTATACTTGCCGTATATTAGATTATACCACTGGTACACCATAGGGCCAATGCACGATTGAGTGTAGCCACTTGTGAAACCACTTTTGGGTTCTGTCGCAATGTGGGCTATGGGCGAGATTACAAAATTGATGGCCAAGATGACATGGAATAGCACGTACCCTCACTGGATTTTTTTCCAGACGTGAGAGGCAGGGCCCAAGTTCCAAAATTTTACTAGTCGCTATCACTATAGCATCCTTTATTGAACTAACGCCACTAGTGTCATCAGATCTATTATGACTATTAGACATGCCACTGCAGTTTGCGATTACCATGTTGGTGCCTCCACGTATATTATAGAGTAGCATGCCACTACAGTCTGCAAAATGGCACCTGCATGTGGCGTTGCTCGCACATCTTTAAAGCCTTGGACATGATTCTTGGGGAAACATTTTAACCACTGCACTTGGTAGACCATTGTTGTGGCCATGCCAACCTTACTACAACTGCCATGCTAGCTAGTAATGTCAAACACATGGTGCTACATGCGACGCCCATAATCTCGCCCAGGACATGATGACATGGAATAGCACGTATACTTGCTAGATTTTGTTTCTCTACATGAAAGGCAGGGCCCAGGTTCAAATTCTTTACCAGATGCTATCACTATAGCCTCCTTTATTGCACTAACATTGCTAGTGTCATTAGATCTATTGTGACTGTTAGACATGCGACTCTAGTTTGCAACCACCATGTTGGTGCCTCCATGTATATTATGCAGTAGCATGCCACTACAGTCTACAAAAACCACCGTGTTGGTGCCTACATGCAGCGTTGGTTGCACATCTTTAAAGCCTTAGACATGATTCTTGGTGAACCATGTCAACCACCGCACTTGGTAGACCATCGTTGCAGCCATGCCAACCTTACTACAACTGCCATGCTATAGCTAGTAATGTAGAACACGTGGTGCTACATGTGACGACCACAATGCCTAGTAGCCACCATCATCACGGTGGTGGCTCAATCATCACACTGTCTACAAAAACCACCATGTTGGTGCCTGCATGTGGCATTGCTCGCACATCTTTAAAGCCTTGGACATGATTCTTGGTGAACCATGTCAACCATCGCACTTGGTAGACCATCGTTGTGGCCATGCCAACCTTACTACAACTGCCATGCTGGCTGGTAATGTAGAACACGTGGTGCTACATGTGACGAACCATAATGGCTAGTAGGCCCTATTTGGCCCACGTCAAGCAGTGTGATGATTGAGCCACCACCATGATGATGGTGGCTACTAGGCCCTGTTTGGCCCTAGTCAAGTAGTGTGATGGTTGAGCCACCATCGTGATGATTGTAACCGACCAACGAAAAACTAGATCCATGCAAAATATTTTTGAAGCCCTTAATTTAAGGCCAATCTTAAAGCCATTAAGGGAAATCCTAAGCTTAACCATGATTGTATCTAGATAAATATAAGGAATTTTCCAATAATGATAGTATCATAAGACGTATATTCATAAGGTTAGTATTCATAAGACCAAAATTCATAACAAGTTTGTATATATTAACAAGCTTGTATTCATAAGACCTACTACAACTGCCATAACATAAGACCTACTACAATTGCCATGCTCGCTAGTGATGCAAAAAATGTGTAATTGTGCATGAACATCGTGATGGCTAAAATTATACTATAAGCATCGTGGTTCACGTCAACCATCATGATGGTCAACTGCACCATCGTGGTGGTTGTAACTAGCCAACTATCCATGCAAAAATTTTTTTGAAGCCCTTAAATTAAGGCCAATCCGAAAATAAATATCTAGCTTTTAACGAGTATTCATAAGACCAAAATTCATAAAATTTTTGTATATATATTAACAAGCTTGCATTCATAAGACCTGTTACAATCGCCATGCTAGCTGGGATGTGACCACTGTGATGGCCAAAATTAATCTCTGTAGGCACTGTGGTATGGTCGAGCCCACCAACCAAATCCATGAAAAACATTTTTAAAGGCCCTTAAATTAAGGCCAATCCTAAAGACAAGCTTAACTGGGATTCATAAAACCAAAATTCATAACGAGTTTGTATATATTAACTACCTTATATTACAAAAAGGTGGTGTTTTATTCATGCAAGAAAGCTCAACTCAACAAGAAATGCTCTACTCAATTGGTGAGCTACTCAGCTTTTTCAAGTACAACCTTCAAGTCAATCCACCATTGGCTAGTGTTGGCAAGACTCCTACAAGATAAATTCCGTGGTTTGATCGATTTGTGAATGTGGATCATATACAGTCCACAAAAAGACTTGATTCCTTTGGCAGTCAAATACAGATCTCACATAGATTGAATCATGCAAATTGCCTGACCAACTAAGTTCTTGCATCATATCAGCCACTCTACAATCATGGGAGAGATTTGCCACCACTTTGGATATAGATAGGAACAAGAATGGAATAAGCTAGAGGTGGGACACAACACTTGGTGGATCCAAAGGATGGAGATAGGGTTGAGCAAGAGGTGCAATAGAAGGGTTGAGTAGGAGGCTAGTGTGGGGCAGTGAGAAGTTCATGAGGGTTGTGGAGGCAAGGGTAGAGAAACGTGAAGTTGCCAAGGGTGGTGGAGACAATGAGGGGGGAGCATAATGACATGAATGAGGCTGCATGGCACTTAATAGCCAATGCCCACCCAGCCACCCCGACGAATAATTGGATATTTTGATTAAATTCCAATTGACAAGCAACTAGCTGCATAACTAAGGGGCACTACAAGATATTTTATCCACACGTCATTTCATTTTGAAGGGGGAAAAAGGAAAAACTCTGAAACTCCTTTGAAGTGCATTGCACGCTTTGTTGGCCATTAATGGTGGTATCAAATGGTCATCTCATCATGCAAGCTAGGTGCCTGTAGGAGTTCGGTGGCTATCTAATTGGTGGCAAGCCTGATGGCTAGCAAGTAGTGAAATTAAATCATCCCTCTTAATCCTAATCTAACTTTGAGGGCCGCCACAGAATCCTCACCACATCTAGACGATGTTCTTTGCTCCATCATTTTCCCAACTACCGTTAGGTCACATAACCAAATTTGTGACTGTGAAATTGAAGATAACATAAGTTACAAGGATTACAAGGGTCTTGACTAACACCAGTGCTCACTTTTTGGTTTTGCTAGTGGGAATAGCTAAAAGTCACGCATGTGATCACTAACTAGTAGTAACTGGTAGTGCTAGGATAGTGGTCGATTCCCACCATCATGATTATAAGTGTCCATGTCCCAATTAAGCTTATTAAATGATAGTGGCTGATTTTATCCAGTGTAAAACTTTGTTGAGCATATAAGATTCCTAGTTGAAATCTTTGCATTAGACCACATAGTAGTGCCAGTATGGTGGTCAATTTCCATCATCATTACCTACTCTAATTAATTTGACTTCTGTGGCCATCGTGTTAGCTCGATGTTTGTGCCTATTTTCTCCACTGTGGTGGGTAGAATTAGAGATGCGCCATCAAATTCCTTTGCGTCTCACAAGCCTTCTCCCTGTAATCCTTGCACGACGGCGGTGAATAGTATTAGAGCAAGTCTTGCATTCTCTCCTACTTACTCCTTGCACTCTCACTTCCTCCTTACAATCCTTACACCTTGCAAGCCTTCTCCCTACAACTTTTGGTCCTTGTACTAATCATTGAAGCCTCAGAAGCACACTTCAAGGTCCAGTACTCTCCAGCTAGCTTGTTTGCAATGTAGAGTGGTTCCACTACTCCACCTTGTCTTGCAATCACAACACCCAATGTGTCCATTTTCTCTCAATAAATAGATTTTTTGAGATGTTTGAGGGAAGTGAATGTGAAGGAGGGATACATTGTATGTGGAGGTGCTACAGTCCACATCAACACAAAGATGGTTGAGGACGTGGTCAAAGTCACTAGAGGCAATTTGCAAGCTGATAACTTAGAGTGTTTATGGAAGAAATAGGACCTTCTGAAGGAATTCCCCATTGTGTAGGCTAGTAACAATGGCAGAGTTAAGGTTTTGACCTTGCTAGAAGTAGCTAAAAAAGAACTAAAGAAAACGAGGCATTTCTTTCTAAATACTCAAGGAACTACAAAGTATAGGTAGGTTTAGGCAACAGTGAAGCAAGTGCATGCAGATCATGTCTCCTATTCAAAGGTGATCACTGGAACACTGTTAACTAACTTAAAGAATCATCAGGAGCATAAGTCTCTACTATCGCCATAGGCCAATGAGATTGCAATGCACCCGCTAGTAGGCAATTTTGTTTTGACTCACCTGTGCAAAGTTGATAAGGAGATGAGGAAGGTACAGATGAGATCCAATGAAGCATGCTCATTCGAGAGACATTTCAAGGAGGATGATAAAGCCAAGGCACAACTGGCACAATTCGAGGTAGCTACGACACACATAGGGAATTCAAGAATGACTACAAACCGAGGCAATGGCAAATGAAGCTTTAAAGATGGCTATGGAGGAGAGTGTAAGCGAGGATTGGTTTACCATGATAACCAATTGTATTGATACAACATTTCTCTAAACTACATCCACGAGCTGGGAAACAAAGCAAGCAAATCGGGCATTAAGCAGTACAAAATCAAAACACGGTGCTTGAACAAACGCATCGATACAATACTTAAAAGAATCACAGTAAGAACAAACAAAGAAAACAAGAATCACAACAAGAACAAACAAAGAAAACAAGAATCACAGCAAGAACAAACAAAGAAAACAAGGTTGGAAGCCAAAATGTAGAGCTTTGAAGAGTACATCACTGAAAGTACGCCTGTGGAGTGCTACGACTCAATCGATGAGTCCAGATTGAGTAGTATCACTTGTATTTCAGAAGTTTGGAATAACTAGGGGTGTCATAATAACTAGGGGTACCACTGCATTGTATGTTGGCTACCCTCTGGAATGTGCCTTAAAGGCATTGTCAGAGGCGGGTTGGGGTCAAGTGACTCCAACGATTGGACCTGCGGAGTGGTGTCGTAATAACTAGGGGTACCACTGCATTGTATGTTGGCTACCCTCTAGATTGTGCCTTAAAGGCATTGTTAGAGGCGAGTTGGGGTTGGGTGACTCCAACGATTAGACCTATCGGTGTTACCAAAATGCCTACTCGGTTGGGGTGGTTAGGGCGGTTAACACTTTGGTACCCTCAAGGGAATGGTTGAAAAACTAAGAATCCACAAGGTCTGATGAGAGGTTAGATGCCTGAAAGGGGAGCTAAACCTATATTACAATAAGACTGGTAGAAAAATAAATTACATCAATTTATGGCATAACTAGGGTTGAGAACACGAATAATGACTCAGAAGATGCTTATCTGAAGGAGAATCTGTGAAAAAGGCTTGTGAAGATGCACCCCTGCACCGTTCTCCTAATGACTTGAAAGATGCTCCTCCATCATGCCATTCCTCTTTGGGCTGCATATCATTGTATGCCCATGGGAGGGAGGTGGAGCTTCTGATTGCACATCATGGCATGTTCCTCCACATCGTTCCTGAGCTTGTTAAGCCGTTGAAGAATCAGGCAAGGCAATTGAAGAGGGCCTTAAGTAGTAGTTAGGCTGTATCCAAAGATGAAACAGGAACACTTGGATCTTTGAGGGGGCGAACATTATCAGCTCTCTACCCCTTGAGAAATGACAATTCCCCCACCGCATAAAAGACCAGGTGCTATTCGGTGATCTTCGACTCTACACTATTGATTCGTTGGGCTAGTGATGGGGTGGACTCCTAGCCGAGTTGTAGAGGCACTTACTGTTAAGGCACATCGGTTGGTGGATTCAATGATGCTAGCTAGGGAAGAGTGGCTAGATTGCACACGTGTATTTGGGAGAACTTGAAGAGCACCAGATCCCATGGGGGTTCTAGAATCTGTGACTATTGCACCAACTGAGCAAGGCATTGGATACCCATGCAGGCATCGTCAACAATCTGCCACTTGAATATCAATTAGTGCTAGGTAGTGCTGAGGTTCTATTAGAGTTGCTGCTTTTCGAGTAGGAGGTCATTGTTAAATGCGGACCGTCACTGCCATTTTGATGTGCACCTCTTGCACTTGTTGTAGGACCGTCTTGGAAGGAGCAAGTTGCTACACTCGCTTTTGCGGTATAGGGGGAGGAGCTTTCTTAACTGGTCAGATCAGGGGCCTTCCATAGAATTCGATTCCCTTGGCTCCACGTCTGCGATATTTTCTTTTGGAGGACATTCATGCTCTACTAGAGCATCTTGATCTGCTGCTTGAGTGTAGTCTTGCTTCACCTAGCTCTTGGACTCAAGCCCAAGGCAAAGATCTTTTTGAGAAGCACAAACAAGCTCTTGGTTTGATGCAAAGGAAAGAAATTCCCATTAGAGGGGTGTGATGGAACGTAATGCTTAGTCCTTCTTTGATTCCCCAGAATCATCATCTTGAGGGAAGGCCTACTTCATGATGTTGATCTTAAGGGAAGGTATTGAGAAACCATCTCAACATCATGTGTTCAATATTGTGCATAGCACTAACACATAGAGTGCTATAAAGGAAAGGGTTAGATGCCCTAACCCTAATCCTAAAATGGTTTGTATATATTCTACATTTTCAACTAAATTTAGTGTATAGTTAGTCATTTGTGGTGTGCTCTCTAGGTGTGCCCTCTCTCCTCATCTCCACTCTTCTCCTCTCCTCTCTCCATATTTGTTTAGAGGGTGTGCTTTTTCTATGGATCACCATAAATCCAAACAAGAGTTCTTAGATAACCTAATTGACAAAATGTGTGCCTCTATTTGACACAATATCAATGGGACATCCAAATCGGGTGGTCACATTCTCGTACAAGAACCTTGCTATGCTTCTAGCATATGCTTCTAGCATCTGCCATTCTGAATGATTTAGCTTTAGCCCATTTGGTAAAGTAATCAATGGCCACAATGATGTAGTCTGCTTGTGTTCCCTTTGCTGCCTACTAGATGGATGGGACCCACAAAATCAATCCCCAAATTTTCAAATGTTTTTTGTGCAGCGACTGTTGTTAGGGGATTGAAGTCATTATGTTATGGTTTAGTAGTCCGTTGGCATACATCATAGCTTTTGACATATTCATAGGCATTTGCCCAAAGTGTTGGCCACTAGTAGCCTACGAGGAGGACTTTTCTTGCTGTTTCTTCCCCTTGGAAGTGTCCTCCCAGTGCAATGCCTTCATGGACTTCACTGAGGATTGGAATGATCTCATGTGGCATTCACATCTCCTTAAAACCTGGTCCTTGCCCATATTGTATAGTTGCCTATCAATGAGTTGATAGGGTGCAACTTTTAGAATTAGTTTTCTAGCATCCATTGCTTTCATTTTGGTCTTCAAGTACCCAATGATGTCTGCACACCGGTCAGCAAGAATCAATTTGAAATAATGCGGCATCTGGTAGGTCATCTTCTATTCCTTTCGACTCTTCTCCTATCCTCAATCATGACATGTGATTGGCAATGAATTGTTGAGCTCCTTTCCTCACCATGATGTTGAAATTGAATTCTTGTAGTAGTAGAAGCCATCGAGTGATCCGGCCTATGGTACATGGATGATTCACAAGATATAATAAGGCTTGCAGAAGATAAAGTCAGTAGCCAATAGATAGTGTCAAAATTTCTTCATGCTGTAGATCATTGCCAAAGCTTCTCTTTATATTGTGATGAAATTCACTTCTGCATCATTTAGCTGCCTGCTTGCAAAGTATATTGGGTAGTCTTTGTTGTGTTTGCCAAGTTAACATAACATAATGATCTTTATTTTGTCCATGTCAGTTGCAATCCCATGTCGAGAGACTATGTGTCCCAAGACTACTCCATGTGTGACCAAGAATTGGCATTCAAGAGGATTCAAAGAGATTCCATACTCCATGCATTTTCTTAGTACTTCTTCAAGGCATTTCAAGTGATCCTTTTTTCCTGAGTGTATGCACGAGTCATCGAGGAAGACTTGTAGGAACTTGTTGAGAAATTCCTTGAAGGTGGTTTACATGATTCTTTGAAAAGTGGATGGGGCATTGCATAAGACAAATGGCATGACTCTGTATGCAAAAATGCACCATTTTGTGGCAAACGTTGTCTTTTGTGCAATTTGTAGTTGGTTATACTTGCCTCTGAACCCATCTAAGAAGCTATACACTTCAGACCTCACTTCCTATATACTGGCTTTTTTTCTTCTCCATCCAAGGCAAGATTTTGTTTTCTTGTCTTGGTTGGTCCTTCATACGTTGGGGTATCCCCAACACTAACTATTTCCATGAAATCTATTTCCTTGATTGGCCTGGGCATTGCTATTGTTGCTTCTCCCTTGGTGTAGTTTTTGAAGTAATTGCAAACTTCCCTCTAAGGCCTTCATGGCACTTTGAGGTGCTTGCTTGGCTACTAGCTCCACTAGATGTGGTGGAAGATGTTTGGGCCAATTAAACTATCTTCCCTTGCTCTTCATTTTTGTTAGTATTCACCATTTCACTCTTCATTCTCACATTGGTTTTGAACTTGCGAAGTTCTTTGGTTTGTGAGACTAGTGATGGATTTTCTTCTATTGGGAACCTCCTTCTAAACTCAGATAGCAGTGCCCATGTGGCTCTTTCTTCTATGAGAAGGTTGAAGTACCATTCCTAGGCCTCATTAATTAGGTCCATTAGAAACTAGGCAGCTTTGGTTTCATTTGATGGGTCGCCTCCAGCACAACATGCTACGTCAAAGAGTTGAAGGAATCTGACAGGATCCCCTCGTCCATTGTACTTTGGCATTTCCAATATGCCAAAGTGTCTTCTTCCATTGTTGTTGTTGTTGTGGTTGCATCATTGATCAAAGTAATATTTGGGATGCAAAACTTTGTTTTCTATTTCTTCTTCAATCCTTAGGTCCTCCATGTTGCTTGTCGATAGTGAGAGGTTGAATCCTTGGAGAGCATCAAGGGCAAATGAAAGTTCATGAAAGTATGTAGGTGCTAGTCTTTGTCCAGATTTGATGTGCATACACAATGCTTTATTGTATCTTTCAAGTGAGTGCATTTGAGTTTGAAATCCTAAATTGAATTCGACCTTCGTAGCTTGAAAATGGCAAAAAATATGCAATCGATGGGTTGAAATTAGTGCCTATGTAGTGGTGACTACTGAGACCCAAATGATGGTAAAATGATTTGAAAATTTTGTTTTGATATAGCTCTTTGCGTGCATGAAATTTGGGTTCAAATTGGGTGTGATTTGGCCTACAAATGGCCAAGATACGAGCCGTTGAAGAAGGGGAAAAATAAGTAATTTTAAGATAAAGGTCCCTCTTTTTTTTTTTTTTGGGAGGATTGGTAACCTAACCTAACGTTCCTAACTGCTTATGAGCTAGATCCTTCCTTTTTTTTTTTGGGGTGGGCTCCTAACCTAACCTAACCTAACTATAGTCTCTCTCTATCTCTCTCTTCTCTCTTTCCATCTATATTCTCTCACTTCCTTTGGGCAGGCTGCGGCATGGATTTTGAATGGCAATGGGATAATGACGTGTGAGCAGCAACGATTGATGTGGCAATGGTGCGGAGCCTGAAGAGGGCATGTGGCATTATTGGTGTCTCAGTATGGCAGAGTGGCTGCACGCCCAAGGCGGCATGACAACAAAATGATGTGGTGCATAGTGCCCAAATTGGTAGCTATGCAGAGAAATGGCACCAGCACAGTGCTCAAAATGGCACATGAGGTGGTGCGAGGCATGTAGTGCCCAAAACAATGACAACACCCAATGCACACAACACGCGAGGTGCTGGCGTGGTGTAAGTAGAGTTGGGGCACAAGGCACCTCTGCGCCCAATGTGCATAATGCACGAGATGCTAGCATGGTGCACAAGGTGCACGAGGCACGAGGCATGAGACACGAGGCGGGAGGTTGTGGCAGTGTAGGAGTGGAGGCAATGCATGGGCGGGAGGGTAGTACTCAAGGCGATGCACATGCAAGTAGCAGATCGACAACATGGTGAGATCGAAGCGATGCACAGGTGGGTGGGTAGGAGCTCGACAGCATGATGGCTGAGGTGGCATGTGGGCGGGGCACACAGCACTTGAGGCAAGGGGGCTACGAGGTGGGGGTGGAAAGGGCGAGGGGTTTCATGGGGGGAGAGGGGGGGTAAGACAACGTCCCCTTTCATTTCCTTGTCTCTACATCCTATCCCCTCCCTCCATTCAAGGAGGGATCCAAAGGGAAAGGGCTTGTCCTCCTAGTCAACAGCTCCCAAATTCTAGCTTGGGTGCCCTCTACCATAGGACATTTGGAGATTGGGGCCTTGGAACTACTTAGATATTCCAAACTCACCCCCTCTGCCTCTCGAGGTAATGCTTATGATCTTGCATTTTTGGAAAGGGGGTTTGATCAACATAGTGGTCTCCTAGGTGCACCCAGTTTGGAGATTCTAGTTTGCCTCCATAGGGTTGGAGAAGTGGTCCTTAGTGGTATTTGATACTATGTTGGGGGATCAGATTTCAAACATGATGGATGAATGGATGGGACCACAGGGATTGGACCTTTGGCACACCCATGATGCTAGAGAGAGCAATGGACTTCCTTGTGATACAAGAGCACATGTTCTTAGCATCATAGATCATACGACAAAACCACCTTCTTTCAAGGACAGGCCTAGAGGTGTGGTCTCATGCCATAGGATGGAGCGGAGGGGTCTGCATCTTGGTCTCATAGGTGAGGGACCCAGAGGTCTATTATCAGGGTGAGCTTATCCTAGGACGGGCAGTATGGATGGGAGTCAGGATGGGAGAGTTTAGGATTGGGATCCTGAATGCGTATGCCTCAGCGTGTAGACAACACCATCCTACATTTTGGAGGAGGCGGATAGAGTGTCTTCCAAATGACTCCTAGATCATTGGAGGATACTTCAACAACCTAGAGTGTGGGGAGGACAAGCAAGGTGGTGCCTCCTTCTCTGAGATTCTAGCAACAGAGTGAAGCACATGGGAACAGTTCATCTTCATGATTAGTGGCAAAGACCCGTGGAGAGAGCCAGCATTCAGTAGGATACCTGGTAGCCTCCTCTTCTCATTCGTCTAGAGGAGACATGATGGATTGCTTAAGAGGCTAGATCTCTTCAACGTCAAGGACTGGGCAATCCATAGAGGTGGCTCTATAGGGATTCTAGCAAGCACCACGATGTTAGACCACTCTTCGGAAGTACTCTACCTAGAGCAGCCTCACTGGAGTCTTTCCTAAAAGGAGGTCCACATTCCAGAGGACCTGCAGCAAGATGAGGACCTTTTGTAGGATGAGGAGATTCAACAGGTTATGGCAAAGATTTGGCAGCAACCAGAGTTAGCATGTTCTGAGGGCTGGGCTTTGTGGGTGGCACATGCGATTTAGAGGAGCAGTAAGGAGTTGCAGTCTCATGCCCTTAGATGGAGGAGGGCTCTTCCAAAGCACGAGCGTGCACTTTGATGAGACCTCACCTCCATAGAGAGCCTCAAGGAACATGACCCAGGATCCCAGTCGCTTAGTGACAAATATGAAAGTGCGGGCCTTGAGCTCTAGGACATGGAGGTTCAGAGAGTTGAGTTTTCCTACCACTCCACCTAGGCCCGTTGGGTACACTAGGGATAGGATGACGAAGTAGTGCTTTAAGACCCCTGGACCTGAATCGGTAAGTGCACAGCTATAATGATTATGAGATCCACAGGGCATTATGCACACAGATCCATAGGAGATTCTAGAGGTAACCACGGTTTTCTATAGCCAGCTCTTTTAGGTGAAGAGGGTGACTCCAGCTTGCCTTCTGGCTCATGAGCTAGTTTGGGACCACGTTCTGACGGTAGTCTTGCAGGAGTTGTGCAAGAGTCTAGAGGATCCTTTCATGGATGAGAAGCTTTGGGAAGCCCTTAAGGCCCACCCATCCCAGAAGTGTCTTGGCAAAGATGGCTTGACTCTGGTCTTCATCTGAAACTTCAAGGAGATCATTTCCACCCCTTTGCGCTTAGCTTGCCAAGAGATCTTCGACACGGGCTCCCTTGGTCCCTGAGTAGGGGGTGGATTTGTTTGATCTCCAAATGGGGAGATAGGCCAGACATTTGGTAGTGTAGACCGATCACCCCGCTTGACACTACATACAAGATCCTTGCTAAGGTCTTGAGTTTGCAATTGTGGCCTCATCTCACGGACATCATCCATGAAGATGGCACCTTTGGCTTTGGGAAGGTAGCCCCATAGGGAGGTTTAGTGGGATCTGAGAGAGTGGTTTTGGCCTTCCACGGTTAGCCTCATGGAGCCAGTGGATGAGATGCCCTTCTTTTCTTATACCACCCAGCTTGTAGGAGGCTCTAGATGGACCCCCTTGAGGTAGAGGCATAGAGTGGCGCACTGAGGATTTGATGGGAGCCCTTAGGGTTTTGACCTACATGCATAGCCTTCAAGGGACTACACCTGGGAGATGGTGGCTTGGTTGACTAAGGGACTACACTTGGGAGATGGTGGCCTGGTTGACTAAGGGAGGACACACATTCTAGAGTGATGAGGCCTCTCCAGCTTACCAGATAGAGGGTCAAAGCATTCAGAGAATAGGGCTCCACAAGGCGATTCCTCCTACTAGCCTAGATCCTCATTCCCCTTCAGTGGATAGCATGTGGGAGGTAATAGCTAGTGTCACAGCGTGGAACATTTGGGTTACTTGTTGTAGTCTGGTGATGGGTGAGCATCTGGCTCCACCCTCAGCTACTTGGTCACCATTTGACAAGATATCATTTATACCCTATGCTGCACCTAGGAGCGGACTCTAAGGTGACTATTGCAAGGTGCGCACATTTTTGCAAGGCTTGGCCTACAAGAGTTTTCTACACATTCACTCCACGAGGGATTCACTGGTTGTATAGTCCCCCCACTTGGCTGTTAGCCCCTATACCAGAGATCCCCTAGGCAATGAGCTGGGTTTGTTTGGAGCAGGCTAGTTTTTTTTCACCCTTTTTCAAAATTTCCCTTTCTCAGCAACTTTGGGGCTGTTGTTTTGTATCAAATTTTTTCAAGCATTAATAGAAGATTCATTTATTTGCCAAAAAAAAAGGTCTTAACTAAAACTTTCAAGGGCTTTTCATACAAAAAGATTTATTGAAAGTTTTTTCTTTGAAGTTGAGGTCACAATGGATTGTTCTTTTCATGCCCTTTGAAATGAGTACCCATATTGTATTAGTTCTGAGTTGATCTTAACCATGAAACTTTCTTAACAAGATTTATGCTTGAAGTGGCATTCCCATTGCTCACCCTTCAGTTAACCATTAGTTCTCTTCACAAAAGTCCTTAAAATACCTATTTTAGAGAGGTAGAATTTACAAGCATTTTTAACAAACAATTTGGAGATTTGACTTTATTAGACTCTATCAATGCTAATTGGAATGCACACTTATGTGAACACTCCCTTAAGATCCTTAACTAGTGCTCTCAATCTGGTAGTGGGAATAGCAATGAAACGTTTCTTTCGTGTGTGCAAGAATGAGCAAGAATGCATGTCATGCTAAGGGAGAACACCAGAATTGTCTTCAACCCAATCGCAACATGAGGTGCATACTTGAAAATCATGATAGCTCATCTGATCAAGTTTAATTTCTTTTCAGCCCGAGGCTCATGTGGGCTTGCTTACTAGTGAACTCAAACCTCTATGAATGTATGTGTTAGTTAATACTGTAGCTTTTGTGAGGGAGAGATTGTTTTGTTCCAAAAACTTAATTTTGTCTCTCTCTCATAGGCTAAATTGTTAGAGCACTTAAAGTTATTGAATGAGGTGTTGTATGTTGCCATCTTTCATTCGTCGAGTCAAGCTATGAACAAGATCAACAACTGCTCTAGTCGAGCTGTTGCATTGCTTTATTCTTGAATGATAGTGGGATTTTGCTTGTTGATTCCACTCCATTTGAAGGAAGCAGATTTGAGTCCTTTTGACTTCTACTTCTCTCATCGGTGTTTCACCAATTGGAAATTCTTTTTGTAGGAAACAAAATCAATGCCTTTGGGGGTTGATTATTTTGCATTCCATTCTCCTTGTAATTCTTGGTTGCGATGTTGCAATTGACCAAACAATCTCTCTGTCAAATTGTCCTACCCATCTCTCCATGAACGAACTCAATAATACATCCTACCTTCTCACTGTATTCTTGCTTGCCATCCCATAACCTAGGATCCAAGTACCACCATGTCCCTACCTCCTCTCGAGGCTTCTTTGAAACATTAACCACCAAATCAAAATCTCTGAATTTGAGGGTGTTATATATATGTATATGCATGTACACACCACACACACACACACACACACACACATGTATATGTATATTTATATGTATTAGACATGTGTGTATGTATGAATGTATATAATAGTAATCAAGGCAAAGTCGCAATAAAGAAACCATTTTCCAAGGCTGTTGGTAGATTCTCTTGGGTTTCTTTGCATTTCGAAGAAACACAGATCAATTATATATACCTCAACTTGAAAAATATCCTTCAACTCTGCTTTTACATGCTGAAAAAGAGATTAAGGTAATAAGTGCATTGCAAAATATTAAAAATATATTAACTTAATAAGTGTGCTACACGTAATCAAAAGACAATTACCTTAGAATGTTGTAAATTAATAAGTGTGAAACCCACTCTCTCCTTGACTTCAAGGAAAGGAGGCATTCTTTTGTAAGCATAAATTCTTTATCTACTGTGATGTCTTGGAGCTTTATAAGAAGGAGGTACCAGTAGAAGGTGGTCAAGGAGAAGGTATTGCAAGTAACTTGTCAACATCCTAGAAGTGGGGATATGTACTTCCCAAACAACCCCAACCTTGGGGGAGATGTCACATCACAAGTCACTTGACAAGACCTAAACTTGGGCAAGATGTGACATCTCAAGTCACCTAACAAGCCCCAAATAAGTGGGAGAAGTAACATCAACTAAAGGTAGTGCCTACTACCAATTAGGGAAAGGCAGCTCTTGAGAATAAGACTGGGATACACATGCTACCTTTGCATCACTCTTGAAGGGATTTGACACCACACAAAAGCAAAACAATCAACCAGTCTTCATAGTTGTTTTGATGGCCCCCAAAAGCTATCATTCTCTTGTATCTTGTTTGAAAAGGCAAGCAAGAACTTGGGCATTCATGGTAGCAGTGTTCTCGATGATATCCCAGATGAACCAAAGACTATTGGCCAACCTATGAGCAATGACAACTAGCATGCAACCCTATTTCAAGGTATGCTCACCTATGTCTGCCTGTAGTAGAGGTAAAAAACGGTGCCTTTAGAGACTCCTTTATCTTGGGCACTATGGGGAGCTAGAAGTGCTAGTATTTTTAGTAGTTCATGTGTCCCTATGGAAGTCTTGTTTTTAGATGGCACTTGCTCACTATTTACAATAAGGACCAAGATTAATTTTTTCAATAAACTAGCTCCTTAGATCCCCTTATACTGTAGTATACAAATTGCTTCTTCTCTTCTAGACTCTATAGGACTGTAAGAAGAGGATCACCAAAGCTAGGGGTAGGGCAGACTTTATTGAAGACACAAAGCTAAAACATAATACTCTATCATGGTACATTAACATTGATGAGAGAAAGAAGATAATTGAAGATCTATGTAGAGTTTTGGGACGTTTCTCAAGGCTAGAGGATGATATCATCTTTTCAGTAGAGAATGAATTGGATGCCATATGGGCAGTATTGATAGAGAATTCCATGACACTCAGATGATGATTGGGAGCATTTAGTTTTTTGCTTTTAGAGAAATTCCATCATGCTCTGATGATGATTAGGAGGTTTTAGTTTTTTTCTTTTGTTGTTTTTGGAAGGACTCTAGATATTTGCTATTATGTAAGAACTCCTGCTACTTGATATATCGGAATTTTGTACATCCCTCAGTTGAAGAATGAGTGTCATATGGGTATTATTAAATTTTCTATCTTGCATGTACTCTATACTTATTCATGCATGTCATATCTAATAAAGAACAAATATAAATATGCTCAGGCTTATGAGTAAAATGCTTTCACAATGGAATTGTGCTCAAGAATGTGATATGGCCCATTGGACCTCTTTCCAATAGGCCATATTGCATTCTTGAGCACAATTTGTGGACTAGTGTAGTCTTCATGAACAAGTAACTTAAAATCTCAAAATAGACAAAAAAATGCATTTAGCAAGCTGGGGGTGAAATTCAACATCAGACCTAGAAAATCAATGTCATAATCAAAGAATGCAATATGGCCCATTGGACCTCTTTCCAACAAGCCATATCCATTCTTAAGCATGGTTTTGTGCACAATGTAATTCTCATGAGATGATCCTTTATAATTTCAAAACACATAAGAGAAATGAATTGAGAAATGTTGGGGGCCAAATATGAGCATCTAATCCAACAAAATGTCTTGGAAGTCAAATTGTGCTTAAGAATGCAATATGGCCTGTTGGACCTCCTCCAACAGGAAATATTGCTTTCTTAAGAACAATTTGGGTTCCCATGAATTAAAAGAAGAACTAAGCATACACAATATGGCTGGCAAAGCAGGGAGGGAATAATCCAATTTGTTTTCTAGCAATGTGCACAAAAAAAGGATTGTGCTAAAGATTCCTAATCACAATTTGTGTGTGTAAAGTTCAAATTAAATCCTAGGATATCTATAAAAAATAAAAAACACTACAATTGAATTAGACACATGGGACTCACCTCACCAACTATATGGAAGCACAAAAGGGCTGAGAGTTGGGGTACCACCAACAAAAACCATAAATGGAAGCAAGGGAGGCTAGTGGCTTGGGTTAGGGGGGGGCGGGAGGGGCAAGGGGGCTTGGGTTGTTGGGGGGAGGGGGAAGCACGGGTGTATATGGGGAAGGGGTGGAAGGAGAGGTGGGGAATTTATGATTTTATGAAGCACACATATTTATGATAACTACTAGACTCTGGAACCTCCTTCTAAACTCTGGAATCTCTCTCTAAAACCTTGGAATCTCCTTCTAAACCTTGAACCTCTTTTGAACTCTTGAACCTCCTTCTAAACCTTGGAACCTCCCTCTAACCCTTAAACTCCTCCTAAACCCTGCAACCCCCAATGAAGGCGAAAGACTTCATTACCTCAACCATGATGATACACATTCCTTGTACACATGCATGCACTTTGTTTGCTCACCACACTTAAGCCTACATCTCTCACTGAAATACAACTCAAGGTCCTAAGCTACACGTATAATACAAACGACAACCCCGATATATCTGTAGGTGACAAAAAGCCTCGGGACCTTGCATATTGAGAAAACCCTACTCTTGCCTACTACAAAAGCCATGGGAAAGAGCCAACAACCATTTAGTCTTTGGCCAGTTCCATTGTCACCCATGAATAATACTGTTCACACTCCATATTCTAAGCAATGGTGTGCATTGTTATGTCGCCTACTCCCCTGCTTACTGCATGTCTCACACACCATCCCACATGTTACCATGTGTAATATTCTTTACCTCTTTATGAATCATTACCCTTGATGATATTGCTTTCAAAATTGGTCTTCCTTGTTCCAAGTTGCATCAATTAAGGGATGTCCTTCCACTTTACAAGGAACTCTCAAAGAGTGCGATTCCTCAAATGCTTTTCTCTTCATTCCAAGGTTTTGTTTGGGCAATGATCCTTTGCATTACATTTCATCAATGTGATCAAAATATCCACTAGGATATGCTTATTGTGAAGGTCTCAGTTTAATTTACTAACATGAAAAACGAGGTGGAAATGATCTTCTTCTTGTAAGTATACCTTATAAGCCACATCTTCAACTTGTTTCAAAATCATATATGGTCCACATTATTTGGGTGATTACTTGGAATCTTTTCCTACCTGAAGTGTAGTTCCTTTTCAAGGGCAGAGTAAAAACAATTTCTCCCAATGGGCTAGTTGCTTTGGATTAGCATACTTAATTGCTCGATCCATATCACAAGTAATACAATGACAAGCTTTGGCCAAATTATTTAGCATCTGAGATAGAAATTTGGTAGCTAGGGTCTCTTTTTAGGTAAACCAATCGAACTTGGCATCAATGTGGAATATTGCCATAATTCAACTTGAATGGCAAAAAGTTCATGGAGGAATGTTTGCGAGAATTATGTGCAAACCCCAGTATTGGTAAATATTTTTCTCAATTTGTTTGTCAGATATTCATGCATGCTCTTAACAACCTAATTGAACTTGGCATCAATGGAAGATTGCCATAATTCAACTCGAATGGTGAAAAGTTAATGGAGGAATGTTTGCGAGAATTATGAGCAAACCCCACTAATGGTAAATATTTTTCCATGTTTGTCAGTTGCTTGCATGTGCTCTTAACATGTCCTCCAAGACTCATACAAAGTTGCTTTTTAAGTATACTATAAGCATGCTTCTAGGAGTTTTCTATAAACCTTGGATCTCTATTCGATACAATGGACTTTGATAAGCCATGTGATCAAAAGATACTAGTGATGAAAAGTCTAGCAACATGAGGTGCTTCAATTGTGTGTCAGGAATAAATGTGTCATTTTAGTCAGTCGATCCACTATCATTAGGATAATATTAAACCCCCTCTTGGCTTGGGGTAAACCCATAATGAAATCCATGGAGATACTCTGCCATTTCCTTTTTGGATTAGGAAATCGATGTAACAATTCAGGTGATTATCCCCACCCAAATTTTGCTATTTCACATTGAAAGCAACATGTCACATAATGATTCACATGCTTGTTAATTTGTGGACACCAATTAAAATGGCTTTATCAATTTAATATTTTTCTTTACAGGCCCTAGGTGTCAATGAGCATAAAGATTGTCATGACATTGTTTTGTCAATTGTTCCCTTGGATTACCTAAGTACAAAACACATGTTCTGCCATTTCGCTTAACAGTTCCATCCTCAATAGTAAATTCCCATTGATTCAATAATTCAAACAAACCTGATCCATCATTATCTCAAGTAGCCTTATTCCATAATGATTCAATATATGGATCCAATTTTTGAGCTTCTCGAATATGATTCAATGTATCATTGTCAACTTGACTTAAGCTCATTTGATACATTATACGAGATAATGTATCCGCTACAACATCTCCTTTCCATCATTAGAGGATATTTGGGGTCTCAAAAGGGCCTTGAATTAGTGTTTCCTAATTTCAAGGGATTAGTGAGAAATTTGAGGTGTACCAATGAGAGTGCTCCTTTTTGTCGGGTAAGGCCATGTTGAGGTGGAGGGTGGGCAGACAAAAAGATTTAAGGATGGGAGACCTCTAACCCATAGTTTGGACCCATGGTCTTCAATCCTAGCCCTTGATGAAATCTCTATCCAAGGGATACATTCAAATTTAAGGCAGAGCACTCCCAACCAGTAGATCTAAGGGACATGATCAAAAGATATAGAGATCAATTTCCACCCTTGATTAAAAAAAAGATCTAATGGAGGAGATGAGAGGAGAAACGTTCTTCAATCAAGGCCATAGATAAAGATCTACATCCAAAAGAGGAGATGATGGTGATAGGCACTAGAATATGGCCCCTTGATCTAAGAGGGAGATCAAGGGAGGAGATAAGGCAAGGAGGCACTAAAATCCGGCCTCTTCATATAAGATGGAGATCTAGGGAGGAGAAAAGGCAAGGCGGTGCTTGAATCAGGGCCCTTCATCCAAGATGGAGATCTAGGGAGGAGAAAAGGCAAGGAGGCACTTGAATCTAGGCCCTAGATCTAAGATGGAGATCTAGGGATGTGGTACTCCACTAATGTGGGCGGCGAAAAGGAGCATTAATGATGGCATTCATGAGCTTTGACTTGATCTAGGCCCTTTATTAGGTGCCTCATTGTGAGCCCTCCATCATGATCCTAATCAAGGGCCCAACTTGAAAGGCCTCTCCATCCTAGCCCTCCATTATGCGCCTAGATCTTAGCCATCCATCTTGATTTGCTCATCAATGGCTCTAATTCAAACCCTCCTCCATACACTTAGCCTTTGATCTTAATTTAGATCAAGGGCACACATTGGCAGTCACCTAAGCCCTCTTAATGAGGCCTATCCCAAGCCAAAATTTAATCAATGCTAAGGGGCCCTTAGCGCATGGGTTACCATAGTGAGTTCATTTCTAATTAGCTTAATCCCACTCTTAATCATTGCCTTACGAGGCCCTTTTGAGACCCCATTTCTCCCCTAATGATCAATACGAGATCTCCATGTGAAACTCTTGCATCAACTTAGGCTATTGGACCTGACGGTTTCTTAGACTTGGCTGATTACAAAAATACTTTAATGTATCATGACTATTATAAATCTTAATCTTAACACCATATAAATAATGCCTCCACACCTTGAGTGCACACGTTAATCTTAACCCCATATAAATAACCACATACAACCCAAGCTCGTGTGTGGGCCACTTACACTGCAAGTTATTGAGTTTCTTACTCTAAATATATTGGTCGGCCTTGCTGGCTTAACACAACTCCTATCACAATATTACATGCACCAAATCCCCATAACAAAAGATAGAGAATGATCTACAATTTTCAACATTGGTTCCATAGCTCAATCACATGCTTTAGTTTATAAAAAATTTCCTTATGGAGTCGTGTCCATACATACACTACTAATAGATGTAGCAGATCTATGAAGGGCACTATTATCTTAAAGTATAAAATAATAAATTTATGATGGAAACCATATATTCCTAAGAAAGATCTGAGTGCACTAAAATGTTGAGGATTAGGCCAAGCTAGAATTGATACCACTTTCTTTGGATCCATTCATACCCCTTGCACCAAAATTATATGCCCTAGATATTCAATTTCATCTTGTTAGAGGAATATTTTATCTTTATTAGCTTAAAGACATTTTCCCTCAACACACCAAAGAAGATGGTAAACAAGTGTTTGCTTGAGTAAATTCTTACTATACACCAAAATATAATCAATAGAATCCACAAGAGATTTTCTCATAATGATAAAGACATCATTCATTAGCATCATAAATTTAGCGAGTGCATTAGTAAGTTTGAATGGCATTACAAGATATTTAGAATGCCCAAAATAGGTATGAGAGCTTGTCTTAGGAAAACTACTTTTGAGATCTATTTTATGGAAAATAGTTGCACCTTCTAGAGCATATGTAAGATAATAATTATCCATTCTTAAACATAATCTTATTCAAAGCTTGATAATCTATACACATATACAAGCTATCTTTCATTTTGGCTAACAAAGTTGGAGAATTAAACAAGGAAAATGAGACGGTACACCTCAATCACCATTGACGGTTTGTTCTCCTTGACTAAGCTCATGCAATACAGTGCTTGATTCACCAGAAGCTACCCTAGGTTTAAGTTTCATTTGATGCTTCACATTTGTGATCATGATAAAAATTTTTGCATAGTTGCTATCAATGGATTCTTGGGAAGATCTGGATCACCTTGAATGAGATCTATCCCTCCCTCATGTAAAAATAGGAACTCATACATCTTCGAGTAAATCAAAGGCTTCCTTCATGCATGCAACACCTTCCCTAGCACCACATCAAATCATGCAAGTTGTGTATTATAAAATTAAGTTTCTCAAAGTAGGATTGAATGGCAAGACCTAGGCCTACAATAAGATAACCCATACCTCAGCTCCTTTTCCATCAGCCAGCTTGATTATGTATTGATATAGGGATGGTTGAGCCTTTAGTGGCTTGTGATGTCATGACTATGAGGTGTTTTTTTGGAAATTGAGACGCCATTGGAGACAAAACCATATTAGGCACCGTGGGCACTTTCTTCTTAATAGTAAATTGAAAGTACTCAAGTGAAATGCTAGGGTGTCTGCTGAGAAATCTCATCCTCCACAAGATCCTCCTTGAGACCTATCCTGTGATCATAATCCATTGGCTCCATAGTCATATAGTCCTACATGAAATTGAAAGGCTACAGTTTGAAATGAGCTTGGACTTTTGAACAAATGGTCCTCACAATGAAAACAAGCAACCAAGACACATTACAAAGCTTGAAGACAAGGTCATTTCAATACCATAAACAAGACATTAGGAACACCCCAACGATCATGCACGCCTCCATACTTTTCCCCCAAGAAACACATAACGACTCAACAATTGACATTCAATTAACAGGCTTTGACAATATCAACACAACACAAGGGCGAGGTTTGACAACATACTTCAAAAAACAGTACAATACCATCAACACCAAACACATTAGCATGCAAGCATGTGAATGCCTAGTCACAACTTTACAAGAAGACTCGAGAAAACAAGTCACAATCATAAACATTTACAAGCCACTGCATGCAAAACAAAACACACTAATAAAAATCTTGCAAGAGCAATACAACAACATTCCAACTCACATAGAAACATACACTGTTGGCGACTTCAATATTGATTACAATAGCGACAATAAAAAGAATTCAAACTTACTACAATTCATGCAACAAAACAATATGATACAACTCATCACAGAACCCACAACAATCTATGGCTCCACTATTGACCACATATGGACAATGACAAACAATACACATAGAACAACTATTGCGTATTGGTCAGACCACTCAATCGTTTATGCTTTATTGCACTAAAAAAAAATGGGAGTGGAAATAAAAACAAAACCTAACAAAAGGCAGGCCACATGAACCTTGTTCATCTTGTTTTAATTTTGAAGGCCTATTTTTACGTGTATTCTTCTTATTGGTGTTCGAATTCCCATGTATTGCACCCCTCATGCACTTAATCGCTTGCATTCATTGTTCTTTGTCTTTTTGCATTGGAAATTCTCCTCTAGCAATGCTAGGAATGGAAGGAGAGCATGGGATTCCGTTCATCCTCATGCACAAGGAGATTAGCGTCTCCTGAGGTCCATTAATTGAAGCATGCATTTGTCAACAAAATACACTATTGGCAAGCTAGGGGTCTCTGAAACGTATATTTCAAAGATTTCACTTCAATTGCTCGATGCTTTGAACATGCAATTGGTTCTACTATAATATCATAAGTGGAGAGGTTTGAGAGCAACTTTGATTCTGATTTATGCACGAGAACAGGCAGCCATGGATGCTTCCAATGACTTCATGGACATAGGCAGTGGGGCTTTCGTGAAGGATGTAGACTTGTTTTTGACTTTGTCTTGGCTTCCTTCGATTTCGTCCTTCCTTATTTGATTTCGTTTCTTCTACAACATCATTCATTTTCTTTGCATGATCTTTTCTTTCTCACTTTATTTGTCTTGTATATGCAGGACTTTCTAAAGTTTGCCCACAGATATTGCAGTCCCCTGTCACCCCAAGTTCAGAGAAGGAAGCTGGTTTTGAGCATGCTGACAATGACTTGAAGAAAAACAGCAATGGCGGTGATGGTAAATTGATCATTGTTGTATTTTGTACCTTAGTGTTGGTTGTGTGTGCACATTTGCTTGCATGCAATGATTTGACACCCGAATACAATTTTCCTCTTTTCTTTATCCCTTTGTTTTTAGTCCCTTTTTTGGAAGCTTTCAGATCTCTGTCGCCCTTATCATGGCTTCTCTCACCTCTACATCCTCATAAGACAATGGTACTACCACTCGGACAACTACTTCTAGATTCTAGAAGATTGTCTGCACAGAGAGCGAACTGTCATTATACACTCCTCTAAAGCCCGTTTTTGATCGAGACTCAAGCAAGCCTGATTATGGCTACCTAGTAGGTTGCTTTGTCTTCTCTGTACAATGTTTTTATGAGAGAATAGAAGTATCTCTCTATTCTTCCTTCTTTCGCTTCTGGTTCATGCTAGCATTGTTTTCTCATAGCTGCTATAATGGGTAAACACAATCGAGTTTGTGGGATTTTATTTCTATGTATATGGCATGTTGTCTAAAAGTTTCCCCCTTCTTTGTAAGCGACAGCAGGAGACAGTCGTTTGCGGGAGTTTGCCAAGTTTTTAATTGTTTAGAACACTACATAGGCTATAAAACATGACACTTCTTCCAATTTTAGCGTTTCGATTCATTGGTTGTGACGATTATGAAGAATATGTCTCATTATTGGATACTCAACTTCTTTTGAAGGGTCAGTAGTAGAGTGGTAGTATGAGATTAGAAGCGGGGTAGAAGCAATTTGACTAAAGTTTGGGGATGGCTAGTCCCATGGCATGCAATTAAGGAATAAACAAATGCCAGAATTGACTATAGTTGTAGAACTATGCATGTAGGTTTATATTAATTCGACACTATAGTCTCACAAACTTTTTTTTTGTCCAATGATCTATAGTATATGTTTGTTGTATATTATGCCATCAAAGACTTTGTAAGAAGCTAATATGCAACTCTCCAATGTTGTGTATAGGCTGTGCGATAGTTTCAGCATGCTCTTATATGGACAAGAGCGCTAACCCGCCCATGCCTAAGTCAACACCCTCCATTTACACACAAATGACCAAATCATTATTATTGATGGGCCATGAGATGAAGATAGAGCTGCAGTAAGTTAGGTTGATCACAGCTTCTTCTTGCAAGCTTTTACAATTTTGCTTTTCTTCAAACTATCATTGCCCCTTCATAGCACCATGAGAGAGTTATTCTATGTAAACACGAGTCCACCATTAGAACACACTTTACTATTGAAACATCGAGCAAAACTATATAAAAGGGACCCCTTAAGCAATGATGTTTTTTGTGATGACATCATTGCAAAGTACACTAAACACAAACCTAATCGCAATCTGCTTGGCATCGTTCAGTTAGTAGTTCAAGGACTTTAGTGGAAATCCAAAGCATGGAAAGTGACCCAAGGTATTACGCTACAACAACTACAGCAAGCTGAAAGACCTCAAGCAACATTACAAGAAACTTTGTTGGTTGTACCTCCCATTCATTGGTGGAGTGTCGGGAACACCGACTTGGTGTGACATGTATGATCACAACAAGGACCAAATAGAGGCCAATATGCAATAATTGAGCAAACTCAACATGATGAAAGTACCTTCAAGATGTTTGTCTCCTTTCACATCCTCAAAAACAATGAGTTTGACCTAAACAGAGAAATGCAAACTAGGCATACCAAAGGCTAAATCAACACACTGGTGCACATAACATGTATAATGGCCCCCAACACACAATATTACGAGAGCCTACGTAAACTTAATGCCAAGAAATGGATTCTCCATGAGGAAAATTTTCTTAAGAAGTGCATTGAGCCATCAAGCTAGCTACTACTATTCCTATCTGTGGTAACACTGGGACTGGGAAATAGTTCACGTTGCTGCTTTTGCTACAAGTGCTCCTGTGCCACCATTTACACCACGAAGCCTCCGCATCAAACCTCCCTCAAGTGCTAGTGCTCACTTAAACGCAAGGCAGCTTGAATTAGTGGTGGAATGAGGATTCAGTATGCCCTATGCTTGCTGCTCATGGCATCCTCATAAAAATCATTGTCATAAGAAAACTTTGAATCATTGACGGTGCTATAGAAGAATGTTGATGTGTTGATTACCAATGTGATCTTACTAGTCAGGCAAAAGACATTCGTCTCACTACATACATGCACATGAGACATATCAAACACGACCACCTTGTACATTTTGATGACATGGATGTTATTTTCTACAAAGACCTGTACCAAGCAAGCCCAACAAAAAGCGCATGGATCTTCTCTGATACTAAAACTAGGGATTTTGGTTGTAATATGTTCCTGCAACTTGGACATTGTAGACAATCTAGTAAAAGGTGATGATGGCATTTTTAGATCCTCAGACTTGGACACACATATGCCCACTACATGGGTTGAATTCCATGATCCCACTATTGGAAGGCAGGCTCATGCTAGAAATGTCACCCTCTATCCTACAAACATCAACCCCACATGGACATCGATCTTCCAATTCACTCATGAGTTTCAAATTGGGAAAATCAAATGAACACCAAAGTCCTGCATGCAATTTCCTTTGGAACCTACATCTGCAAGGACAATATATCGCTCCCAAGATCTCACCATGGACAGGGTGGCCTTCGATCCTTTGGCCATCAAATCACATGGTCTTGTCTACATAGCACTCTCATGTGTCCGTAACCCTTCAAGCCTATACATTACCTTGAAATGAAACATGTAGAAGTAGGTCCATCTGTCATGCAAGAGATAGGCCGACTATTATCGACTCTGCAATGGCAAACTAGAGTCAAGTAGACTTGATAGCAAAATCTTGCCCACGAACTCCCTACAATCACTAAACACAAGGTCCTTCAGAGCACACAAAGTAGACATCACATCAACCCCCAGCATGCTCACTACAATAGTTCTATGCCTACAAGAAACACAACACCCAACACCACAACTTACTTACATTGGAAACTACCACCACATCCTCAAAAACAAGGGACAAGGTGTACTAGTACACCGATGTACAGACACAAACAACTTGCCCTCCAAACCCCCTTCAAAGTCACAAAAAAGCAAAATTTCTGAAACAGGCACCCTTTCATAGGAGAGCCTTGTTTTCTACTTTCGTATCCTCATGAGCTAGACCATAGTGAGTTGGAAAGTGCACGGGCTCCACGACCGTGCTCGTAGTCAGCTGCAGTACCTGATCCTTTAGCAAGAGTTGTTGAGGGCTATGGTAGAAAGAGTAGTGGACTTCCTTTTGATACAGGAGCACATGTTCTCAGCATCAAACATCATATGGCAAAATCACCTTCTTTTGAGGAGACGCTTGGAGGTCTGGTCTCGTGCCATAGGACGGAGCGGAGTGGTCTGCATCTTGGTCTCATAGGTGGTGGATCTAAAGGTCTATGATCAAGGTGAGCTTATCCTAGGATGGGCAATCTGGATGGGAGTCAGGATGGGAGAGTCTAGGATTGGGATCCTGAATGCATATGCCCTGGCATGCAGACAACACCATATCACCTTTTGGAGGAGACTAATAGAGTGTCTTCCAAATGACTCCTGGATCATTGGAGGATACTTCAACAACCTGGAGTTTGCGGAGTACAAGCAAAGTGGTGCCTACTTCTCTGAGATTCCAGCAGAAGAGTGGAGCACATGGGAACAGTTCATCTTCATGATTAGTGGCAAAGACCCATGGAGAGGGCCAGTGTTCAGTAGGATACCTGGTAGCCTCCTCTTCTCATTCGGCTAGAGGAGACATAATGGATTGCTTAAGAGGGTAGATCTCTTCAACATCGGGGACTGGGCAATCCATAGAGGTGGCTCTATAGAGATTCTAGCAAGCACCATGATGTTAGACTAGTCTCAAGAAGTACTCTACCTAGAGCATCCCTGTTGGAGTCTTTCCCAAAAGGAGGTCCACATTCCAGAGGACCTCTAGCAAGATGAGGACCTTCTGTAGGATGAGGACCTTCTACAAGATGAGGAGATTCAGCATGTTATGGCAAAGATTTGGCAGCAACCAGAGTTAGCACCTTGTGAGGACTGGCCTTTGTGGGTGGCACATGCGATTCAGAGGAGCAATAAGGAGTTGTAGTCTCATGCCCTTCGACGGAGAAGGGCTCTTCAGGAGTGCAAGCATGCACTTTGACGAGACCTCACCTCCATAGAGAGCCTCAAGGAACATGACCCAGGATCCTAGTGGCTTAGTGACAAATATAAAAGCATGGGCCTTGAGCTCTAGGACATAGAGGTTTGGAGAGCTGAGTTTTCCTACCACTCCACCCAAGCCCATCCACCCAAGCCTGCTGGATACAGCTGGGGATAGGATGACGAAGTAGTGCTTTAAGACCCCTGGACCTCAATTGGCAAGCGCACAGTTACAATGATTACGAGATCCGCAGGGCATTATGCACACTGATCCCCAGGACATTCTAGAGATGACCACGGTTTTCTATAGCTCTTTCAGGTGAAGAGGGTGACTCCAGCTTGCCTTCTGGCCCATGAGCTAGTTTGGGACCATGTTCTGACGGTAGTCTCGTGGGAGTTGTGCAGGAGTCTAGAGGATCCTTTCATGGATGAGAAGCTCTAGGAAGCCCTTAAGGCCCTCCCCACCCAGAAGTGTTAGATGTCTTGACTCCAGCCTTCTTTTGAAACTTCAAGGAGATCATTTCCACCCCTTTGTGCTTAGCTTTTGCCAGGAGATCTTTGACACGGGCTCCCTTCCTTGGTCCTTGATTAGGAAGTGGATTTGTTTGATCTCAAAAGGGGTAGGTCAAACATTCAGCAATGTAGACCGATCACCCCACTTAACACTGCATACAAGATCCTTGCTAAGGTCTTGACTTTGCAATTGCGGCCTCATCTCACTGACATCATCCATGAAGATGGCACCTTTGTCTTTGGTAAGGTAGGCCCCATAGGGAGGTCTAGTGGGATTCGAGAGAGTGGTTTTGGCCTTCCACAATTGGCCTCATGGAGCTGGTGGATGAGGTGCCCTTCTTTTCTTATACCACCCAGCTTGCAGGAGACTCCAGATGGGACCCCCTCGAGGCAGAGGCATAGAGTGGCCTAGAGGGTCCTAGGTTCACCTTTGGTCCAGTTTACGGCCATGGAATATCTCCTTCTTTTGGCTAGCTACCCACAGAGGATTGCCCATAGGCCCTTGGTTGGAGAAAATGCAAGTGGAAGGGCAGTGTCATTGCTGCTATGCGAGAGTTCTGGAGGTGATCCCCCATTGCCTTTGGAGCTATCGTAACACAATGAGGATTTGGATGGGAGCCCTTAGGATTTTGATCCGCATGCATAGCCTTCAAAGGGACTACACCTAGGAGATGGTGGCTTGGTTGAATAAGGGAGGACAAACATTCTGGAGTGATGAGGCCTCTCTAGCTTACCAGATACAGGGTCAAAGCATTTAGAGAATAGGGCTCTACAAGGCGATTCCTCCTATTAGCCCGGATCCTCATTCCCCTCTGAAGGATAGCATGTGGGAGGTAATAGCTAGTGTCACGGTGTGGAACATTTGGGTTACTTGTTGTAGTCTGGTGATGGGTGAGCATCCAGTTCCACCCTCGACTACTGGTCACCATTTGACAAGATATCATTTATACCCTATGCTGCACCTGAGGTGACAATTGCAAGGCACATGCATTTTTGCAAGGCTTGGCCTACAAGAATTTTCTACACATTCACTCCACGAGGGATTCGTTTGTTGTACAGTCCCCCCACTTGGCTATTAGCCACTATACCAGAGATCCCCTAGGCAGTGATTTGGGTTTCTTTGGAACAGGCTAGTTTTTTCTTTCACATTTTTTTGGTTTTTTCCATACTCGACAACTTTGGGGTTGTTGTTTTGTATGAAATTTTTTCAAGCATTAATAGAAGGTTCATTTCTTTGCCAAAAAAAATGGTCTTAACTAAAACTTTCAAGGGCTTTTCATACAAAAATATTTATTGAACGTTTCTTTCGTGTGTGCAAGAATGAGAAAGAATGCATGTCATGCTAAGGGGGAACACTAGAATTTTCTTCAACCCAACCGCAACATGAGGTGCACACTTGAAAATCATGATAGCTCATCTGATCAAGTTTAATTTCTTTTCAGTCTAGGGCTCATGTGGGATTGCTTACTAGTGAACTCAAACCTCTATGAATGTATGTGTTAGTAGTTAATACTATAGCTTTTGTGAGGGAGACATTGTTTTGTTCCAAAAACTTAAATTTGTCTCTCTCTCACAGGCTAAATTGTTAGAGCACTTAACGTTATTGAATGAGGTGTTGTATGTTGCCATCTTTCATTCGTCGATTCAAGCTATGAACAAGATCGACAACCGGTCTAGTCGAGCTATTGAATTGCTTTATTCTTGAATGACATTGGGATTTTACTTGTTGATTCCACTCCATTTGAAGGAAGCAGATTTGAGTCCTTTTGACTTCTACTTCTCTCATCGGTGTTTCACCAATTGGCAATTCCTTTTATAGGAAAAAAAATCAGTGCCTTTGGGGGTTGATTAATTTGCATTCCATTCTCCTTGTAATTCTTGGTTGTGATGTTGCATTTAGCCAAACAATCTCTCTATCAAATTGTCCTACCCATCTCTCCATGAACGAGCTTGACAATACATCCTACCTTCTCATTGTATTCTTGCTTGCTGTCCCATAACTTAGGATCCAAGTACCACCATGTCCCTACCTCCTCTCAAGGCTCCTCTGAAACAACAACCATCAAATCAAAATCTCTGAGTTTGAGGGTGTTATATATATGTATATATATGTATGTATGTAACACAACATACATACACACACACACACACACACACACACACACATACATATGTATATGTATATTTATATGTATTAGACATGCACGTATGTATGAATGTATATAATAGTGATCAAGGTGAAGTCGTAAAAATGAAACCATTTTCTAAGGCTATTAGTAGATGCCCTTGGGTTTCTTAGCATTTCCAAGAAACACAGATGTGGTCATAGAGAAGATACTATAGCTAACTTGTCAACCTCCCAGAAGTGGGGATATGTACTTCCCAACAACCCCAACCTTGGGGGAGATGTCACATCACAAGTCACTTGACAAGATCCAAACATGGGGGAGACGTCACATCTCAAGTCACATAACAAGGCCCAAATAAGTGGGAGAAGTAATATCAACTGAAGGAAGTGCCTGCTACCAATGAGGGAAAGGTAGCTCTTGAGAATAAGACTGGGATACACATGCTACTTTTGCATCACTCTTGAAGGAATCAGATGCCACAGAGAAGCAAAACAATCAGCCGGCTTTCATAGTTGTCTTGATGGCCCCCAAAAGCTCTCATTCTCTTGTATCTTGTTTAAAAAGGCAAGCAACAAATTGGGCATTCATGGTAGCAGTGTTCCCAATGATATCCCAGATGAACCAAAAACTATTGGCCAACCTATGAGCAATGAGAACTAGCATGCAACCCTATTTCAAGGTATGCCCATCGTACATCTACCAGTAGTAGAGGTAGAAAATAGTGCCTTTAGAGACTCCTTTATCTTGGGCACTATGGAGAGCTAGATGTGCTAGTATTTTTAGCAGTTCATGTGTCCCTATGGAAGTCTTGTTTTTAGATGGCACTTGTTCACTATTTACAATAAGGACCAAGATTATTTTTTTCAATAAACCAGCTTCTTAGATCCCCTTATACTATAGTATACAAATTGCTTCTTCTCTTCTAGACTCTATAGGGCTGTAAGAAGAGGATTAGCAAAGCTAGAGGTAGGGTAGACTTCATTGAAGACACAAAGCTAAAACAGAATACTCTATTATGGTACATTAACATTGATGAGAGAAAGAAGATAATTGAAGATCTATGCAAAGTTTTGGGACGTTTCTCAGGTCTAGAGGCTGATATCATCTTTTCAGTATAGAATGAAATGGACGCCATTATGGGTAGTATTGATAGAGAATTCCATGATGCTCAGATGATGATAAGGAGCTTCTATTTTTTTACTTTTAGAGAAATTCCATCATGCTCTAATGATGATTAGGAGGTTTTAATTTTTTTCTTTTGTGTTTTTTGGAAGGACACTAGATATTTGCTATGATGTAAGAACTCCTACTACTTGATATATTGGATTTTTGTACATCCCTCAGTTGAGGAAGAATTATTTTCATATGGGTATTATTGTTTTTTCTATCTTGCATGTACTCTGTACTTATTCATGCATGTCATATCTAAGAAAGAACAAATATAAATATGCTCAGGCTTATGAGTGAAATGCATTCACAATGGAATTGTGCTGAAGAATGTGATATGGCTAGTTGGAGCTCTTTCCAATAGGCCATATTGCATTCTTAAGCACAATTTGTGGACTAGTGTAGTCCTCACGAACAAGTAATTTAAAATCTCAAAATAGACCAAAAAAGTGCATTTAGCAATCTGGGGGGGGAATTGAACATCAGATCTAGAAAATGAATGTCATAATCAAAGAATGCAATATGGCCCATTGGACCTCTTTCCAACAAGCCATATCCATTCTTAAGCATAGTTTTGTGCACAATGTAATTCTCATGAGATGATCCTTTATAATCTCAATCTCAAAATACATACGAGAAATGAATTGAGAAAGCAACTCTACCCCTATGGATAGGTTAGATGCAAGCCAATTTTCTACATCATGGGCATCTTGCCACTTATCTTGAGAGCATATATTAATTGATGTTGATAAAGAGATCTCTTAATAATAATGCCACATCCTTCATGTTCCCCCTTGCCATGCCTAAATTCTACAGCATGTTTAGAGGGATCTAAACCTTGCAACAAAGTGGAATCCATGAGGTGATTTAAATTGAGAGGATGCACCATCTGACACACCCAATGCTATCTTTGGTAAACCAATACCAATGCAATAGAAAAACATAATGGACAAATAATGTGCCATGTTTTCAATCATCTAAAATGTGGAAATGGTATGTGCGTTGCACTTTCTTGAACTCCATAGAGTCTATTGGACGATTGGTATTAGTCATAGAATCTGGGAGATGGATGTAGGTGAAATGTATTAAAATTGTTATCTATTTGTTATACCCGTGTACACTTTGTATCTCATCTTGTTCTTAAAAATGGTAATTTTTAGTAAAATCAATCACAAATATAATTGTGTCCTTGGGAAAATTGGCAAGGGATGCCTTGAATACAGATTGAAAATGTATGCACACTAAGGTTGGACAAATTACTTCTCCTTCACACCACATTGTGGGTATTTGTCATCAATGCACTCACTTTGATGCCACTTAACATATCCCTTTGGACAAACATTTGGCTCCCACACATAACGTAGTGTGTCAAACTTGTGTACCCTTGTAACACATGACAAGGATCCAAGTGGCCGACATATTGGGAGACATGGGCATCTATCTCCATGAAGCAATGCACCAGTACGACCACATCTCGGGTCATTCAAAGTTTTGTAGCAACTTGAGTCTCGTGACATACCAGGGTTTGCAATGCTCAAAGATCCTCTGTGCCCAATCTTTATGTGAAGGATCTTAGCCTTAAATTCAGATATATCTCTGTCTACTGACCAACAAATTATAAAAAGTATTCACAAAAACTATACACATTGAAAATGTATACACATTAAGGTTGCAACCAACATAGCATTTTTGACTAGCATAGTGGCTTCGACTAGCATGGTGTCTTCCACTAGCACATTGGCTTCCACTAGCATGATGGCTTTTATTATTTCAAAATAGTACTCTCTCTCTCTCTCTCTCTCTCTCTCTCTCCCTCCTCATGTCATAAGACAAGAGCTTTAAAAAGTGCTAATATGTGCTCAAGAATTGCTATTACATTGTTCTAAATGTGACATAAACAATTGAATGCTTGGAATGTGATAGAAACAAGTGGGTATGCTAAAAAGGAAAATTGTTGAACATTACTGAAAAGTTCTCAACCAGTAAAGCACAAATATCAACCACCCCCCATCCCCAAATTTCATAAAATGCAAATGAAAATTAACCAACATATAGCGGTAGACAATCAACATAGTGGTTGTAACCATTGCTATTCCTCCCCTCCTCAAAAAGTAGCTCCCTCTCTCTTGCTTGCAAGTCTCTCCAATAAGCTACAGCCTCATGGATTCAACAAACAATCTTCCTCTACAAAGTGACGCACCCATCATGGTGGCTAAACGTAGCAAATTAATATTAGCTCTCCATCATCACCTTGAACTTCACAAAAAACCACTACACCTGATTTTGCATTGGCCCCTAGTTATGAAAGCATACAATCTCAAGTGGCTGATAATTTTTATGCACAGTCAAGATTCGTCATAACTAGCAACACAAGCGATTGTGGCTAGTTTGGGTGTTTCTTTTGATGTGCTAGAATTCTCCTAGGATTGGGACTTTAGACCACACCACACGCATAGCACATTCAATGTATCACAATTACAATCCAATTACATAGATCCCCAACTAGAATCAACACAGTGGTTGTTATCTCAACCACTGAGTTAGGATTGGGACTTTAGACCATACTGCATGCATATCACATTCAATGTATCACACTTACATAGATCCCCAACTAGAACTAGCACGGTGGTTGCTATTTTGACTACCAGGCTTCGAAAAGAGTATTGCCTCTGTCTCTCTCTCACTCTCTCTCTCTCTCTCTCTCTCTCCCCCCCCCAAAGATTTCATAAGATGCAAATGAAAATGTACTAGCATGATGATTTGCCAAGAAAAAAGATAGCCAAAGATAGCATTGGAAGTCTGACCGAACCGCATTGTGTCAAGCATTTGTATCATGTGCTCCTCTTACTGCTTGCATCCAATCTACAACCTAGTTATGTTATTGTGACAAAACAATGCCGCTATAGCAATGACTTTCTCACTTAGCTAGTCTCTCCTTTTCTTATCATTAGTTGATGCCCAAAGGATTTGCACATGAGGTTGCATCGATTCCACTCATTGACCAATCTTTGTAACCATATTGGTCCTTCTAATGGACAACATGTTCGATGTTGTGCACCCAAGACATTTTATGTTTGTTTCATATGAAAATAGCATAGCTAATGTGACCCTCTTTGCAGCTAGCTAATCTAAGCTCTGCACCCCTTTCACATTGTTGAGGCCATCCCTCAAGTTAGAGAGTATGACCTCTTGGGCATGCAATTCTTGCGGTGTTGGAAGAGTGGACACTCGATGAATCCTCATGTGCAGGGTAAAGCTTTAATGTATTGTCGGTGTATAGCCTTATATCGATAGTTTAGTTCTAGTTACCAGGTCATCACCAAACACGTTATTATTTTCCACTCCTAACACGATTCTATATTCACATTAGTGAATAACATAAAATTTTGCATAATTACATGATTTTTAAATCTATGTTCATGATTTTGTTTTAACCATCATGCATGTTTTAAGAGATACGCATCGGTGTGCTTCTACCATTTGGGTATGCATCTCATGGATATGATCCATGTGCTCATAAATTTTTATGTGGCTTGGATATCATTTTCATGGTGGGTCTTAGCATGTGAAGGTGACATGAATTTTGTGCTTTTCATAACATGGGAAAAAGCACATCTGGAGCAATGGAATTTCAACAATTTTTAAATTAAAAATTTGGATAATCATGCTGCATGAAGTCTCACACAGTTTGCAAGCGAGTCGTTACAGTTAATGACACCATGTCGTGTTCGCATGTGTTGCTTCTTCCTATTTCGAGGTTCTCATTTGAATTTTCAGCTTTCTGGTTTGCTCCTATTCATCCGTGCTACTCAGACTCTTCAGACGTTACTGCTTCTCCTCTCTCACAGTCACTGGCATCTCCATTTGCAGTTTTCTTGCTTTCCGCTTTCTCTCCATTAGAACAGTATCCATTTGCAGTTTGTTGCCTCTTTTTCTCTGTTCCAAAAGGGCAGTATACAATCAAAGGAGCCTTGACAGACACTTGGAGAGAGGGTGGAAGGCGAGGACTATTCTCTATTTCTAAATGCACACCCCGTGGCATAGTAAGAGCGAAGCTATAGATCACTTCTCAATCATCAAACATGCCAAAGGCAACAAAGTCCAGAAAGGCACTCTCTCTTTTTGATTACAAGCCACCATTCTAGCCTACTTTTTGTAGGACAGCAAACGAGTTCAGCTGTCACAATGGATTGAGTTTTGAGGGCTTAGACCCTCAAATCATTCGATTAGGTACAAACTCTGATGTCAGTAAGCAGGTGTGGTGGCACGTTTTTGAATGCCTATGGCCAACACGTTCGAAGAAGGTGAAGTGCAGCGAAGTGAAGTCACAGTTTTAACAGGAATTCATGCAATTGCATTGGCATGTCTATCAAGATGCCCCAAAAAACAAGAAGGTCGGGCAGTCTTTTGCAAAGGCATTCGCATTGCATCAAAAAGAACATAGCCTTGTGTTAGTCAATTGGGCCCACTTTGTTGAGCAGGCTGTGCAACTTGCAAAGAAGCATAATGATTTGGGGGCGAAGATTGCTCGGTGGGAGGAAAAGGAAAGATGCCTGAGGAGGGGTCTAGCATGAGGACCACGAGACAAGGTCGACAACATCCAACCCTACACATTAATCATCTCACTGAATCAAATCTCCAGTGTGGCCACCACTGGAAGGCCTAGATTCCCACAAGCTGGTATTGGTAGGGAAGAGCTGGCTGACCTGATTGGCAATGTTGAAGTGGCTCGAGCAAAAATGGAAAGTAGGAGGGAATTGCTCCATGAGGCATATGCCTCTTTTGAGTTATCATCTTCGGAACTCCACAGGGCTGAAGGGATGTCCTCCAAGGCCTCCGACATATTAGAGATCCAGGTAGCCCTACTTAAACTAAAGCGCTTAGGAACAGTTGCCTACAACGAGTTGCTATTGAAAGTAGAAGCACTATACTCCCAACCAGATGTAGAAGGTATCCGGAAGTTAGTTGCAGATAAAAAGGTATTCCTCTTGTGCTTATTTTTCTCTTCAATGTGTTTTTCTGTGCTTTTGTTTGCTTGCATGTGCTTTCATGTATTGCTGTGTTGTGCTTTGATTGTGCTTTTGTTGTGCTTTGATTGTGACTCTAATAGGAGTAGCTTAGCAAATATGTACAGGCTAGACCTGAATATTTTAAAAAACTTCTTGTAAGTTCAACGTTGATATAAATGCTTAGGTTTATGATGATTAAAACTCTAAACTCAATGTTTTTCAGCTAGAGTGAATGTTTTGAAACATGAAAAGCTATTTATGAGGTGATATGAGCATTTTTTGTAAAACGCGATACAGAGTCTTTGATAGGATAGATTGCACCAAATCACATTTTTTGACGAATCTCCAAAACTTACCGTTATTGAGTCTTGTACGACCTCTAATGAAATATGTTTAGGTGGCCCTTGAGGGATCCCCTTTAGGGGCAAGGGCCACATGATATTGTTTGTCAATATGTCCCTTGCCCCTAAAGGGGACTCCTCAAAGGACATATTGACGAAGGCCACATTGGTTTTGTCTATAGATTCTTAACTCTAGCTTAAGCTATGCAAAGAAATGAAATGGTTGTGAAACATATGGTCTCTCATACCTTTTGTCTTTCTCTCCATTTTCTAAACTCGAAGGTCTTCAGTCTGTGGGAAATTTAAAGTGATTTTCCATGTGGTCTCTCATACCTTTTTATTTGTGCTTTAGATGCAATTTAAAGTGTTTTTTTCTGCTTTTATGTGCTTTCAGGTGTGCCTTTATGTGCTTGCATGTGTTTTTTTGTGCTTTGTATGTGCTTTATGAAGTTTGATGTGCTTTTTTATGCTTTTATGTGTACTTTTTTGTGCTTTTGCGTGCTTTTATGTGCTTTGAGGTGTGCTTTTATGTGCTTTTTGGTGCTTTTATGTGCTTTTAGGTGTGCTTTTATGTGCTTGCATGTGTTTTTTTTGTGCTTTTATGTGTGCTTTTTTGTGCTTTTATGTGCTTTGAGGTGTGCTTTTATGTGCTTTTTTGTGCTTTTATGTACTTTTAGGTTATGTGTGCTTTAGTGTGCTTTTATGTGCACTTTTTTGTGCTTTTATGTGCTTTGAGGTGTGCTTTTTGGTGCTTTTATGTGCTTTCAGGTGCTTGCATGTGTTTTTTTGTGGTTTTATGTGTGCTCTTTTGTGCTTTTATGTGCTTTTATGTGTGATTTTATGTGCTTTTTTGTGCTTTTATGTACTTTTAGGTGTGCTTTATGCGCTTGCATGTGCTTTTTTATGCTTTGTCTGTGCTTTATGCAGTTTCATGTGCTTTATTGTGCTTTTATGTGTGCTTTTTTTGTGCTTTTGTGTGCTTTTATGTGCTTTGAGGTTTGCTTTTATGTGCTTTGAGGTGATTTCAGATGTGCATTTATGTGCTTGCATGTGTTTTTTTGTGCTTTTATGTGTGCTTTTTTGTGCTTTTATGTGCTTTGAGGTGTGCTTTTATGTGCTTTTATGTACTTTTAGGTGTGCTTTTATGTGCTTGCATGTGTTTTTTTGTGCTTTGTATGTACTTTATTGTGCTTTTGTGTGCTTTTATATGATTTGAGGTGTGCTTTTATGTGCCTTTTTTGTGTGCTTTTTTTGTGCTTTCAAGTGTGTTTTATGTGCTTACTTATGCTTCCATGTGCTTTTATGTGCTTTTTTGTGTGCTTTTTTTGTGCTTTTATGTGCTTGTGCTTCCATGTGCTTGTGCTTTCATGTGCTTGTTCTTCCATGTGCTTGTGCTTCCATGTGCTTGCTTGTACTTTTGTTTCCATGTGCTTTTTTATGTGGTTTATGGTGCTTTCATGTGAATTTATGTGCAGAGTCTAGTCAATTCGTAGTAGGAGAGATATGAATAGGTGCTACAACAGTATAACTACTGTGTGCAGCTTAAGGAGTGGGCAATACACTACTTGCAGCTTACAGTTTTTCAACAGCCTGTCACACCAACTGTTGTAGTGTTTGACAGAGTATTCATTGGACCATACACAACATGTTGTGCATGCGGTTTCGATTTTGATTCTTCATGCTTGGAGGTGTTCTCAATGCCCTGCAAACATGTCTACCACTTTCTGTGCTTTGTGCACATATGTTTGGTGAAAGGGATGTGTGTAGAGAACAATTGTATGCAAACAGTTCCTTCAAGGGTGAAGAAGATGCTCGGGTTGCCTGCTCCTGAAAAAGGTAACACATATATTCCACTGTGGGCAATTATTTACATTTGCTTCTTATCATTTCTCCTTACCAATGCTTGGTTTAGTTGCTAATGCCCATTGTTTCTTCTAGAATAATTTTCTCGTGCCATCGTGCAACATATTGCAGATAACACCACTCAAGCTGAGCAATACCGAGATGATCTGCATGGAAACCTAGTTCTGGCAAAAATATAGGAGGGACATTGGAGGAGATGCATAATGGCCATGTTGAAGATTGTGGAGGGTTCGCATTTGGAAGTGAATGAGAGTTTATGCAATAGCTACACAATAAGAGGGGGAGTAGTGTTGAAGAATGCGAAGGGTTCACATTTGGAAGCGAATGCGAGTATATGCAACAACTGTGCAAGATGGGGAGCAATGTTGGTTCTAGGAAGGAAAGCCCTCTAAGCACACTGGAGACCATGCCATCTAAGCATGTTGGGGACTAGTGGAGACCACCAAAGGCCACAATATCAAAGTGGCATGCTGAAGTTGAGGGTGCACATGTGTCTCCAAAGAAGACACCATGGAGGTCTCCTAGGAAAAAAGCATAGATTGAGGAGGAAGCTCTCAAAGAGGATGGTGAAGATAAAGAGGCAGAGGATGAGGTATCTCTGTCTACTTTCTTGCATTCAAGAAAAAAAAAGGCCTCCAAAGATTTGCCTTGTTGTTTCCAAAGAGGAAAACAAAAGGCATGTAAGAGTGTCTGGATTGGCATTTGCCCATATTATAGCATGGACCTTCCATTTCGACTTGAAATTATGAATTTCCATCTCTTCTCCAACTCCTTGTTCAATTGACTGTATGAAAAAGCTATGTTTGGTGTATTCTTTTGCTATGTTGAGTAGAAATTTTGGATTCATGTTCAGTGAATGCTTTCAGTATGCGCTTAGTAGCACTTTTTATTAAATGCAGTAGCACGAGTGCCAAAGAGAAAATCCAATGATGATGCAAAGGCTAGCGGCAATGTGGAGATGCCTGCACTTACCGATATACAGCTTGCGTCAAGGACAGATGATGTTGCATTGGCATATGATGTTCCACGGACATATGATATTGCAAACCCTGATGTTACATAGCCTGATGATATTTCACATCCTGATGATATTGCATAGCCTGATGTTGCATGATATTCCATAGCCTGATGATATTGCACAGCTTGATGATGCAAAGCCTGATGTTGCACAGCCTGATGATATTCCATAGCTTAATGATATTGCACAGCTTGATGATGCACAACCAGATATTGCAACCCTGATGTTGCACAGCCTGATGATATACCATAACCTGATGTTTCACATGATGTTTCAAAACTTGATGTTGCACTACCTGATGATGTTGTGCACTGTGATACACAACCTGATCTAGCAGATCCCCAGGTAGATACAGAGGAGGAAGCTGATGTGCATATATATTATGGCAGGTCTCCCAAGTGCAATGTCCAAAAGCTTGCATTGATTGTCGATGTGAATGGTGTGCTCATGTTTATAGTAAATGCACGGAGAGGGGAAACCTTACCTGAATACTTCCCATGCTTTAACAAGTTTCCTGAAGCTAGAGGTATCACACACTATGTCAAGAAAGATGCGAAGGCATTTCTGGTGTTGGCTCTTGAGTTTTTTGATATATGCATATGGAGTTGTGTGTCAAGCACAAATGTTTTTAGGAGAGTAGACTTATGTTTTGGGGATATCGGAGAGAAGCTTTCAGGCTTACTATCCCAAGACCTGTGTCACAAGGCAACATTCCCATTTGTGAATGGGAAACCAATTTTCTTCAAGCAACTATCTACATTTTGGGAGGTTTTTCCCCAGTACACGAAGGAGAACACTTTGCTGCTTGATGATAGCTGCTACAAATGCAAAGGGAACAAGCTTGGCACTTACTCAATTTTGCCCAAGTTTGAAGATCAGGTGGATTCTAACCTAGGCTCATTTCTGGTTTGTGGCCTCAGTGTGTGGCTCTATGAGTGGCTACAGTCACCTGATAGGTTGGCATTGGCAAGGAAGCAGCCTTACATATGGGGGGATTCGACCCCAGAATTTGAATATGTGAAGTAGAAGATGTGCCACAGTGGGAACATAAAGAAGCCCGCACATGGGTGGATTGATATTGACTAAGAGCCTACAATTTTGTTCTTATACTTCCCAGTTTACTGCGCATTGTAAGTGTTTCTATTAATACAAATGTACTTTTTCTCCATTTTCCTCGTAAAGTTTAAATTTAGAATTTATTTCAGTACAGTGACATTCTATCACAGTAAAAGTAACATTCTAAATTTATTCTAGTGTTGTTTCAATTCTGTCACAATTTGTTAAGAGAAGCCCTCAAGCATTTGAGAAAAACATATGACAGAAACTACTAGTGTCACAATACGGGGCTATCATTGCTGTACATATGGAAATTGTTGTTGTTACCCATCTTGGCATATCCTTAAGGCTCTGAAGATTATCCCTTGCTTCCTAATTATCTACTTGCAATAAGTCTTCATGAATTATTCCATCTTAAGTCATTACAATAGACTATTCTTACGTGTCCTCTCAATATATCATGTATCTCTGCATGTTTTCAACTCACAAATGAGCAATGAAACATCAAGCTTCCCTTTAAAGTACCACAAGGAGCTATTCTGCATACCAATTGTACACATGCTAATTGTTTCACAAAGTTAGACTTGCATAGAAATTGTACTTTGTATTGATTGCACCACATAGTAAGTGCATTATATGTACAAATTATTGCAATGTTTTGTCACTATTATGTACATTGATTAAAATATATTAGGTCTCACTATTGTGTGCAGCATTGTAGATTCTAGTGATTTTTTAAGCATGTACTAAGGATCCTGCTCGGTGGGTAGGATCTCGTTCCACGAGTCCACTGTGCTGCCTACCTAACAAGACAATGTAAAGAAGATACATTCAGTATGAGTGAGTGACAAATAGTCAGAATTTTATCTAAGCCAAATACATCCTACTTACAACTTAACTACTCAGCTTAAGCTCTTAAGTGCAAACTCCTTACAAGCTAGTTATCCATAAGCATAAGAACATATGAAAGATATAGAAGTCTTTGTCCATGCATCTATGCGAACAAGCTATACATGTACACAATGGTACAAAAAATAGGATTTTGCTTCCATAAAAGTTCATAGCATTAGGTCTCATTACAAATATCTAGGATTGCATTGTATATGGCCTCATGCATCTCTGAAGACAGGTAGTACATGTTGCTGTCATTGTTCCTAGCATCCATCAAAAAATTAATGGACTTCACCAGATGAGAAAGAATGATCGTAGAGGGGCCTTTAACCAGAAGCTGATAATGATATTCATCACGATTTTTGTAGTACAAACCAATGACATATGCAAATCCTCGCTTACACTCTCCTTCCCATTTGTCCTTCACCATATGTGGCAACTTGCCTTTTCTCTATGCATTTTAGAATGTAAAAGTCTACCCCTTCATCATTATCAAAAGCTCTGCAGGAACAACAGAGTTGTCACCTTCACACAACAAACGAATGAGGAAGTCTTCATGGCCCTCAAAAAGGGGTTCATCTGTTATGACTTCAACATCGGGTGCATCATCCTTTACAGGTTTCAATAGTTTTTTATTCCATTTCATCATATAGTCCTTATTGACACACAGAGTGTATCATGATTTTTGTCATTAGAAATGTAGAAGTGCATCTCCTTTATCGACTTGTTTATGAGACAAAATATTTATCTTTTGATCTTTTCCTACCTTGTTTTTGCCCACAACAGCATCGGATTCCTAAAAAATGTGCACATTGACAACCCCAAGCTTGCAGCTCCAAGTGGGAACATAAGACCTTCTCTAATGGCCTTACATTTCGTACAACATGCCATGAGGCATTTCAATTGATGGAATGCTGCATTTACTGGTTTACTACAAAGACATGACTCCCAAAATACCGTGATTCCACTAAAGACATGATCAGAAGCTGCTCATAATACCATTCTCTCTATCACATAAGCAAATCTTGCAAGAACAAGCACATGTTGCTCCATGCATACCAAACGAAGGGGACCGAAGACGATTGATGGACTCTTTGAAGTATATCAGTTGCATGTGCTGAATACAGTAACAAGTCTTCCTGTCCTTCATTTTTCACACAAAATATGGTTTGTACTTCTCGAAACTATGTTGCCCTATAACCACATCAGGATGCATTGATTTGAACCTCAAGAAGAACTCTGTCTACAAATAAAAGCAGATGTTCACTTCTTCAAACAACATAGAAAGCACAAAGAAAAATATAGAAGCATCAAAAAGCAAATAAAAGCACAACATAAAATCACTTCTAAGAAAATTTAAGAAGTATAAAATCACAAGGCACATAAAAGCACAAAGAAGCACAAAAAAGCACACTACTATAAAGCACAAAAAACACAAAAAAGCACAACCAAGTATATTAAAGCACACAAAAGCACAACAATAAAATGCATTCAAGTACTTGAAAAGCACCAACCACAATACAAAAGCACCAAAAATAATGACATAAATGCACATTCAAGAACTAGAAAAGCACAAAGCACATAAAAGCACACCACAAAAGCACATAAAAGAATATAAAAGCACACAAAGGCACAACCAAGAATAGAAAAGCACAAAGCACATGAAAGCATACCCAAGAATATAAAAGCACACAAAAGCACTTGAAAGCAGAAAAAAGCATATAAAAGCACACAAAGAATATAAAAGCACACAAACGCACATGAAAGCACAAAAAAACATATAAAAGCATGTAAAAGCACACCACAAAAGCACATGAAAGCACAAAAAGGCACAACCAAGAATATAAAAGCACAAAAGCACATGAAAGCACACAAAAGCATATAAAAGCACACACAAAATATAAAAGCACACAAAAGCACATGAAAGCACAAAAAAAAATATAAAAGCACATGAAAGCACAAAAAAGCACAACCAAGAATATAAAGCACACAAAAGCACACCACAAAAGCACATGAAAGCACAAAAAACCACAAACAAGATATAAAAGCACAAAAAAGCACACCACAAAAGCATATGAAAGCACAAAAAAGGACAATAAAGCACACAAAAGCACACCAAGAATATAAAAGCACACCACAAAAGCACATGAAAGCATAAAAAAGCACAACCAAGAATATAAAAGCACACAGAAGCACATGAAAGCACAAAAAAGCATATAAAAGCACATAAAAGCACACGACAAAAGCACATGAAAGCATATAAAAGCACACCACAAAAAAACATTAAAGCATATGAAAGCACAAAAAAGCACAACCAAGTTGCTTTCTAGCAACACGTTGGCGACATATATCCTTTTTGTTTGGGGACACTCGAGTGTTCTCTGTCTAAAACTTAACAAGTTCCGTGACTTCCTCATCAAAAGCACAAACTGGAAGCTGACGTTTGCATAAATCCAGTGGAAGCTTCTCTCCAGCTTTATTGCAGGAGAGAATTTGATGGGCATGATGAAAAGATCTTGGATGTACATCTAGAATTCTAGAGACCTGGCCAATGGATACCTCATGGTCTCTTAGCAATGCATTTAACAAGCAAATGAGAGTGCTTCTTTTGACAAACAATTCATCACTTGATCTAGGATTCTTTAGGATTTGCAGAGATTCTTTCAGAGCAGAAAGCAGTGCTGCGCTTGCATTCTACTCCTCTGTATACTTTGAGATGCGTGGGTCACGAAGCACTTGCTGAAGTATCTCTGAACCTTTCTTCTTTGAAGAGGATGCTAATTTCTTTTGTATAAACAACACAATATTTAACTATCATTGTGCAAAAATCATCTTCCTCATCTAACTTACATTTCTTTCTTCTTCTTTGTTCCCTCTTCCTTGATGCATCCCAAGCCCTTATAGTCTTCTTTTCTGGGGAGCAAAAGGATGTTATTGTTGTGGTAGGTGTACCTCCCTATTCTAGGCTTGTAGGGTTTTGGGAAGACATTTTCTCAAACAAAATGCCCTCTATCTACACATGCAAAGGTCTGACAAATTCCAAGTCCAGAGATTGTATGGCATCTTCCATACCTTTGTTAAGAAAAACCTATAGCAATTGAAGCAGCTTTGAGATTCTCTATGATCATGGTGGGCTATTCGTTTTCCTGTGGCTTTGAGAGTGCTCTCAACGGAAGCAAGAACGGAAGAGGGAGAGAGCGAAATAGAGAGCCACACAAGTTTTGGTGGGTGCAGAACACCCTAATCTTCTTTTTCATTCATTTATATATGTGTTTGAGTATTGTACATAACCGGGGTAAAGGCACACTGACCTTTAACCCCCACAACCTCCCACTTAAAGGACAAAGTGCCTTTAAGGGAGAACAACCAGTGAGCATACTATCCAATGCCCATCAATACACGACAATACTCAAACCACTGACTAGGTAGACTCTTCGTCAGCATATCTGTAGGGTTATCATTTGTATGAACCTTGACAAGCTCTATGCACTTGCCCTCAAGTACCTCCCTGATGAAATGGTACCTGACCTCAATGTGTTTGGTCTTTGCATGAAAGACCGGATTCCGTGCTAGCTGAATAACACTCATGGAATCACTATGCAATGTCGGTACACCTGTATGAATCCCCAAATCTCCCACTAGCCGATCAAGCCATATAGCCTCCTTGCAACCCTCTGTGGTTGCAACATAATCAGCCTCTGTGGTAGACAAAGCAATGCACTTCTGTGCATGAGACATCCACGACACTGCACCACCTGCAAAGGTGAACACATAACCGGAAGTGGATCTCCTACTATCCACATGCCCTGCATAGTTTGAATCTGTGTACCCAAGTACACACATGTCTCCTCTACCAAAGCAGATGCACATCTCCTTGGTACCCTTCATGTACCTCATGATGCACTTAACTACCTCCCAATGCCTCTTTCTTGGATTAGCCATATACCGGCTAACAACTCCCACTGCAAATGCAACGTCTAGTCTAGTAGCTATCATAGCATACATAAGACTCCCAACTGCTGATGCATAAGGAACCTTGGCCATCATGGCCCTTTCCTCATCTGATTTGAGGCTATCTGTATGACTCAACACGATAATACTCAAACCGCTGACTAGGTAGACTCTTCATCAGCATATCTACAGGGTTATCATCTGTATGGACCTTGACAAGCTCTATGCGCTTGTCCTCAAGTACCTCCCTGATGAAATGGTACCTGACCTCAATGTGTTTGGTCTTTGCATGAAAGATCGGATTCCGTGCTAGCTGAATAGCACTCATGGAATCACTATGCAATGTCAGTACACTTGTATGAAACCCCAAATCTCCCACTAGCCGATCAAGCCATATAGCCTCCTTGCAACCCTCTGTGGCTGCAACATACTCAGCCTCTGTGGTAGACAAAGCAACGCACTTCTGTGCACGAGACATCCATGACACTGCACCACCTGCAAAGGTGAACACATAACCAAAAGTGGATCTCCTACTATCCACATGCCCTGCATAGTCTGAATCTATGTACCCAAGTACACGCATGTCTCCTCTACCGAAGTAGATGCACATCTCCTTGGTACCCTTCATGTACCTCATGATGCACTTACCTGCCTCCCAATGCCTCTTTCCTGGATTAGCCATATACCGGCTAACAACTCCCACTACAAGTGCAATGTCTAGTCTAGTAGCTATCATAGCATACATAAGACTCCCAATTGGTGATGCATAAGGAACCTTGGCCATCATGGCCCTTTCCTCATCTGATTTGGGACTATCTGTATGACTCGGTTTCACATATGGAGGCAATGGAGTACTCACTACCTTCCCCCCCTCCATATTGAAATGCTGCAATACTTTTGTAACATACTCTTTTTGTGAAAGCCAAAGGAGTTTCCTACTCCGATCACGCGTGATGCGCATACCAAGAATATGACCTGCAAGTCCCAAATCCTTCATATCAAAGGCCTCATGCAACTTGGTCTTTAATGCATCTAGCTCATAGGTATTCTTGCTAGCCAATAGCATATCATCCACATATAGTGCCAAGATTATGAGGCTATTATCCTTAGCCCTTTTAGTGTAGAGGCAGTGATCAATTTTACTCCTTCTAAAACCCTGGGACCGAATGAAAGCATCAAACTTCTGATACCATTCTCTAGGTGCTTGCTTAAGACCATAGAGACTCTTCTTCAGCTTGCAAACTAAATGCTCTTTGCCCTTTTCTTCAAAGCCTTCCGGCTGCACCATGTAAATTTCCTCATGCAAATCCCCATGCAAGAAAGCTATCTTGATATCCATCTGCATAAGCTCCATATCCTCTGATGCCACTAGTCCAAGCATGCATCAAAGTGTGATCATCTTCACAACCGGAGAGAATATCTCATCAAAGTCCACACCCTTCTCTTGCTTGAACCCTTTAGCGACCAAACGGGCCTTGTACCTAGGCACATCATCACCTGTGACCTTCATTTTGTAGACCCATTTACATGGCAATGCTTTCGTTCCATGTGGCAAAGAAACCAAGTCCCAAGTCTTATTCTTCATAAGTGAACTCATCTCTAATTGCATAGCATACTCCCACATCTGAAGTGGTAAGCAACTCTGCAGATAAACTAGACATGAAGAGAACGTCATTGTCACTATCATGTGTGACTGCATTGATCTCCTCGATCTTCACTTTTCCTTTGTTCCCCCTTGGACTGTTTTCCTTTTGATTTGCACCCCAATTTGCGCCATATTGACATGCCATTTCTATCCAGTGGCATTCTGGATATTATATAATGCACATCGATATGGCCCTTGCCCTTAGAGGGAACCCCTCAAGGGCCATATCATCAATTGCATTTTTTAAAAGTTGAATTTTATTTTTCTAGATGTATCTCCATGCAATTTTAGTGCTATTTTGGTCATAAACCAAGGAGATTGTAGTCCTTCTTTCTTGGTATTTAAGTCCTTGTTGTAGTAAATATAAATGAGGGCAAAAGCATAATTTATCAAGTGAAAATTGAGCAAAAGAGATTACAATGTACGTCTACATCCAATAAGAAGTTATATAAAAATTATCAACTTATAGCTAGCAAAAATTGAATAGAGGATCTTACATTTATAAAAACTCAGCAATTGCTAAGAGCCTTAAAGGCCAAAAGATTATAGGTAGCAGCCATAACCATTCAAATACAAATATAAAAGTTAATAACAATGCATACTGAGAGCCTCAAATTGAATAAAAAGAGATTACTTAAATGCCTTAGAGACCAAAACATTACATCCAGTGAGCCAAAAGATCATTGAGAGCCCAAAAGATTATATCTAGCCGTTGTTGAGAGCCTCGTCTGAGCAAGAGGGAATTTGTATAACTCAATTTTTTGCTAGTCTAGCTTGTTGCATTAAATTTTTTTATGAAGCCAAAGGAGGATACGATGGAGAGGCCGAAGACCATGCACTTTGCCAGGACTTAGATTACGCCCACCTGCAAGTCGAGAGTACTTTGCTCTGAAAATAATGAGGCCTTCATCGACATCTAGGGGGAACCCATATAGCATAGCCATAAAGAGGCCCTCTGTGAGCATGTCATCTAAGGTGATGACATTCAGATGTGTGGGGAATCGTCTATGGGAACGAAGGGTCTCCACTAGTGCTAGCAGTTCTACTCTAGGTGAGTGCAATGCAATCACCTTATATGAGAAGGCAAATAACATTGGGATCACAGAGCATGAGGGGGGGTGGTCGTAGGCATGCTGAAGATGAGTGGGTGAGCAACAGACGAGTAGGAGAGAAGATGAGTTACAAGAGTTAGAGGAGGGAGCATGGAGCAAAGTAGAGGAGGGGCGGAAAAGAGCTAGAGGATGGGTGTGGAGCAAAGTAGTAGAGCATGTGGAGCAAAGTAGCAAAGCATGGGTAGATCAGAGCCACGTAGTAAAATGGCAAATGCCATGGATCTTATATATATTATAAAGTTTGAGCCACCGTGGTGGCTGGAGCTCGGGGTTCCATCCATATTTATTGCAAGCCACCGCAGTGGAATCCCCCAGACAGGATGGTAATTATGAAGAAGATGCCATGTGGTACCACTTCGGTGGTGGTTGGTAATTAACTGCTAGCCCAATGGAATCTTAGCCACGACAGACATGGCTGATGAGAGCCACCATAACCGGGTAGTAATTCCCACAAAGGTAAATCATGATGCTCTAATCACTCATTACCATGCACTCTAGTTCTCTAATTGAGCATGCGAGCCCAGTGACTGGTAATTTTTACTACACACGTAGTGATCATACATGCTAAAGCGTGGTGGTGGTGGTGGCACGTTGGAATCAAAGCCACGACAGATGCTTTAGTAATCCAATGGAATGTGGCTTTATGGGCCTTGTATGTGGCCATCAAGTATGGTAGTGTATTCTCCTGATCTCAGTCTGCCTATCCAGTCTGCCTATCCATGGTGAAGCATGTGAAGCACTATTAGAGGATACTGCAAGTCCACTAATATTTTGTGATTACTGCTGTGAATTCTGTGCAGCATTTCCATTTTGTGCATCTATACGATCAATCACATTTACTGGTTTATACCAGTTGTTCATCTCATCAAAAACAACATCTCTGCTCACTGTAAACTTACGAGACCAACCGTGAAACTATTTTTGGGGCCATTTTGGGACTATGATGCGATGCGCTCCTGGGTGAATATTTGAATTTTGCCTAGACGACCTATCATCACCTAGAATTCAAGGTTGTCTTGGAGAGACCACCGTGCTGGTTCTTGGAGTTATAGCTCCGTTACCTATTTTTACGTATTACAGGAGGAGGTCTATGGCAACCAATGCACAGCAAACAGAAGGAGATCTATGAAAGCCACTGCATTGGTTCTTTAAGTTATATATTTTTATACCAAGGAAAATGTATTCTGTTGTGCAACCAAGAAAAATGCAATTGACGATATGGCCCTTGAGGGGTCCCTTTAATTTCTTTTTCTTATCCTTTTGCTCTCTCTTTAGCTTGTAGCAGTCCTTTTCCATATGGCCCTTCTTGCCACAGTGGTAACACTCAATGTTCTGTGCCTTGGATTTGCTACGAGGCTTCCCTCTTTCTTGGGACTTCCCCCTGAACTGTGATCTGCCCCTTTGCACATTTAAGGCTGCATCCTGCTTGTTGCCATCCATAGACTTCCGTCTTATCTCCTCGGCCAACAAGCTACCCACAATATCATCAAATTTCAGTACTCCACCAGGTGCAGAGTTACTGACAGCTATACGGAAGGTATCCCATGAGGATGGCAATGAATATAAGAGAAATATTGCCTTAGTCTCCGCATCAAAATTCATCTTCTGAGCCTGAAGCTAGCTGAAAATAATATTGAATTCATTCAAGTGAGAAGCAATGGAGACCCCTTCCTTCATCTGCAGCTTAAACAACCTCTTCATGAGGTAAACTTTATTAGAGGCAGTTTCCTTTTCATAAGTGGCGCACAGTTTCTTCCACAAATCTTCCGTAGTTTGCTCATTTACTACTGTCAAATAAACTGACTATGCAAGATGAAGTCTAATAGTAGATTTTGCTAATGCATCCAACTCATTCCAATCATCCTCAGACATATTTGCAGGCTTAGCTTCAATCCGTGCCAAGGGTTTAATCTGCTTCTTTTGAATAAGCACATCCCTTATTTGTTCTTTCCACAAAGAAAAGTTTGTCCCATCAAACTTTTTAATGCTAAAAAACTCCTTTTCAGACATGGAAGAGGATGCCATGATGCAAATGAAGCAAAAATCCCAAATGCTAGTGCCTACAAGAGAGAATCACACCAAATACCAGGTGCACCCAAATGTGTATGCCACAATAGAGTGAAATATCACCAAAACTCATGTCTCAAAGCATCTGACTCATGTGCATATACTATGCATCCATATGAGCAAATCTGGCCCAAAAGAAAATCCAACTGCAATGGCAATCCAAAATGCCAATACATGCCAAATGACTCAACCATAAACACCATCCACTGGCATATGCATTAATAATATCTCATCCAAGAGAGCATAGCACTATCATTGCATCACCTGCAATGTGTCAAAGCTATCCCTCAGCATAAAATAACATCCATGTGCAAAGCGTCCATAAAAATAGCATCCCACAAGGCAATTTGGGCCTATGAACGCATCCAATAAGGACCACAATGCATCCAAATGGCCTATAAATCATCCACTGCAACCTAATACACACCACGAATGATCGCACACTGCTCAAACTGCAACCAGAGTGCTCTGCATAAGGTATGCTCAAGAAATCATAGTCCCACGGTAATGACCGCTACTGAAAATGAACCTGAGATGCCTCAAAACATGGGCGCCATTGCATAATCGGACTCAGCAAGAAAATCTGCAAATATCTCTCTTCTGCCAGAACTCCAAAATCCTAACTGATGAGTGAGAAATGGGAGTCAACACTTATCCACTGCCATGTGGCATAAATCTAAGGTTTCAAAACCTTAGAATGAAAAATGCATAACAGAGAGACGAAATCGAATACACAGAGATCTATAACTCTGAAAATCCTCCACCGAATCGCGTAAGAACTGACAGGTAGGGGTTTTTGGGTGTCCGGAACGCAATGGGACGGACGGTTTTGGAAACTGTGGTCTCAATCACTGGGTTCAACACACGGACTGAAAAACGTTTTTGGAAATAGATGTTAGAGTTAGCTCAAATGTCCACCTCTCATGTAACCCACCGATATTCTGTGTACCCAATGTTGTAAGGCCCCCATATGAGGAGAAGCCATGATGGGTATCAGATATTGGGAGGGATCCCCAATTTAGACACTGGAAGGGGTCTTAGAGTAGACCAGATGGTTATGAGACGGCTTAGGAGCCAAGAGTAGATACCCGTCTGCAAAAAGGGGGGGTTCGGGGGGGCGATAGCCCCCCCGATAGCAGGGGGTCCGGGGGGCGCAGGCCCCGGGTGGGGGTCTGGGGGCAAAGCCCCCAGCGGCAGGGTCCGGGGCAAGACCTATGCGCGATCCTTCATCTGCCCGCCGGCATGTTTTCTAAAGGGTCGGCTGGTCTTCCAGGCCGACTGTCTATTAGGCCGACTGCCTATTACAGGGCCGACCGTCAACCACTTACACTATATAAGTGGCCACCCCCTATCATCAGATCACCAGTTCTTCACGCTCATAGTCCTCCATCTAGCATCTGTCTAGATCACCATCGAAGCTCTGTCTGTAGAGCGCACGGGTGGACAGCCAACCATCAGTTGTATCAGCAGTTTGGTATATCAGAATTTTTGTATTCTCTCCAGCTTTCCATCGTGTACTTGCGTTTTGTTGTTATCTTCCGCTGCGTACTATTTTCTTACAATAGAGCTGTTTGTAAACTCCACCGGAGTGTGAATGATGAGCAACATAGAAGTTTTAGGACCTCCTAAGTCCACCGGAACTGATAGATTTGCAAATGGTTGCTCCAACCTTGAGTTCCAACACCCAGGCAAAAAAACGCAGAAACTAACATAGTGAGCCAGAAATCTAATGAAATGATCCCAGATTCAAGAATGATTTGTTTCCAAGCTCCTGAAGTGAAGTGGACACCAAAAGCAAGCAATAGTTGCCTCTACAAGTCAATACGGAGTCTCTGTCATCGAACGAAACAGGGAAAAGCTCAAAAAACGCCTTTTTCTTTGAAAACACTTAACAGGCTCTCAAAACCACTTCGCAAAAACAAAGTGACTTTTCCAAAGGTTTCTCCAAGGTCTCTGCACACTCGGATGCAAGTAAAGTCACCCACAAAGCTTCCCACAGAGCTTCTCCTTCCTCTCACAGAGCTGCTGAGCTTCAAGCATTCATGCACGCTCAGCTAGGTCACCCGGGCTCTGATACCAGTTGAGAGTGCTCTCAACGGAAGCAAGAACGGAAGAGGGAGAGAGAGAAATAGAGAGCCACACAAGTTTTGGTGGGTGCAGAACACCCTAATCTTCTTTTTTATTCATTTATATATGTGTTTGAGTATTGTACATAACCGGGGTAAAGGCATAGTGACCTTTAACCCCCACAGGCTTAAGGTCGGGCAATCACAAAGCAGTGTGCTGGGGGCTAAATTCAGCTCCAACAGACACAGGATTTGCTGCAATCTTGATCATAGTGAAATGTTGGGAAGCTCTATCAGCTACTCCTCTTGCTACTTGGATTGTGACTGCAAGTCAAGCTACTCCAAAATAAAACACGAGAAAGAAGAAGTAGTAAGCTCATCACAACTGGTGATTACTTCACCCACATCCTGCACACCAATGATTCTAAAGTTATTTGTTGGGGCGAGATGGACGTTTCTTCGGAGCCCTCAGTCCTTGATGGTGAATTCGAAGCAATCTATGCTGAAAGGTTTCATGTTTGTGGAATTGTTTTTGGCAGTAGGGGGATAATCTATTGGGGCAACAACATGCATGGGCAAGCGTCACCTCCGAAAGCTTTGAGCATCTCTGTGATCACGACAAGTTGTTTGTTTTCTTGTGGCTTAAGGTCGGACACTCATGAAGCAGTGTGCTAGGGGCAAAATAGACACACGATTTGCTGCAATCTTGATCATAGTGGAATGTTGTAGTCCACGCATGGTAAGAGAAACACCCCCCATGAACCCACGTTCTCAATCCTGTAACGGCCTACCTGAATAGCATAACCACATTTAGAATATATTATTATTTGAACATATAGAACCAACTCATGAGTTGTGTGCTATGAAAAAGTGCTCAAAGCACAGTGTCCTAGACAATGCTTTTTATGACATCTTCCCATGCTAAGACCCTGGTAAAACATGCGTATTTCTATGTTTTCGATCATGCATCATGCATAAATGTTAAACAATAAGCATCAGTATGTTTCTACCATATGGTAAGTGTTTGATGGGTGTAATTATTTGTAGATGCCTTGATTTAAGTAACATCCATGTGTAGCAAAGCTCGATGTCACTCGGATATCCTTTGGTTGGGCATGCATATTTTCTTGTTTTTAACCATGCACCATCCATGTGTTACAAAATATGCATGAGTGAGCTCCCATAACATGTGTCTATGCCATGGATGGGTGTGGTGTTTTGCAGCGGCTCTTGTGATTAAAAATGTTCATCCAGATATTATAGAACCGGACTAAAAACACTAAACGTGGTAAAAAATGTTGATGTTGACAATTCTTAAAAAAATGCTTATTTTAACACTGTCATATTTCCTAAAGGATTATTTGATCTTTTTCTTACGTTTCCATCAATGCTTTTACAAGGACCCCAGTTTTGACATTTTATTCAACATTTAGGGTATTTTTGGCTCAACTATGTGTGCTTTTTTTGCCACTTGCATAATACATGTGTATTTGTGGTTACAAAAATCTAATGATTATTTGAAGATTGATTTTTCTATCTCCTCAATTCATAATAAGTATTTGCGTGGATGCCACAACACCTCTCTACTATGTGTTTGCCCCGTTGTAATCCGATCAACCAGTGCCTCTGTTGGATCTCTGTTGGCCAGTGTAGTTGGATCTCTATTGGCCGACGCAGTTGGATCTCTGCTGGCTTTGACATCGGATCTCTATGGGGGGCTGACATTGTTTAGTATTCCAGCTATGGCAGATCATGCATGCATTTCTGAGTGTCATTCGCACTGAGCGGATCTTGCATGCGGATTTGCAATATACTATATGTGGTTTTGACTACAACGGCCGAATCTGAGTTGTAATTATTTTATGTGTTTCAGGTTGCTTGCCAATGTAGGTATGCAAGATGTGGAGGAGAATACAAAGTACATTAGGTTGATTCATTTCTGACATTCTTGTTTAGTGTAGTAGATTTCATTCCCCACATCTGACGAGCATTTCTATGCTTTGCCAGATGTTTAAGGGGTTTATTAATAATAAGTAAATGGGGGCTTATCATTTCAGTCAACTCATAGCTGTACCGAAACGATATAGATAGGTCATGTAACTTGCTCTGTGCATGCGAGTCTCATTTTATTTATGCATGCGTGTCTATTTAATCGTGCTTTCTCTTCTATTCTACACGAGTCTTGCTAGTTAGTGTTGTGAAGGTCTCCTTCTCTGCTTATGAGTCTTGCGAGTTGTGGTTCACTCGTTTCAGACGTCGAAATGGCCGACTGTGAAGGTCTGGAGCTTTCGTAACTCTTGCCTGAAAGAAGTGCTTTTGATTGAACTTCTGCTTGTTTCAAAGGCAGTCTCCTGTTTGTTCTTCCCATGCTTGCTGTCCTCTTTATGAACTTCGTCTAAGCTGACATAAATGTTGGGCAGTCTCATGTTCGTTCTGCTCGTGCTTGCTATCCTCTTTTCGAAGGCTTGCTTACTATTGATGTAGTAGCTTTGTTTAGCTCTTTGCGTATTTGTATGTCCTTATCCAAAAGTTTGTTTGTTGTTGTAGTTCATTTGCTATATGGTTGTTATTATAAGACAGTAGCATTGCTTGTGTGTTTTGATTTGGACTTGTATTGTGAACTGTGCTGGTGTGTTTCTATGGTAATGCAATGTGCCTAAACCTTTAATGGTGTCATTTTACTTCGTTGTGCTTAACTGTTACTTGAATGGTTTGCTTGCTTGAATAGGTATTTTAGGAGCCCCCAACATTTATACATTCCTTTTAAAATAAACAGTTCTAAACTTGTCCATTTCAAAAATTATTATCCTCTGTAGAGGAACAAAGTATTTCATTGTTCAAAGTTGTATCTTACTTTTTGGATATGTAATATACATACTTTTAGAAGCACTCGCTTTTTTAATACTAATGCCATGGTTCCCATTCATATATTTCAATTTGTTTAATATTCTCTTTTGTAACTATTTCAATTCTAACACTAAGTTCAAACTTGTTGAAAAGATTAGTAATATATTCGAGCATTTTTTTAGTCATTCTTGTTTGAATTATGTTGGTTGTACCTAATAATTGATGTCTTTTTTAGGTGTTTTATTTTAATTAAGCAAGCATATACATTATTTTTTTAGTTTTAAACATGTAATTTATAGCCATTGAAAATTAGTGCATGGCTTGAATGAACACTCTTCACTTAATTACTAATAGTATTCTGTAATATACATACTTTCAGAAGCACTCCCTTTTTTAATACTAATGCCATGGTTCCCATTTATAAATTTTAGTTTGTTTAATATTCTCTTTTGAAACTGTTTCAATTCTAACACTAAGTTCAAACTTGTTAAAAAGATTAGTAATATATTCGAGCACTATTTAAGTCATTCTTGTTTGAATTATGTAGGTTGTACCTAATAATTGATGTCTTTTTTAGGTGTTTTATTCAGTTAAGCAAGGATGATATCGGCTATTTTTGCTTTGAGAGTGTTAATTTAGGGGGCAAGAAAACATTACTTCAAATTAAAATACAACATCCACACATGAACATTTTTCCATGCACAACAAGTACTAATTTTGGTAGAAGGAAAATATGGAGTGATCAAATGGAAGCAAGTTTGAGCAGCTTAGAAGGAAGAAACAAGTCAATCAAAGAATGATGAACACCATGAAAACTCTTTACCCTACAATTAATATATCTTACACCTCGATTAGAAGGAAAGTTTCACAATTAAAAAAGACATTGACTGAAACAAAAGACAATGAGTGTGTTGAAGCATTCCAAGAGAAGAACAACACTAGTGTTCAATCCACTTCTACCTAAGGCTTGTGAACAAAAAGAAAATGAGGAGATTCAATCACTATTGCTCAAAAGCTCAATGAAGAAATTTACATGTCCTTGTTCCATCATTGTTCGAAACATGTTAAAAAATATTTGAAACAAATAAATGACACACCAACAAATGATTGCTACTCGGTCCCTACAACACTAACACATCTCTAACTCCCCTAACAAATTTGACTCCTTTTTTGGGAGCCCGTATCACGGCCGTTTAAAGACCAAATTGTACCCGGATTGAACCCAGATTTCATGCATGTAAAGATCTATTGTAAATGAAGTTTTTTGAAGTGTGTAACCATCAATTTTGGGCTCTGATTTAGACCTACCACTTGCTTATTTTTTACCATTTTCGGGTCCATGAAGGTCGAAATCATAATCAGACTTCGCAGTCATATGCACCCACCTAAAAGTCACAAATAGGACTTGTTTATGCACCTGAGATCAAGAAAAAGACTAGAACCTACCTACTTCTGGGAGCTTTCTTCAACCCTCGCTGCTCTTCAAGAATTCAACCTCTTACCATCAAGAAGTAGCATGGAGGACATAACAATTCAAGAAGCAATAAGTAGCGACGATCAAAGTCCTTCAAAACACCTTAAAGAACAAAAAAACCACAACAAAAAAAACAATGGCAGATGACACTTTGGTAAATTGGAAATGCCAAAGTACAATGGACGAGGGGACCCTGGCAGGTTCCTTTAACTCTTCGACGCAACATGTTGTGCTAGAGGCAACTAGTCAAATGAAACCAAAGCTACTTGGTTCCCAATGGCTCTAACCGATGAGGCTTCAAAATGGTACCTTGACCTTCTCGTAGAGGAGAGAGCCACATGGGCACTACTGTCTGACCAGTTCAGAAGAAGATTCCAAATAGAAAGGCTACAAGATGACCCCGAATTACAACTCGGCAATATAGATATGCAAGAAAGAAAAGGTCATAACATACCTAGGAAGAATGAAAAGATTAATAGCAAAATGTGATCCCCATCCGGATGACAAGTACCTCATAACATGGTGAAAAAATCCATTCGCAAGGATATGAAAAAAATCGGCAGAGCTATGCACATTTTAGCGACACTCATGAAGCTGCAATTGACATTGAGGACGGCATGACCGATTCTGACAGTGACAGTGATGGCTATAAATCAAGTCATCGTGACAAGAAATCTTCAAAGAAGGGAAGCACTTCCCATAAAGATCGCACCACCAAAGACAAAGTGGAAGCCATGGCCGTAAGAGTAAAAGAAGAAATGATGTAGGCCATCGAGCAAAAGTTGTGTGTCTCTCAGCCACCACAATACCCATGGAGAGAAAATATTTGGTGCCCACATTGTATGGCCAACCATACAGCCAATAAATGCCCAATCTTGAGAAATAGACTCAACCCACCAGAAGTGGCTCAGCCCCCACACTTATGGTGCCCCATTTGCAATGCTACTGGGCATGATTTAAATACTTGCTTCTACAATATGAGGGTAGCACCATCCTGGCCCCAACAATCCCAACAGTCACCGCAAATCCCAGTGTATAGACAACCGAGACTGGCACCCAATGCACAAGTGCCACGTCTCAACCCACTCATGGTGAGAACACAAGTGCCTCAACTAATGAGGAATCCCAATCCTCCACAATATCCATGGGCTCCCAATCTTGTTCCAGTAGTTTCGGTGCAACAACTCCAAACTGAAGAGCTAGAACCTCACTATGAGTATGAAACAGAATACCCTATATACTACATGGATGGTGCCAAAGGACTAATTATCCCCATGTATGCTAATCAAGTAAGGCCCACCATATATCGAACACCCATCAAGTGTTTTGGTTGTGGAGAAAACCACCTCATAGCAAAATGCCCACACAAGGGTAACCCCATTTCATTCCAACCTGTGTGCAGGGAATGCAGACTTGGACATTCTTGCATGGATTGCCCACTAAGAACAAAGCCTCAACCAACCACGAAAGTAAAACCTAAAGTACCCATGGGGATGATAAGTGTGGAAAATCACAGTATGGCAACATGAAGTGTGGCATCACAGCCAGTCTTGACCATAACAAGACAATAGAAAGAAGCAACACGAAAAAAACTCCTTTTCACTCAAAAAGCAATGAGCCTTCTAGCAGAACAAGCCATGCCAATCCCACAACACAGTGAGACCATGCCTAGCACATCCATGGAAAGTGCCACCCAAGGAGCCAAGGAAGCATACACCAATGCTGAAACTGAAAAGATGTGCTACCAAGCCTTGAAGCAATGGGTTCAACAAGAACAAGAAAAATTTGAGGCAGACAGGATGGCAACAGTAGAGGTCAGAGCACCATCAACACCTAGCATTTGACATAGTGATTGATCCCAACATCTTCCAAGAGGTAATATAGCAACATGCAAAACATCCCCAATTGGATGGCACCACACTAGCGAGCTTGATAAGCTGCCTAGTCATGATCCCAATTGGGACCTTACTAAGAAATTGCCCTACAATGTGGGAAAGTTTCAAGGGATGGATCGAATCTTCACAATACTTCCCCCCAACTGAAGAAGAGGAAAATATAATTTCAGTAAAATTCGGTGCTCGGGATGACATAAAAAATGTAACCATTCCGTTGGAGCATAAAGCCTTTGGTCAATACCTAGCAATAGTGGACGGCGAAGCCAGAGTAATCATTCTAGCAAGAGAGCTATATGAAGAATGGGGCCTACCTCTAATGCAGAAGGCCACATTTAACATCTGCCTAGCTGACCACACGAAAATGAAGCCATTGGGTATCATTGACAATGTGTCAACAAAAATTGTTGGAGTAAGATTCATGCTCCAATTTACTATCTTGGATCTTCCCAAGGCCACCACAGCATACTAGATATTGTTGGGAAGACCATGGCTTCGAGAAGCGTCAGTACTCGATGATTGGTGCACCGATAGGATCACTATCCAAAATAGAGAAACCGCTGTCAAGATAAATCTGGGAGCAGGGAAAATCAAACCCAGTATTCCTAGAAATGTTGGACACTTCTTCCACTACAGCCACCAGTCATGCATCCCCTGAACCTACCAATGCACAAAAGCCCATAGAAGGGGATACACAAAGTGACATCAACAATTGGATACAGACGTTGGCTACAATAGATAATTGTAAAACAACACATCTAATGTTGCCAGATGTGGATGCCCAAATGATACAACTAGAAGCACCAATATGGGATGATGAATCATAAGTAGTGGAAATGCTAGTCTTCATGACAGGCGTTGAATGGGATAGTGACGCTGAAGAGTCCATAATAGAAGGCTAAAGGACCAACATAGAGTGGGATTTGGAAACATAAGCTAATAATGCATCCTTGGAAGGCCAAGTATTTGACAATGACTTGGCAATCTTATAGGCACTCATGGCCATTGAATTCCCCAAGATTGACCCTCCATCACAATTCAAAAGCAATCGGTCCAAAAGAAAAAAGGAGGGTGTACAGTGCCACAAGGACAAGATAGAGCATTTCAATGAATTCGAAAGAATGCAGACAAGAGTGGTATAATTGTGCTTGACTAAGCCCACAAAAGCACCTGAGTCCCCAAGTTTTAAATGGGATCCTGAAGGGCTTGAAGATCTTTGTATGGCCAAAGAACCATTTCTTGGAAGTGCAACTCTTATTGAAAATCCATCACTGGTCTCACAAAGCAAAAAGCTTAGAAAGTTCAAACCCAATGTAAGAATGAGGAGTGAAAAGGTGAATAGTAACAAAAAAGAAGAACAAGGGAACACAGGTGAATTGGACCAAACATATTCCAGTGGAGCTAGAAGCCAAGCAAGCACCTCAAAGTGCCATGAAGGCCTAAGGGAAGCTCTCAATTACTTCAAAAACTACACTAGAGGAGAAGCAACAATAGCAATGCCTAGGCCAGTCAAGGAATCAGAGCTCAAAGAAACAGAGAATATTGAGTATACCCCAGTTTATGAAGGACCAGCCAAGACAAGGAAACTAAATCTTGCCTTGGATAGTGAAGAAGAAAAGCCTGTGTACATCGGTGAACAACTCACTCTAGAAGAAGAATATGAATTGAAAGCATTGCTAATGGAATATAGAGATTGCATGGCTTGGTCCTACAAAGAAAAGGGATTTCCCCAGAAGTTGCAGTACATACCATACCAATAACGGAAGGATCCAAACCAAAGGTATGTGGACCTTACAGGACAAATCCCAAGTATGGCACCCATGTCTATGAAGAACTAGAAAAACTACTTGAGGCTGGTTTCATTTATGAGATCGAGCATACCGATTGAGTGTTACCAATTGTGATTGTTCCTATGAAAAACAAGAAGCTTAGAATATGTGTGAACCTCAAGAACTTCAATGTAGCAACAATCAGAGATCATTATCCCCTACCATTGATTGAAACAGTTTTAGAAAGGGTAGCAAGATTTGAAGTGTATAGCTTCTTGGATGGGTTCAACGGGTACAACTAAGTACAAATTGCACCTCAAGATCAAAGCAAAGACAATGTTTGCCACAGAATGGGGCATTTTTGCATACAGAGTCATGACATTTGGCTTATGCAATGCTCCATCTACCTTTCAAAGGGTAATGTACACCGCCTTCGAGGAATTTCTCAACAAGTCCCTACAAGTCTTCCTCGACGACTTGTGCGTACACTCAAAAAAAAAGGATCACTTGAAATGCTTTGAAGAAGTGCTTAAAAAATGCGAGTATGGAATCTCTTTGAATCCTCTAAAATGCCAATTCTTGGTCACACATGAGTAGTCTTGGGACACATAGTCTCTCGACCTGGGATTGCAACAACTAACATGGACAAAATAAAGATCATCATGGAACTTCCCGCCCGCTAAATGCCAAGGGAATTCAAGTCTTCATGGGACATGTTGGATACTATAGAAGATTCATACTGAGGTATGCCATGATTGCAAGGCCCCTATACAAGCTCCTAGTCAACTTCAAGCATTCAAAACCCTCAAGTGGACAGACGAATGTGAACAAGCATTCAAAACCCTCAAGTGGAGATTGATCATAGCCCCTATTCTAATGGCACCAAATTGGGACATCGACTTTCATGTACATACTGATGGTTCCAATTATGCAGTAGGGAGTGTGTTATGTCAACCTAGCAAACACAACAAATACTACCCAGTATACTTTGCAAGCAGACAGCTAAATGATGCGGAGGTGAATTACACTACAATAGAAAGAGAAGCCTTGGCAATGATCTAAAGCATGAAGAAATTTTGACACTGTCTATTGGCTACTAACTTTATCTTCTACACAAACCATCAAGCCTTATTATATCTTGTGAATCGTCCATGTACCACAGGCCAGATCACTCGATGGCTTCTACTGCTACAAGAATTCAATTTCAAAATCGTGGTGAGAAAAGGAGATCAACATTTCATTGCCGATCACATGTCACGATTGAGGACAGGAGAAGAGTCAAAAGGAATAGAAGATGACCTACCAGATGCTGCATTATTTCAAATAGACACTATGCCTGATTGGTGTGTAGACATCATTGTGTATTTAATGGCAGGAAGACCACCTCCTAAAATGAAAGCAGTGGATGCTAGGAAACTAATTCTAAAAGCTGCACCCTATCAACTCATTGCAAGACAACTATACAAGATGGGCAAGGACCACATTTTAAGGAGATGTGTGATGCCACATGAGATCATGCCGATCCTCAGTGAAGCACATGAAGGCATTGCAAGTGGACATTTCCAAGAGGAAGCAATAGCAAGAAAAGTCCTTCTCGTAGGATACTGGTGGCCAACACTTTGGTCAGATGCCTATGAATATGTCAAAAGCTGTGATGTATGCCAACGAAGTTCTAAAACACAACACAAACACTTTAATCCCCTAACAATAGTCATTGCACAAAAACCCTTTGAAAAATGGGGGATTGATTTTGTGGGTCCCATCCATCCAGTAGCAAAAGGAACACAGGCATGCCACATCATTGTGGCCACATACTACTTTACTAAGTGGGTTGAAGCTCCGTCAGAAAGGCAGATGCCAAAAGCACAGCAAGGTTCTTGTATGAGAATGTGATCACCTGATTTGGATGTCCCATTGAAAATAGAGGCACACATTTTGTTGAGGTCATGCAAGAACTCTTGTCTGGCTTTATGGTGATCCATAGAAAGAGCACACCTTACTACCCCCAAGGGAATGGGTAAGCCGAATCCACCAACAAAATTCTATGTATTGTCCTCACCAAGGTAGTAGAACCAAAGTGTTCTGATTGGGCAGAGAAACTAAATGTAGCCTTATGGGCATATAGAACCACACTCAAGGTCAGTACAATAAATATACCTTTTCAATTGGTGTACGGCCTTGAAGCTTTGGTCCCATTGGAATTTGTAATACCTAGTCTACACATAGCAGTACAAGAATGTATGGGAGATCATGCATTGTTGAAAGAAAGACTCTACCAATTAGAGAAGCATACAGAGACTAGATTAGTTGCCTACCATGCCATGACAATAGAAAAATGAAGAAGGAAGGCATGGTTTGATGAAAACCTCAAAGACAAAGACATCAAGGAAGGTGACCTAGTTCTGCTATAAAATACAAAAGTCCACAAGGGCAAGCTCAAATTTCTAGGTCAAGGACCCTATAGAGTCAAAAAAATGAATCCCATCGGAGCTGTGCTGCTAGAAACACTAGATGGAGTCCAGTTCAAAACAACAATAAACGGGAGCCAACTGAAGCGCTACTACATCAACATGCAAGCCATCCCCGACAATAATGAAGATTTGGGGGTCCCAAGTCTCCATAGTTAGGACTAGATTGTTTCACAAGCACTCACTAGCATATGTATGCCTTTGCACATATAGGTAGTTTCAATTGATTTCAACCTAGGGCTCAGAGGTAATGACTAAGTCCTAGCTGCCTTATGATTCCCTTAGCAAATTAAGCATATAGGAGGAATGTCTACCTCACTAAGTCATGCATAGCTGTGGGTGCACACGTTTCGAGCACCACGAATAAATTGCACAAATAAAAGCCCCAAGAAATACTTGTTTTTGATCCACACACACAACACCCTCATCACAAAAAGAGTAAAATGCATTAGCCACTCACAAAAGAAACATGCACTCTTGGCACATGGCACTATATTGACATTGTCAAACCAGGACTTGATTCATGTGTGCAATGCCAAGGTGAAGACAGTCCAATAATATGGGAAAAAGGTCTACAACGCCATCGGCAAAGCGACACCATGCCAAATAGCCTAAGCCTCAACCTCAACAGCCCTCCTCAAATCACCAACCTGAAGAAGGGACACGGTGCAAAATCACCTACCTAGAGGTCAGCACCAAAACGACCACGGCTAGTGGTTTTGGATAGTGATATTGATGAGCAAATAAATGCAACAAGCCAAGAAGAAATGCCACAGAACCAAGGGATACTAGAGGCAGGAGAAATTGAGCCAGAGCAATTGACTATGCAGGATGCAGGTGCAGAACACCTTGAGGACTAGGAGCTAGCAACAGATGGAACAATACAGCTTGTATGGCCATGAGTCTCAACATTCCCCATGTCACCCAATGCTTACAACTTCTTGCAGTCAAAGGGACTAGGTAGTCTTTTTTAGAAGCTAAAATCCTTCTCATCAACACCTACTATGACAGAATACATTTGTCAATTCATAACATCATATAAAAGCAGAGAATTGGAGAAAGATAAGTATGGAATAGTAACATATAAAGAAAAGACCTTACAGATCTACCTCAGTAGATTTACTATATGTAGGAAGCTTTCTCATTTCCAAATGCACAAGAAGAATATCCAAAGAAACATTTGGATGTAAGATTCTCTGAAATTCAGGATTTATTCTCACCTAACACAAAGTCACAAAGCGGGGGAATACGCCATGATATGATTCTGGACCCCATATGCAAAGAGGCACCTAAGTTTTTGGCTAACATTTTCAATCATTCAGGAGTGAGAAAAAACTATATGTTAGTAAAAACTCTTACACTCCTTGGTAGAGAAAAACTATAAGATTGGGCTCAACACATATCCTTGCTGCTAACCAATTATGCATCCACTACCTATAATGGTAAAATCTATGTTGCCCATCTATTGGCCATAATAATTGGGTTTGCAATAGAGTAAGAGGATGACTCTACACCCCTCTCAACACAAGATATAGAGGACTTTGAAGCATTGATATTATCGCCAGAATGGGAATTAAACCCTCCACCTACTCTCAATGAAGATAGCATGGAAGGGCAACAATCCGAACGGACTCCAGAGAATGACAATGTGGAACTCTGCCAAAGAATACAGCAACTCAGTTTAGTCTTGCTCCTGCAACAGAAGGACTCAAGCATGGAAATCCAAGAGGATACCATTCCACATAATGACTTTGCAAGAGATCCAAATGGCATACCTCTCCAAGAATCACAAGTCCCCAATGTTGATGACTCCACGACTCTAGTCACAATCCCCAAATGTCTCTAGTGGCACCATACAACAGGCTGTTGTTCAAGACATAGATCAAAATTCCACATGGGCACATGGGAATCAACTGTATGTCTAATACAAGTAAGGCCATAGCACATTCTAGATTATACAACATCATAGCCAACAGTTATAACAATGGTCTCAATTATTTGCTACCATGGTGTCAGATGAGCAAGAAAGAGAAATGGAAAGACAAATGCTCCCATCACTCCAATCCAAGTTGTAAAGTGCCGATACTGAAATTACCCTACAAGCCACGGTTTCTCTCCAAGATAAACACATACAGCTATCTGATGCCTTGAAGCAAAAGGAAAAGATCGACTTATCCCTCTCCCATATGCAAGCCACTTGTGATGATATCAAGAAGGAATTGGTGCAATTAAATGAAAGATTACTACTTAAAGAGGATCAACTCCATGCCACATTAGACACAAACAATGAGTTGCAAAATAGCCTCAAAGAGGGTGAATATCAAATTCAAGCACTAGAGAAGGAAGGCATGGCATCAAGGGATATACTTGTGCACACCAAAGTAGAACTAGACGCTCAAGAACAAGAGATACTCCAACTTCACGTGCTTAATGATCAATTTCCAGGGCATCCAAAAGCAGCTCAATAATTCAATAGTCTAAAGCTTGCATACACCTCCACATTGGGTAAGTATAAAGATAAGTGCATGGAGTGGCAAAATCAAAAAGCAATAATTTCCAAGTTGGAAATTCAACTATTGGGTCAAAAAGCTGATGACGATGAAGAGGGGTCAGCACAAGATCTTTTGATACAAGGCATCACTACATTATACCAAGAGCTTGTTGCAGTTCTTCAGCAAGAGGATCACCTTGAAGGAAGAATACACATACTTTGGAAACGCTTGCAAATCAAAATGTTACATGCAGTATCTAGTCTTGATTGGACCAGACTAGTAAGCACAAAGAATCTCCCCGATCTATGCCAACACATGGATGAAGATGAGAGGAATGTGTTCTGTCTCTGAGTGCATGCAAATCTCATACGGATAAAGGCTGATGCAATACTATAGTAATATGAATGCTTGATGGGAAGCCCCCCTCTTCGGGTAGTAGCCAAACTCCTACATTTATTGCAACAATCACCAACAACTTCCATGGGATACAACTCCTAGGAGAATCCAAAATTAAAGCTGTCAATGCCTACCAAAAGCGACAAGGATCTGCCAGAGGAATTCGTGGTCTACCTTGAATCTAATCTCCCCTATCTTGCCACTCTCTATTCTGATCAACTCACATCCCTACCTAACTCCAGAACTATCCTCCATACCTTTCTAGAAATCCATGCTAATCCATATTCCTTGCCATGCCTCTTTGCCCATGCCTCTCAACACTATTTCCTAATCCAAGAATCTAACTCCTATCATCCAGTTACACCTAACTTTTTTCCAACACTTGATGATACATCCCTTGAGGATTATCAAGTTGCTAAATCGATTTGTCCTACTCTCCCTCCACTTTCCACTCTAGCATCCCTACTTCTAACTTCTCGAATTCACTACTTGCTTCGAACTCAAGCTTTTCCCCTATAACCTCTTCCTCTCCCCCAAGACCACATGTTCCTCCAATCTCCCTTGAGTTTTCAATGGAAGACACCATTAATGATTCCATCAATGAGATTCAAAAATTGGATAATCCAATTCGCACACCCACAAGGGAGTTGTAACAAGATACAGATAGGATTCCCCTCAGGGGGATCACTATGTATAAACCCTCTATATCACATGCATTCAAGAACTATTTCTAAAATCCCTTATTCGTAAAATTTTCATTAATAAAATGTACACCTTTTCTATACAAATCTGTAAATTTTTTCCAAAACTATTTTAAATAGACCCTTATGTATATTTATTTCTGTAACTTTTTGAAATAAAAAATATCCTTCTATTGAACTCATGTGATAGGGTTACATATGATGAGTGACCTCCCCCCGAGGGATTCCCATGCCTGGTAATCCCATTGGTGATTTTTGGAGGCAATACCCAAACATGCAGTCAAGAGGAGGATGGGACCTCTCAGGAATTTCAGTGAGTATCTGCCAAGCACAAATCACTCCAAACATCAGCATGAAATTGGAGCCACAGCCTACTTGGCATAGACCAAAGCTGCTAAATGAAAAGTACCTCCTTGAATACATGCAGGCTCCATATTCCTTTCGCACGCATCCCACATTTGATGTGGTTCCCCATCGCTACCGGTGGGATGCCAATCATCATGATCTAGATAATGCAGATGCACCTTGTAATTGGTTGTTAATCAATAGGAACTCTAAAATCAAATGGACAAGCCAGGAAACACTCATCAGAGCCTTGGATAGACATGCATCAATTATGCAAAGCAGTTATGGCAAAACACTCAAAGAAAGTGCAAGATACAGTGAAGCCTTAGCAGTCATCTTGGAGGTGTCCCTCACCATTGATGCAACCTCAGCTTCAATCCAAATCAATAGATAGATGCTCAAACAACAAGTCGCCTCTTTCAAAGGGCTATATCTCTTCGAGGGCATTATGTGTGTTTGTTTGAAGAAATGTTTGACACTGGCTTCTTAAAAATTGAGCAAGCAATCTATGGTGTTCATGGATTACAAGGAAAAAATCGATAAAAATCTCGCTCCATCTATCACTCCCGCCATCTTTACCATACTCATTGGGTAAAGACAACTGCATCACAACATCATCTACATAGCCAACCATAACCCGAGGATGGGTAATCAAATCGGTCCAGAGGAGTTGTTAACCCTGTGGCAACAAGGGCAAGAAGTGCAGTCTGGGACAACAACTATGAGAGCATTGTGTGTGTAGAGTAGCGGCAAAGCTCCACTTGTAATATCTTGAGCTTGAAAGATAGTATGATAAATCTTAAAGGATGAGGATAGCCAAAATCCTCTCTAGAAAAGATCCAATCATACTTGCAAAATCAGGATCTAGAGAGAAAAATACTAAATTTAGAGAGAGAAATACTAAAAGCCTACACTTTCGGAGGTCCCTCCATTTTGTGTAGAGACCCAAAAGGTCCCCCCACTTTGTGTAGAGACCCAAAAGGTCCCCCCCAAAAGTGGAGGAACTCCTGTCGAGCCTGAAAGATAGTATGATAAATCTTAAAGAATGAGGATAGCCAAAATCCTCTCTAGAAAAGATCCAATCATACTTGCAAAATGAGGATCTAGAGAGAGAAATACTAAAAGCCTACACTTTTGGAGGTCCCTCCATTTTGTGTAGAGACCCAAAAGGTCCCCCCACTTTGTGTAGAGATCCAAAAAGTCCCCCCACTTTGTGTAGGGACCCAAAAGGTCCCCCTAAAAAGTCAAGGAACTCTTGTCCAACAACTCTCCTACAAAAGAGGTCCCACCACAGAGGTACCTACAGATTGAGTAGAGACCAACATGTATAAATATCTCTCAATGGAATGAAGCTCCCACTCTTTGGGGTTCAGTGTTCAAGCTCACTATTGTGTTCATGCGATTGATCTCCATTGCGTCCATGCTCTCTTACACTATCGTGTTCTAGCATGCCCTTACCCTTTTGCACTCTCTACCCTTGAACTCCCTCCTCCTCCTTCCTTCCTCTTCCTCCCTCCTCCTCCTCCTCCTCCCTCATCATTATCCTCCTTCTCCTCCTCCTCCCTCCTCCTCCTCCTCCTTCCTCCTCCTCCTCCCATCTCCATCTCCTTCCTCCTCCTTCCTCCCTTTTCCTCCTCTTCCCTCCTCCTCCCTCCTTCTCCTTCTCCTACCTCCCTCCCTCCCTTCTCCTCCCTCCTCCTCCTCCTCCCTCCTCCTCCCTTCTCCTCCTCCTCCTCCTTCTTCCTCCCTCCTCCTCAACCCTTACCCCTCGAATCCGCGAAGGAGACTAGCTCTCCACTCCTCAACCTTGGACTCCTCCTAAACCTTGCAACCCCCTCTGAACCCTGGAACTCCTAGTTAACTCTCTCAACCCTATCCCCATTTCTAACCCTGAAATCCCCTTCTAAACCCTTGAACTCCCGTGGAGGCGAGAGCCTCCATCAATCGTTATAATCAAGCCCTCTTTCTCATTCATGCACGCATGAGATCTGCTTTCCATGCTTTAGCCTACACCTCTCACCGGAACATGACCTGAGGACCTATGCTACACTTGTGAACACCTATGCTACAACGAGCAATGACATGACTATAGAGGTGACCAACACCCTCGGAACTTGCACTTGGGTCAAACAGAGACAACATGGGCACAATCACAATCGAAGAGAAATCCACTCCAGATCCTCAATCGATGCAATGAATCCCACCTACAGTAGCCACTCTAGTTCAATCTTGACCTGCTCAGCCACATGCGAATTCATGCAGTAATGGTGCATTTTGGTGGGCATGGCATCCTTCTTCATCAGGTTAACTCGATGCTGGTAAAACTTCAGGTTGAGCCCCTATATATCAGAATAGTCCCATGCAAACACACCTGCAAACTTGGTCAACAGTAACACCAACTCCTTCTTGAATTCCTCTTCTAGGAGTGTGTTAATCTTCACAGGCTTGGAGCTCCCATCAGTGCCTAAGAACACCATCTCCAAAGTGTCTTCCTACACATGCATTACCCACATCATTCGCTCCTCAAATAGGACATCTTTCACATCCATGTCCTTAGACAATAAGTCCTCAATAGGTTGCACCTACAGTTGCGGTGACACCAAACCGGTCCTTAGTTCTGGAAAGTGGTATTGTGCCAAAATTTCCATGACATCAATTGTAAACAGTGGCACCAAGTTTGGGTTGCTGCGTAGAACTCTTCTTCATCGTCCTCTAGACCATCCGCCATGAATGTCTTTTTTAGAATTGTCTTTGCATGTGCAATCTTAAATTTATTTTTAATGTATTTGCAATCTATTAATTTACTTACATGCACTCTTAATGTATACAAAAGCAAAATGAAATAATAAACATCAAATCTTAATAGAACATGCAAAAAGAAATAATACTCAATTTTACTTAACATAGAAAAGGAAACAATGTTTTGTAAACGGGAGGAGAATATTATTTGAAAATGGTATTTTTATTTACATTGAGTAGTATCACAAAGATCATCAAAGCTTGAATGCCTAAGCTACTCTAGTCTATGCTTCTTCCTGCTTGGCTCAGATCCCTTTTTTTCTTGATGAAGCAGAGAGGGCTGCACAATTTCATTCTCTATAGCCAAGGGATCTGTAATGCCAGCTAGCCCTGCAATAGCTATAATACTATGAAGCAGACCAGATCGTGTGTCTGAGAACAAAAATAAAGCTACACTATGCCTAATCAAGCCAACACGATCGGCAGTAGGATGGATGGACCTCATCTTCACCATCCGACTGAGGACCCACAACTTCATGATGTTTATCTTTCCATCTGGTGATAATTGTTGATGGAACACCAAAATGTGTTGAGCCACTCTGTTGATGTAGTGGTTGATCGATGGCATCCCCCCACCAGAAGACCCTCTGGTTCCCCACTTGCGTTCGGCATACTCATCAACCCATAAAATATCATGCAACCAACATATTACATCAAAATCCAAAGATTATATAAATTTAAAAAATATCATTTTTCAATAATTAATAAGAATAAGGGTTTTTTTCCAAGTAAAGATCATATCTTTAAGAAATCTTATTTGGGAGGCCACTGGGACCCTAGCAACCATGCCTATAAATTTTATGCCCAAAAAGCCCCTGTAAGCCCAAAATTCGACATCATGTAGAACCTGATGGGCTCTGGTCGCATGATGTCGGATTTTGGGCTTGCAGGGGTTTTTTGGGCATAAAATTTATGGACATGGTTGCTAGGGTCCCAGTGGCCTCCCAAAAAATATTCCTTAAAGATATAATTTTAATATGTGAAAAACCCATAACCCTGTTTACACAAAGGAATGGGAGGGGCAAGTGGCAAGGGCATGTGTAAGGGGTAAGTGGCAGGGCAAGTGTGACAGTGGCAGGATGTCTTGGGTTCAAAATCATAACATTTGGTTGGGTTTTGTAACCTAAACCCTCAATCTTATTTTTCATTCCCTAAATCAAATTTGGGAGGCCTCTAACACCCTAGAAACCATGTCCATCATTTTCAAGCCAAAAATCCCCCTGTAAACCCTAAATTTGACATCATGCAAGACTAGAGCCTTGTTTATGCTAAAATAGGGCTCTGGTTGCATGATGTCGAATTTAGGGTTTACAGGGGGGTAGCAAAAACAGGGCTTTGGTCACATGATGTCAGATTTAGTGTTTACAGGGGGGTTTTTGGCTTGAAAATGGACATGGTTTCTAGGGTGTCAAAGGCCTCCCAAATTTGATTTAGGGAATGAAAAATAAGATGTGGATGTCTTGGGTTAAAAGTCATAAAATTTTATTGGGTTTTCTACTCTAAACCCTAAACCCTATTTTTTATTCCCTACCAGTTGAAGAAAAAGCAATGATTTTTGTTCCTAAAATGGACCCTAGAATTATACTGATGATTTTGAATCACATGATGAAGCTGGCAAAGCTACATACCTTTTCTGCCTCATCGCGGAGTGCGCCCAGAGTGCATCAGCTACAATGTCCAACTGGACTCCCTTTTGTGGTTGATCTTGAACTTCATGTTGGCTTGAGGTGCCAGCTTCTTCATCTCTGTCCCCAAACAATTCCCTCTTCAAATTCATGAACTACTCATCAAACATGTCGTGTACTCTAGTGCAGCATCCTCGATTGCCTTCTGTGTTAGTTGGATTGCCTCCAGATCAGTGAGGCTCGAGTCATCAAAGCATGCAATCTCATCGATTTCTGAATTCACTGGAGCATCAAAGTCAGTGACATCATCAAAAGTGTCATTCGAGAGCCGACAAAGCACCTCGTCTCTCGGAGACCGGTTTCTTCCATCACTTCCAATAGGGTAAGGTATTCCTCACCCTCAATCCTAATTGGATCAACCGAAGCAAGGTGTGGCTTTCTTGCTGCCTGATCTGGATTATAGGTAGAGGATGGATATGCATGAATCGGATATGAAGATAAGATGAACTCGCTTTCAACTTGCTCCTCAGCTAGGCTAATAGTATGCTCCTTAGGCTCCAAGTCAAGGTCTAGGTTATCTCCTCCACCACTTGTTGATGGACCTACTCCACCACTTGTGGATGCAGGACCCTCGGGCTACTTGCCAATATCCTCATCAAACTTGCTATTTGCAAGGAGAATAGTAAGGGTTGCATCTCTCTCGATCAAATGAATTGGGAAAGATGAATCATCCCCAATGGGAATAGCGTACTCATGGAGAGAGAGAGGGACATTATCCATGGCCCTACCTAGTGTCTTCTTGAAGTTAGCACTCTGGCAAAAGAGCTCAAAATATCTAATGAAACCCATTGGTGAGGGGAGTTAGCAATCGTGACAGATTGCCCATGGATAAGTCTATCAAAAAATTGAAGAGAGGGATTATCAGCAGGAAGGAGAGCTCTCAAGTGTCACTCAAGATGGAATGCTTTGCAGAAGATAGGATAAACCTGATCTGCAGAGGCATGGGAATCAGTGGATAAAATCCATTGGTCAAAAGCCTCTCTAGGGGAAGCCATGAGTGTAGGAGGATGCTCGGGAAGATGAAAGAGGAGGCTGTGGAATGCAAGGTCACTCAAGAGTGGGAAATTGAAAATGTGAAAATGACCTTAGAAGTGTACTTTATAAATGGACATTGCCCTTAAAAATGCTCTTAATTACAATATTTTTATATTTATTATTTTTTCTTTGGAAACTCTCTCTCTCTCTCTCTCTCCTTGGCTATCTCCCTCTCCTCTCTCTCACTCTCTCCCTCTCTCTTTCTCTCTCTCATAGACCCACAAGGTCTTCCGAGGATGTTAATATATTTTTCTTTCTTTCCCTTCCTGTGTGTCCCTCATTACTCTCTCTCTCTCTCTCTCTCTCTCTCTCTCTCTCTCTCTCTCTCTCTCTCTCTGTGACACCCGATGATCATCTTGTTTCCATGTTGCCCTTAGCTATCTATGTCATGGACAATGATTTTACATATACACTTTTTGTATTTTGTTAGTGGCTCCACCCTTTGGATCAGTTGTATATGGGTTTTTTTTCAATCTCATAGTCTCTCAAAGACCTTAATTAAAGGAGGAGAGGAGGGAGGGGGGGTTTACCCCCACTTATTGCGTGCACAACAGGTGGGGTGGGGGGTATTATTACCCCCACCCCACCTGTTGCGTGTGCAACAGGGGGGTTTAACCCTCCCCCTCCCTCCTCTCATCCCCCCGCCCTCCCGCCTCCCCTCCCCCTTCCCCGCCGCAACAGGTGGGGTGGGGGGGAAATTTCCCCCCCACCCACCTGTTGCGTGTGCAATAGGTGGGGGGGGTTAACCCCGCCTCCCTCCTCTCCCCACGCCCTCCTGCCTCCCCTCCCCCTTCCCCGCCTCCCCTCTCCCTCCCCCTTCCCCGTGCCTCCCCTCCCCCTTCCCTACCTCCCCTCCCCCTCCCCCTTCCCCACACCCTCCCTGCCTCCCCTCCCCCTTCTCCGCCCTCCTGTCGACCCCCTCCCCTCCCCCTTCTGCCTCCCCCTCACGTCGGCCCCCTCCCCTCCCTCGCTCCCTCCCGCCTGTGATGGGGAGGGGAGGCGAGGAAGGGAGGGGCCGGCGGGGAGGGGGAGAGGGAGGGGAAGGGAGGGACGGCGGGGAAGGGGAGGGAGGGGCCGACGGGGAGGGGGGGGATATTTCCCCCCCCCACCCCACCTGTTGCGCACGCAACAGGTGGGGTGCGAGGGGGAATTTCCTCTCCACCCACTTGTTGCGTGCGCAACAGGTGGGGGGGGTTAACCCCCCCTCCCTCCTCTCCCCGTGCCCTGCTGCCTCCCCTCCCCCTCCCCCTTCCCTGTGCCTCCCCAACCCCTTCCCCGCCTCCCCTCCCCCTCCCCCTTCCCCCTGCCCTCCCTGCCTCCCCTCCCCCTTCCTCGCCCTCCCGTCGGCCCCCTCCCCTGCCCCTTCCCCACCTCCCCCTTGCATTGGCCCCCTCCCCTCCCTCCCGCCTGCGACGGGGAGGGGAGGCAGAGGGGGAGGCGGGGAAGAGAGGGGCCGACGAGGAGGGGGAGGGGGAGGGGAAGGGAGGGACGACGGGGAGGGGAAGGGAGGGATGGCCGAGAGGGAGGGGCTGGCAAGGAGGGACGGTGGGGAAGGGGAGGGAGGGGCCGGTGGGGAGGGGGAGGGAGAGGAGGGGGAGGGAGAGGGAGGGGCCGGCGGGGAGGGGAACGGGGAGGGAGAGGAGGGCAAGGGAGGGGCCGGCAGGGAGGGGGAGGTGGAGGCGGGGAAGGGAAGGGAGAGCAGGGAGGAGAGGGGAAGGGGAAGGGGGAGGAGAGGGGAAGGGAGGGGGAGGGGAGGAGAGGAAGTAGGAGGAGGGAGCAGAGAAGCGGGAGGAGAGGGGAAGAGAGGGGGAGAGAGGAAGCAAGAGAAGAAGGGGGAGGAGAGGGGAAGGGAGGGGGAGGGGAGGGCAAGGGACGAGAGGGAGGAGAGGGGAAGGGAGAGGAGAGAGGAAGCAGGAGGAGAGGGGATGGGAAGCAGGAGGGGAGGGACGAGAGGGAGGGAGGGAATACCTGGGTGGAGAGGTGGTGGAGCTCGAAGAAAGTTGTGAGAGAGAATGAGGAGAAGTAGAGTTTTATAGGAAATGGGTAGCTTTTAGGTCAAGTCAGCTTTTTTTAGTTTTTAAGGTTTTTTTAGTTCTTTTAGGTTTACTATAAGTAGAACATTCTTCATTCTCTCTTTCATTCAAAGATCATTCTTTTACACTCCACGCTTCTCTCCTCTTATCAACCTATTGTAGGATTCTCAAAAATTTTCAAAATGTTGCAAGAGGTGAGTTCATTTCTAACCTATTGCATATGCAAGAACTTCTAAGAATCAAGTTTTTGTAAATTTGAATTTTTTTTCAAATTCGATTCTTTTCTCAAAAACTTGTGTATACGCAACAACTTCAAAAAGCCATTTTTGCATTAAATCTTTTTTCCCACAAATTTCTCTTTACCTCAAACTCTCACAACTTATTTTCAAAAATTTCTCTCCTAGCCTATTGGGCATGCAACAATTTTTCAAAAAAAAAAATCTATTACAAATTTCTCTCTCAACCTCAAAACCACTCAAACCTCCCTACCTATTACGTACGCAACAACTTCAAAACAAAATTTAATCATAAATCTCTCCAAAAAACTCCTAAAAAAAAAAAAAATCTATTACATATTTCTCTCTCAACCTCAAAACCACTCAAACCCTACCTATTGCGTACGCAACAACTTCAAAACAAAATTTAATCATAAATCTCTCCAAAAAACTCCTCAACAAAAAAAAAACAATCTATTACAACTTTCTCTCTCAACCTCAACACCACTCAAACCTCCCTACCTATTGCGTACGCAACAACTTTAAAACAAAATTCAATCATAAATCTCTCCAAAAAACTCCTTTTAAAAAAAAACAATCTATTACAAATTTCTCTCTCAACCTCAAAACCACTCAAACCTCCCTACCTATTGCGTACGCAACAACTTCAAAACAAAATTTAATCATAAATCTCTCCAAAAAACTCTTCTCACAACACTTTATTACAAATTTCTCCCTCAACCTCAAAACCACTCAAATCTCCCTACCTATAGTGTACGCAACAACTTCAAAACAAAATTTAATCATAAATCTTTCCAAAAAACTCTTCTCACGGCACTTTATTAATATAAGACATCCATTTATAATATTTTTACTACATAATATAATAATTTTTTATTAACTAATGCTAAAATATAATTTTGCTAAAAATATATATTATTAATCTATAAGTTAATATAAATATTATATAATTATTATATAAATACATTAATTAAAAAAATATAACTTGAAAGGGAGGTCTTCTAGCATATGTGCTTTATATAATACTTATTCTTAAAACAATGAAGAATTAGTGAATATATTGCTATTCTATACATTATTAACTTAAAAACTAATATAAATATAAATTAATTATTATATAAATTTAAATAAATATATAAATTATTAATATTATACATTAATAACATTTAAAATTATGTAGATTATATACTAATAACCTTTCAATTTTAAAAAGTAGTCAATCAAAGAATTGAATTAATTTAAAAAATAAGAAAATATTAAATTTTACACACTTACTTTTAGCATGTATGCTTTTCTTCCATGTGTATAATACTTATTAGTTAGTCAAAGAATGAAAAATTAGATAATGTATTTGTAAGGTAGGTATTTAAATCCATAGAATCTAGAAGAGGTTTAGCATACTTACTTATCTTTGTTACTATGTGTAATACTTTGCAAAACTATAGTATCATTGCATCCATATCATTTTTTTACTTTAGCAACCACCAGATATCCATTGTATCCATGATATGGAATACATATTTCTTCTGAATATTTCTTATCCCCTACTTTTTCATTTCTTCTGATACACCATGCAGCATGAATATAAGAAAATATGAATCGGTGTGCTTTTAGCCTATGTACTTGTCCCTAATCAGTAGGATACTTTGACTAGGTAGACTTATAATTACTTAAAGTAAAGCCTTTGCAAAGGATCATACCTTTTGATACACCATGCAGCATGAATGTAAGAAAATATGAATCGGTGTGCTTTTAGCCTATGTGCTTATCCCTAATTAGTAGGATACTTTGACTAGGTAGACTTATACTTACTTAAAGTAAAGCCTTTGCAAAGGATCTTACCTATAAACAAAACACTTTGGAAAGCATATAACATATAGTCTATATATATCTGAACTAAATACTTTGGAATGCGTATTTTATATAGTCTATATACCTTAAATCTTATACCCTAAATCTTAAATCCTAAAGTTCCTTAAATCTTAGGTTATACAATCTAAGCTCTTAAACTTATATAACAGTTATAATCCCTAAACCCTAAACCTTAAACCCTAACCCCTAAAACCTAGAACCTAAATCCTAAATCCTAAACCCTAAAACAATAATCATAAACCCTAAATGCTAAATCCTAAACCCTAAACCCTAGATTCTAAACCCTAAACCCTAAACCTTAAACCCTAAATCCTAAACCCTAAACCCTAAAAACATAATCATAAACTCAAAACCCTAAACACTAAATCTTAAATCCTAAGCCCTAAATCCTTAACCCTAAATACGAAACCCTAAACCCTAACCCTAAAATACAATCAAAATTTAATGATTTTTTTCAATTTGTGCAATAGGTTTGATATATCCCCCAAACTGTTGCAAGTGGAATAGGTTAATGGTACACTCAACCTATTGCAAAAATCAAGGAATTTTCTTGATTTGTGCAACAGGTTGGATATACCCCCCCAACCTGTTACTTGAGCAACAAGTTGGGGGGTATATCCAACCTGTTGCACAAATCGAGAATTTTATTGATTTGTGCAATAAATTGGATATACCCCCAACTTGTTGCTCAAGCACAAATTGGATGCACAAATTAAAAAAATTCATTAAATTTTGGTTGTATTTTAGGGTTAGGGTTTAGGGTTTAGGATTTAGAGTTTTAGGGTTTAGGGTTTAGGGTTTAAGATTTTAGGGTTTAGAAATTAGGGTTGGTTGTATTTTAGGGTTAGGGTTTAGGGTTTAGGGTTTAGGATTTAAAATTTTGGTTGTATTTTAGGGTTAGGGTTTAGGGTTTAGGGTTTAGGATTTAAGATTTAGGGTTTAGGATTTAGAGTTTAGGGTTTAAGGTTTAGGATTTATTGTTTAGGAGTTTAGGATTTAGGGTTTAGGGTTTAGGAATTAAATGTTTAAAGTTTAGGATTTACGGTGGTTAAGATGTTTTGGTATTAATTATTTAAAGTTTAAAATGTAGGGTTTAGGTTTAATGCCTTCTCTGCTAGTTTTAATATAGAAGTTATTAAGTAATAATAAGCTCAATGATTATTTATTATGTTCATTTTGAGTTGCTAATCTATTTTTGTACATAAAACAGGTATTTACCCTAACAGAGGGTATGGATGTGGTGTTATATAAGAAGAATGAAGTGGTGGCTTTTAGACGAATTCATAGTCTTGATCTTATGAATGTGTGTCATTTCCAACGTTGTGGTGAGAGAAGATGTGTAGTGATAATCACCAATGTTGTAAATCCTAAAGTACATTTAAAATATCCACATGGAGACTTTGAAACATTGGGAGATATCTTACAATGTGACATATTTGATATGCAGGCACACAGAACACTCTGGGACCAAGACGAAATTGTTCCAAAGACATACTTTCAAGATATCAAGAAAACTTATTTTGAGGGGGAAAAAGTAGAGATGTTATCTTGCTCCAGAGAAGTTTTAGCAATTGGTAACTTAAAGGGCTATGCTCAGAGTTTTCTCTGTATAGTGGAGATAATTAAGTTGACTAGTGCAGGTGTCATTCAAAATGCAATGGATAGTACTTCACATTTAGACATCCATAATACTACATCTCAACTACAAGTTCATAGTACTTGTAAATGGGGGTTAGCTTTCTTGAAATCAAGTTTGCCCAAGACAGTTTCCTTCAATGTCATGGAAGACACAACAAAATATTATCAGAAGAAAAAGACTATAACACAAATGGGATCCAAATTGATAAGAAGCTATAGTTTAGTAATCAAGAGTATCATAGTGGCATGCTCATAGGTATTGAGGACATTATAGTAACAGATGTTGATGTAGAAAAGGTTTCTTGTGTTACAAGTGACTCAAAATATACTCACTGGTATATAAGACTTGTCTTGTGTTGCAAGTGACTCGAACAGGCTCATTGGTATAGAAGACTTGTCATGTGTTGCAAGTGACTCAAATAGGCTCACTGGTATAGAAGACTTGTTCTGTGTTGCAAGTGACTCGATCAGGCTCACTGGTATAGAAGACTTGTCTTGTGTTGTAAGTGACTCAAACATGCTTACCATTTCCAAGATATTATAAGGTATCAAATAATTATCAAGCCCACATAGCATTTGATTATATAGATGAAGATTCAAGGGAAATGGATTCGAGGTTTGATGGTCTTACAACTAGAAAACGCAAGACACTATTTACAAAAAGAAAGTATGTGAGTGTGAAGAGGCAAAGAATCATGGCATCAATTCCAGAACCAAAGAGACATGTAATGCTATCCGAGGAGAATATGGAAAGGATGCTTATGCGAGTTTGTTGCAAGAGACTTTGCATTAGAAAAGTTGGAAAAGATGATTGTGCAGTCATACGCCTTGGTATGGCACATACTAGACCATCTGGGTAGAGGTGAAAGAAAAAGTGGTTCATACAATTCATGGAAATACCTACAAGCTTAAATGCCATGGAAGCACTATCAATGCAACCGCAACATTAAAGCAAGTTCTCGAAGACCATGCATTACCGTAGCCTCATCTTCAATAAACAATGCTAGATGAACGTGTCAAATGCCAACAACATCTTCCTTTGGGAATGACAAAGAAGGTCATCCTAGAAACTGTCAATAAATTTTTACAAGATAGAGATGAGAGCATGATTTCATGATCAACCTTGTACAAAATTTGGCGTAGAGATTTTTGCCATGTCAAGACACCATCAAAGCAAAGGATGTCAAAATGTAAGACATGTGATGAATTAAAAAATGCCATTGAACATAGTAAATGTGAGCAGCAGTGAGGAAGATATATTAAATGGTGATCAATCCATTTACATCATGTGCAAGATGCTCAAAAGTTGTATGCTTCTTGGAGAGAGGAAGCTATTTCACATGTCGATAAGTCCATGTGCATCACCATTGATGGCATGGACCAGAATACAACCACTTTGCCACGATATAGACGTATCCCACTGGCATTAGAGGGCAAACGTGGACTAAAAACACACTTGTGTGGAGTATTAGTACATGGATACCAAATCTTTTGTGATGTATGGATTGATAGTTTGCATGACCATGATAGTAACCAGGTTGTTACATCAATCATGAAAGCAATAAGAAAGGTCAGAGATGCTCACGGATGTTTACCTAACAGATTGTGAATACTGTATGGATTGATAGTTTGCATGACCATGATAGTAACCAGGTTGTTACATCAATCATGAAAGCAATAAGAAAGGTCAAAGATGCTCACGGATGTTTACCTAACAGATTGTGAATACAAGCTAATAATTGTTGGAGAGAGAATAAGAATAAATATATATGTGCTTTATGCTCTATGCTAGTTGGTTTGAAAATATTTGAAGAAGTGGAAGTTGGCTTTCTTCTTGTCAGCCATACACATGAAGACATAGATAGAATCTTCAGTGTTATCTCTGGTGAGTTGAAGGCAATGGATGTTTTGACAATGGAGGATATGCTATTTCGAATTGGGAAAAAAATTAGAGGTTCTCGCAAGGAAGAATCAGAAGTGGCTATCTTAGAGAGGATAGTAGATTGGAGAGCATTCATAGAGCCACATTTACAAACAGGAGATGATGCCCTAATAGGACACACAAAAACACACTACTTTCAGTTTCACATGCATAACAATATTCCAGTGATGCAATGGAAGCACTACTCAGTAGATGGAGATCATTTATGGAGTGAGTCATATGCTTTATTACAACGAATAATTCCATTGAAGGGTACTAGATTTGTTCTTGCAAAAAACAAATCACTTGACATAGATGAAATGAAAGGCTTGAAAGCCTTCATTAAACATCTTCAAAGTATGATGCAGAAATATCCTGAGCAATCAACTAAGAATTTGGAGATAATTAAATCAACTGAAGCACTTATCCAATCTTTAGAAAGACAAGAAAACTAAATGAGCATTGAATACTGTGAATCCTTTTGCACGGAACAAGCTAGGTCACCAAGTTTTCCTTTGGATATAAATATGTTAGTAGATATGGAGGAAGCAGAGGAATGCCTTTTACCTCAAAAATATTGTGGCAGGAAGGGAGACAAACACTTACCAGAGTTTATACCATCTAATGAGATTGAAGAGGGTCAATTTGTTGCAGTTTGGGCATCTGATCTAGGTTCAGAGTTGGATGACCAAGGTGGCCCAATTTGGGTTGCAAAGGTTGCTAAGATAGAAAGGGATGACAAGGAAACTCCTATAACATTTACAGCTTTATGGTATGAACCAAAGCCATTGAAAAATCTCTCGAGAAGATATACAATAAAACAACTCTATGAGGGATGCTTGCAAAAGAAACATGAATGGGTTCCAAATAATGAGGGATTAACAGAGGTGGAAGTCAGTAGCATTATTCATTGCTGGAAATCGAGGACACGAAGTTTTAAAAAGAAGCATGGATACAATGTTGAAAAATGTATCACAATCCCTGATCCAAGTCGTGTCCATATTAAACATCATTTGGCAAGACTTGACCCATCAAGCGCAAATACATTACATGAATCTGATGACTCTGAACGAGATTCAGATGCATAAGATAATGTTTTGTATGCTTTTTTCCATACAAATGGTGTATCTATACACCACCAATAAGATAATTTATTGTATGGTTTGTTTTTCAAAAAAAGGGTGTATCTATACACCACTTATATATTGAATTCAACAAACTCTTTTTTTTCAAAAAAATGGTGTATCTATACACCACTTATATGTTGAATTCAACAAACTCTTTTCATATGGTGTCATATTTTCACTTCATAGTGTTAAAATTGAACTAGAGTTAGGAGACTACTATTATTATTAGTATAGTTATTGGATGGGGGCACCATGCATGAGTTTGGGAATTATAGCTTCGCTGAGCCATTTTTTTAAAAATTAGAGGTCACCACTTGACTTTTTAGTTTAGTAAGGCCATATTTGTATATAAGTGACACATTTAGTGCTCTAAAAAACCCAATTTTTGAGCTCACTAAGTGAAGTTGAGTGGAGAAGATATGCTCCAAAAAAAAGTCCAAACCAGGAGAGAAAGTCCAAAAATTTTGAATAGTGTGTTGATTGTATCACGAGCATTCACTTGCATATCTACGTCTTTGCACATATAGATAGCATCAATCGATTTTAACCTAGGGCTCTAAAGTGATGCCTGAGTTCTAGCTACCCTATGCAAATCCCAGGAACAAAAAAAGCATATAGTTAGTCCCTACCTAGCTACTAGGTCACGTGCACTCACACGCTTTTGCTTAGACACATAGATGATTGCATGAATAATTGTGCCACACACTCATTCCACACTCTAAAAGCATGTATAAAAATAAGATCTCCCACACACACACACAAAGGTCATACTTGCATGTCAACCAATCTAATGATCAATGGTACACCACATGCACATGGATGCACGTTCAAAAAAGATGTCGCCACTAAAGAGGATGCGCAAAAAGAGCCCACTGACTCAACCACGAGACCCCCTCCAGAGTTCGTAGCCATCTACATCCTCTCAACCACGGCAACCATAGGCATTTGTGGTCTAGAGCGATAGCTCCGAAGAGGATTCAATGCATGACCAAGAAGAACAAATGCCACCCCAGTCACCACCGACCTACACAGCCATTGACAGGGCCCAGTCACTACTTGTTTAGCCACCCACATTGACTTATGCTTTTTCCCAGGAAGCAACATCTTACTTAGAGCAAAGGGGTCTAGGCAGTTTGCATGAGAGCCTAAAATCCTTAGAGGATAGTCCTACAATGACCACATACATCACATAATTTCTCCATTCTTACCACTCCCGCAATGTAAAGGTTGGCAAGTACGGTACAATCACTATACATGAGAGCCCACTAAACATTATCCTTGACAGTACAGTCATTCAAAGGGCTTTCTCACTGCTAACACAAGGTGCCAAATACCCTACATGGCCTGCCGATGCAAAGTTTCCTGAAGTACAGTCTCTCATCACCAAGGGCATACTGTTCCATAGGGACGGCATATTGCTTCACACAATCCTTAACCATCACCTCAAGGAAGCAACACAATTCCTATTCACAATCCTAGGGGTTAAGTGCAGCAAAAATTGATCCCTTCCACTCCGCACATTTGTTTTGCTGAGTAGGAAGCTAAAACAAGACTAGGTCCTGCACTTAGTCATCTTCTTTACAAAGAAACTAGATGGTTCATCAGGCCAAAAATATAAAATTCCACACTTATTGGCTATAATCATCAAAAAAGAACTACAAGAAATAGAAATGACTCTGCCCAGTCACCAAAACCAATTGAGGAGTTGGACATACCCTTCTTACCAGTATGGGAGTTGTCACCAACTTCTCCTACTATCACATTGATAAGTGCAGATGCCTTAGAAGAAATACCTATTCTGGAGATCGGGATTGAGGAATTGTCCCACGAGATGCTATAGCTCGGTGCACAACTGCAACCAATATATCTCCAACAGTAGCAGCAACAAGAGCCTAAGGCAAGATCGGCACCAAAACCTGAGGAAAGATCGGCACCAGAGCCTGAGGCTACATCATCACTAGAACCGCCCATCGATGCCATGCCAATCGATGAGCCATAAGGGGAGCTAGTGCCAGATCAACAGTATGACTATTGTATACAAGGGACTGAAATACCATTGGAACAACCTCCCCCAAGTACTACAGAATCATCGAGATGGCTACATGGGCACCACTTGTATCAGTAGTATCACCAGACCTCATCATCGTCTGTCATTCTCCAACATCAAGCTAGCCAAATGATCCAAATGTCAGAACTATTCACTAGCTTAGCCAAGGAAGAATATGCAAGAGAATTCGACAGACAGGCTGCAATAGAAATCGAAGACCAATTCCAGGCAATCGCCATAGAGGTCAAGGTACTTCTTGTGCATATAGATGAGAAGAAGGTAGAAGAAGTACGCATAAACCAAGCTCTCCAAGCTCAAGAGAAGGCAGTGAGGGATGTGACCTCCAACCTCCACCAAAGTCAAACACAACTGACAACAACAGTACAAGCAACGGCAATCCTACAGACCTACTATAACTCCTTGACATCTGCACATGCTCAGCAGACGGAGATAGTGGCACAAGCTCGACTCACTCTAATTCACAAAGAAGAGCTCCAGGATTGCAAAGACAAGCTTAAAGAAATAAAACAATCTTTGGCAGTACATGCCTTTAGCATTGACGAGCTTACAAGGGAATGCAGAATCTTAAAGGACCAACTTGCTACCACTTAAGAGGCCAGCACTTCACAAGCACAAATCTTGGACCAATGGTCCAATACTAGTGAAGACATTCCTCAACAGACAAAGGTTATCTTGCAAATGAGAAAGCTTAAGGAGGCATATACAACCATCTACCATCAATACAAAGAAAAAATGAATGAGATGCACTCCCAAAAGATAATCATCTCCAAGCTTGAACTCCAATTGCTAGTGCACAACAATGAGGCATTGGAATATAACAACAATGAAGCCCCACTACAATGCACAACGATGGTGTACCAAGAGCTTGTGGCTGCTCTACAAGTGGAAGATCACCTCAATGCACGCGTGCTTATCCAATGGAAGCAACTCCAAATCAGGATCATATATACTCATCCAACAATCAAATGGAAACGTTCCATAGGGACCAAAACCTTGTGCATAATTTGCCAAGACTTGTCTGAAGATGAGAAAAATATCTTCATACTGTCTGCACATGCCGGATTTATAGCACTCAGGACGGATGCTTTCATTACATATGTATGCTTCATGGATAGTCCTCCCCTCAGGGTTATTGTAGGTTTGTTGCCATTGCTACAAAGGCCATCACCATTATTTGCAAGGCATGACATAACCAACATCCCACCCATGCAGCTGATGATCCCATCGCACCAGCAAAAACAAGTGTTGGAAGATGACATGGCCTATCTCACATCCAACTTCCCATATCTAACCACTCTTTCTGCCAACCTCATAACCTCGCTTTACCCTTGCTACTATAATTTTGACAATACAATTTTATTTAAAGAGTGACATGCTTTCAAAAAAGTCTATCTTTGCTTGATCATCTTTTCCTACATTCGATGTCATGCAAAATGCATGTACTTATATAATTTTGCATCAATGGAATATATTATTTTCTCTCACTTTGTTGAATGTTGTATTCTCTTGGTGACCAAGCTATATATTCAATGTGCTTATGCCCATCCAAAAATACTTTACTAGATGCACGTCTTTTATATCTTTTCAATTAGAAGTTGATTTATAACTTGAAAAATGGCTATTTACAGTTTTGGGAAGCAAAAATTCAGCATCTAAAGAGGCAGGTGGACGGTTTACAATTGAAGTCAAAGTAAGCTAATCTATTCCGCGATCACTAATAGTGTGCCTCTTAACCTTCCCCGAGCTCCTCTTAACCTTCCTCGAGCTCCATCCTAACATCTATTCCCTCCATCGTCTCTTTACTCATGCCTCTCACCATTTTCAACTAACCCAACAGTCACAAACTTACGAGCCCCTCACACCTAGCTTCTTTCCCTTCCTTGCTAATCCTACCCTTGAGGATTTCCAAGCTGCTCAAACCATTTGCCCAGTTCTTCCCCCCCTCCCCTCTGCTCCCCCTTTCGCAAGTAACACTCTTCCATATTTCTCTCCCATGTCCCTAGATTCTCTCCTTGCACCATTATCACCTTCGACACTACTCGTGCTTCCATCAGCAGAAAATGACATAGTATTTGATTTTGAATATCAGGATCTAGATAATCCAATTCGTACTCCCATGCCAACTTTCAATGATGGGTATGATTTTGATGAGATACCACTTCCCAGTAACCCCATCAAGGAATTTTGGAGCAAATATCCTGATATGAATACTTGAGGTGGATGGACCCTAGACAACTTTCCTACCAACCTTTGTCAGCATCAAATTAGTGAAGGTTGGATTAGCAAGTTGGATCCACAACCTGATTGGCGCTGCCCCAAGCTCTTTGATTTAATCTTCTTGAAGGAGTACCTACGTGCACCTCCATGTCTCAGAACCCATCCCAAGTTCTATGCAGTTCCACGGCGTAAAAAATGGGAAGCCAACATACACACTTTGGATGAAGATCGAATCATTAATTGGCCAATGATCGAACCATACTCTGGTGTAGAATGGAATATCCAAGGCACAATGGTCCGAGCACTTCAGCAGCATGAGCAAATAATGCGCGGCAACATTGATCGCTTCCTTCGCCTAAGTGCTATATTTTGTCAAACATTGGAATTCATTCTGGAGGTCCCATGTTACCTCGATTCCCATTTGCCTCCACTCAGTTTCAATCCCAATAAATGGGTCGATGCTTAGATTACAAGCTGAATCTATCAAAGAGTGATCTTCTTAAAAGCACACCACATATCTCTGTTCGAGCAAATGGTGGATACAGGCTACCTGGAAACTAAGCAAAAATTGTATGGTACCAAGGCTTTACGACAGGATCGACTAGCATGACACAAGTTCCACAGCCACTGGACTAAAGGCATGGCAATCTAGGTACGTGCTCATAATAAGCCATAACCCGAGGACGGATAATAAAATGGATCCGAAAATATGTTGTCTCTGTGCCAACATGGACTTAGGTAGAACAGAATGTGAGTGTAGAGTAGCGGCAAAGCTCCGCTTTGTACTTGCACAAGGCTAGAAATAATCCCTCTTAGAAATCCAACTTGCATGTTCTACATGTAAGTCTTACATGCGATTCCTACATGCAACTTCTACATGCAACTCCTAAATGCAGCTTCCACATGCAACTCCTACATGCGAGTTCTACATGCAACTTCTACATGCGAGTTCTACATGCCACTCCTACATGCAACTCCTACATGCGAGTTCTACATGCAACTTCTATATGCAAGTTCTACATGTAGAGAGAGAATCTCTCTAACTTATATAAATACCCCATAATGGAATGAAGCCCATACTCTTTGGGGCATTGTGTTGAGTTCTACTTTGGTATTCCAAGCAATTGTCTCAAGTGTCCATGCTTCCTTGCACTCCACGTCCAAAAGCATGTCCTAACCTTGTAACTCCTCCTCCCCTCTCCTCCAACCTTGCAACCCATCCTCTTTCTCTCCTCCTCCCTCCTCCTCCTCCCTTCTCCTCCTCCCTCCTCCTCCTCCTCCTCTCTCCTCCTCCCCTCCTCCTTCCTTCTCATCATCCTCCTCCTCCTCCCTCCTCTCTGTTCTTTCCCCCATGCTCTTACACCTTCTTTCTCTCCTACTCCTATGCTCCCCCAAAACCCTTAGTTCCTCAACCCTTAACCTCCATGATCTACAAGGGAGACGAGTTCTCCACCATGTACTCTATACTAAACCTTGGAACCTCTTCTAAACCTTAGAATCTCTTCTAAGCTCTGGAACCTCTTTTTAAACTCTGGAACCTCTCTCTAAACCTTGGAACCTCCTTCTAAACCTTGGACCTCCTTCTACACCTTGGAACTCCTTCTAACTCTGCAATCTCTTCTAAACCCTCGAACCTCCTCCTAACCCTTAAACTCCTCCTAAACCCTGCAACCCCCAATGAAGATGAAAGTCTTCATTACCTCAACCATGATGATACACGTTCTTTTTACACATGCATGCACTATGTTTGCTTACCACACTTAAGCCTACGTCTCTCACAGAAACACGGCTCGAGGTCCTAAGCTATACGTATATTACAAACGATAACCCCGATATATTTGTAGATGACAAAAAGCCTCGGAACCCTACATACTGAGAAAACCTTGCTCTTCTTACGAAAACCGTGGGAAAGAGCCAACAATGTATATGAGGGTATTTTTAATGCCGATTTACAATGGTTTCTTGACCATGGGTGTTAATATAAGCATAAAAAAAGCTCGATATGATTGTCATAATTGTCGATATAAATATTGATATGTCGTGCTCTAGAGAGAATTACCTTGTAAACCTATAAACCCCCTATAAACTTTTCATTGGCTTTATTTGCATGAAACATAATGATTCTGCATAGTGCAATACGTGCACATGGTGTTTACAATGGGGTCAAATCATATAATATAAACATTAGATGTGAGGTTATATAGTGGGAGGAGCATCAAAAGTGCATGAAGACACTGTCATTAGACCAAAGAAGATGCGTGGAGCACTTTATCAAAATTTTTTACAATAATACAATCCTGTAGATGAGCCTAAGAAAATCACCACATTTACTTATAGTCAAACAAACCAATTGCTAAAAGTATGGTAAACTTACAACATTAAACATGTAGAAAGATTGCCCTTGGACCAATCACCTTAAAATAACAAGGTGAATGATATTTAATCATTCATAAGGCCTTCCCAAGACAAAAATAGTAAACAAAAAGGAATCCATTGGAAATCCTCTGGAGGAAGAGTGCATGAGATAAAGGAGAGAGAGAGAGAGAGAGAGAGAGAGAGAGAGAGAGAGAGAGAGAGAGAGAGAGAGAGAGAGAGAGAGAGAGAGAGTCAACCACTTAAGTCCAATGTAGAAGAGTGAACATATTGTCCAATAGAAAAAATGCACTTCTAAAATTTTTAAAAATGCTTAATTTCTGTGCCCAAATTGAAGCGTTGCTAAGGCTACCCAAAGGGCACGCCAAAAAGAAATGTCTAAAATAATACTTATTTTTACTTTCTCATCACACATCTTCACTAAGGCCTTCCTATGGAAGGCCAAAAATTATATTTTTTAAAGTTACATGTGGAAATTCACAAAAGAGCTCAAGGACAGTTTCAATACTCTACTATGGGAGTACCTAAAGTCACAAAAGAGCTCGAGGAGAGTTTCATAGGTACTCACAAAAGAGCTCAAGGAGAGTTTCAATACTCTACTATAGGAGTACCTTACCTAGAGGCCAATGCTAAAAAATTAAAGTTTTGACATTTTATTGCTTTAAGAACATCCAAAGTACAACTTCAATCGATATGGATGTAGACTTGGAGTCTCAAGAGAGGTAAAGCCAAATTTAATTTCGAATTCCAAACTATGAGCGGATGGTTGCATTCTGCACTTTTAGGAATGCTAGGTAGCCCTCGTCGAACGTTTGTATGATGGACTTGACGTTTTCATAATGGAAACAGGCCCGGGATTTTTTCCTGTAAAACGCTGCTGCGCAGGAACAGTTTGATGCGCACGAATTCTTGCAATCCTCCATCGTAGTCGAAACTTTCTGTGCGATCAAGGCATCATTGGGAAAGTAGTCTGCACCTTTCAACTCTAAGAGATACTGGGAGTCCTTTCCATGTTCGCAGTTGAGGGGGCGTGGGGCTTCGCATCCTAAGCTTGGAATGGAGCTGTTGACTGGCAGAAAAACTTCCACACCTAATGAATTCCGGGGACAGCTGCACTGCGAATCGACGGAGCTGCAAATACCATAAGGACCGCAAATGCCCGGAAGATGGCAAGTTCCCAGGCTATTACTCTTGAACCAGTCGAACGTCACCGACCAAAACTTGTAAGTAAAAGAATACCCTCGCATATCACCATCAGAATCGAGTCTGAGGTAATCGACTGTCACCGCTTCAAAACTTGGGCCAAATGCTGTTCCGCTTTCTCCTGAGTTATTGCACTTTGAAGTCGTAAAGGCCTGTTTTTGAAGCAACAGTGAACCATCTGAGGACAGCTCTAGAATTGTGTGACGACAGGGACCATGGAGAGCTTCCTTCAATGTGCCCGGATCTGAAGTGAAACCAAACACGTAATAGGGAAGTGGTGTCGAAGTGGAAACGTCGTAGAGAACCAGGCCACCGGGTTCCATAACGGCTGAGTAAGATCCGGTAGAAGAGACACCAGAAGAGAAACCAGCTACAAGCTTCTTGCCTGGCGTCATGGTTTGTCCCCGCAGAATGAGATCGACGGGGTGGTCGAAACTCTGCCAAACGGTTTTATTCATGGCATTCACGAATACCAAATTGCCGGTGCTCTCCAGCCTTATCCCCTTCACGCCTGCTGTCTTGGCAGCCCAAACCAAAGAGCCATCCGCATCTCGCAAAATCACATCGCCCTTGGAATCGAGCTGCAGCGATGCATTGGCCCCGACAGGGCGGTGCCGGTTGGCTACCCAAACAGGCGTACTGCCATAAGATCCCAATGCATACGCCACAGTGATATAGAAAACACCCTGAGTATTCCAAGGTTGGCAACCGAACCCAAAACCACCACTGGAAGCGAAGAAGGTTGTGAGGAACCCAAATCCGTCGCTGGCCTGGCACTGGGCCGTCCAGTTGGGGGGCAAAGGGAAGATACTATCAGAAATGGACGTGTCTGTGGTGGCAGCTACTGAGTAGTGCGCAAGGAAGAAGGGACAGATGAGGATGAGGATGAGGATGATAAACGAATCAACGCCGGGAGCCATGGAGAAATGTATGAAGCAGGAAATGTAACAGGTGAATGGATATTGCAACGATGACAATATAATCGAACTTACGGCAAACTAGCGGATGCAACCTCTACTGACGAATAAGTCCGGCTGACTACGGGACCGTTACTGACGGATAAGTCCGACACTATCACAATTTATAGAGTATAAATAACGATTGCTACATCTGCACGTAAGCTCATCCAGCTAGCCAGTTACGATCCATAGTTTGCTGGATTTTCGATGTACTACAACAATCCAGTTTGCTAGATTTTGGATGCCGACACCGCTGGCTGATGAAGAGTCAAAGCTGGCTTTTGACTAGTTCGTTCTTGTGAAATATTATTTGTTTGACTTCTTATGTGATCATGATTGTAACAACACGATTATCTCCCCGCAAGGGTCCCTTATGTGATCATGATTGTAACAACACAACTATCTCCCCACTTACATTTTTTTTCCCCCCTGCGAGGGTCCTAAGGGATATCTTGGTTAGTGAGTTGCTAATTAGGTCCATCCTTTCCAAGTTAGTTCATTTCGTCAAATTGACCATGCAAATTGTGGTTAGTATGAGGTTTAACTATGGGTTAGTAGGAGTTTAAGGGATTCTAATGTGTTTAGGGTTTAAGGTTTTTGTTTGCTTGTGGAGGTCCTAAATGTTCTTGTCTTTTGTTAGATCTCTTGTGAAGATTCTAAATGCTTTTGTCTTTCGTTAGGTATTTCACTGCTTTCTTCTTGTATGGCACCACCTTTATATTACTCTTGCTAAAATAGGCACGTCCCTTCACACACACACACACTTCTTTCACCTCTTTTCTCTCCTGTCTTTCATTGCCCATATTCCTTCACCTTCACTTGCTTTTTCTCTTTTCCTTCCCTTCCAATTTACACCTATCGTTTCCCTTTTACAAGTTATCAAAAATATTTATTGAGCTGTACTTTACACCTAGTCTTATAATGACATTCTAAAAGGCAGGGCCTTAGTGGGATCCCCACCTTGTTTTAAACCTAGTAAAAGACACTAAAAGGAGAAAGTGCGCCTCAACATCTCCCCTACATAATGGTTGCTCACGTTTTCCAAGTTTTTTTTGGTCCCCTGAAAGAAGAGCTTGATCTTTCTCTGTGACGAGTACTCAGTTACTACTGACATTGTAAAGGCACCCACCTCTTTATTGACCCCTTTACTCTATTGGCCCTTCTCCCTCTTTCACCTCTCTCCTCCTCCCTTTTAAGTCATCTTCATGTCCCCCCACATATTCTACTTTTACTTGCTTTTTTCCCTCCCAATTTACTCATGTGGACTTTCCCCTTTACATGTTATTGGAAGATTATATTAAATTATTGTTAATTTCTATTACTTCTCATTTTTTCATACGAGGACTTAGTGGTTGTGCCACCTTGTTTGGGTCACTACCGTTCTTATCAAAGTATTATGTAGTTGACTTCTCATGTAATCACTTTATGACTATAGAACCTATGTTCACAGAGAAGTTTTATGTTTGTAGATGGAGAAACCTACTTTTTTTCACCTCTTAGGTTTTTTGTAAGGCAAAAATATAACCAAAACATGAAAAGTTTTATGGATTTTCGAAATTGCAAAAATAAATTTATGTAACAAACTAGAAATTCATAGTTTCATTGTACAAAATTTGCCAATTTTCTGTGAATAATTATGGAAATACAATAATCTCCTCTAGTAATTGCTATGCACATTTTCCAAGCACCCCATCCCCCCCCCCCCAACTTATCTCTGCACATCTTGCTCAAGGGTCAAATCTTTCCTACCCACATTCTTTAAGTGCAGTTTCTTATAGGCCTCCAGAGAGGGTAATTTTTGTGGAGCAATAGCAGTAGCTCAATCAGGTTAGGCATTCGCCCTCCTTAGTGGCTACCTACATTCAAACTCTTGAGTGGCTACCCACATTCAAACTCCCTTAGGGATGACCCAACCAAGTTGCACTTCCTAGGCTCCCTGCCCTTCCTTGTGTGTGTGAGTGTGTGAGCTATTATTAATATTGTGTGTGTGAGTGTGTGAGCTATTATTAATTTACTAATATTCCCTCCAAGTGTGTGTGAGTGTGGGATGTGTGAGTTATTATTAATACTTTTAAAAAAGAGAGAGCAAATTTGAGTAGCTTTCATGAACAAATATTTAGCTCATCACTTTCCATAGGTTAAGTTGTATGTATGGAAAGTTATGGAATAATTTGTTGAGATTAAGGGCCTTTAGAATAAGTACATGGGAATTATGGAGGTAACTTCATGATGCCATGTTTTTCTTACTCCACAAGTTCAGTTATATGTATGGAATGTTTAAGGGCCTTTAGAATGAAATTATGGAGGTAACTTTGTGATGCCACTTGTCTATCTCTCCATGTTGAGTAGCTGCCCGCAATCAAACTCCCTCAGGGATGACCCAACCAACCAAGCATTGCTTCTTGGGCTCCCCCCCTTTCCTGAGTTATTATTAATATTTTTGGAAAAGAGAGTGTAATTTTTAGTAGTTTTCATGAACAAACATTCAGGTCATGACTTTCCATAGGCTAAGTTTATGTATGTAAAGGTATGGAATAATTTATTGAGATTAAGGGCCTTTAGGATAAGTAGATGGGGAATTATATGAAGGTAACTTCCTCTTGCCATGTGTGTGTCTCTCTATAGTTAAGATATAGTTAAGATATATGTATGGAATGATTTGTTAGCCTTTGGAATAGGTAGATGGGAATTATGGAGGTAACTTGACGATGCCACTTTTTTTCTCTCCATGTGTTTAGATTAAGCAAGAAATTCCACAACGTCTTCATGAGGTACACTAAAAAGTATGCAACCATACAACATGGGTAACATATGACGTGCCTTCAACATGAAGGTGCTTTTTAATCCAATCAGCATGAGGGGTTATTTATTTAATAAAACAATCAAATCCAAATCTTTACAAAGGAAAAGGAATTAGAACATGTACATAGATAAAATTTAAAATTTTACATTATGAATGCATGGTATGTATAGGGTTTTCTAGCAATGCATTTTCCAGGTAATTATTGCAAATAGTGAATTGAGAGTTCCAATTATACAAGGTGATTAGACACAAGTACAAGAGAAAATTTATTTATTATAATAAGAATACATAAATAGTATACAAAATTTTAATGAGAAAAGTATATTTGGTTTATGTGAATAAAAATAAAATTGAAACCATAGAAAGTTAAAAAGTAAAATAAAATTGATATTTAAGTAATGATATGATTGTGGTGATTGAGCATTTTTTGTACTTAAATACTTTCATATTTCAATAATTTTTGAGCATATGTTATATTGAGCATTTTTATATTTAGTTCAAAGCTAAGATCAATGCAAGGAGTTTTCTTATTTGATTGCTCCACATGGTTTCATTTCCATAAACAAAGATAAAAGTACAAGATTAATTCTCAACGTACATATTTAAGTGCACAAAATTATCTCAAATTTTGTATCTAAAATTAGTTTATTTTGAATCCTTCGCCTATCTTTTGTCATTTTCTTCAAATGATGTAAGAAAAACAATGGATAGGAGCACTGGCTTTTATCGCCCCTAGAATGGAAACATTGTAACTAATTGATTTTGATATTTGAGAATATTTTATAGTTTAGAAATTTGAATACTACATTTGGGCAAGATCAATGCAGGTGCTACTTATATTTTACAAGTTTGTGGCATAAAAGTAGACATAGAGACTTAGAACATCCATCCTTTTAAAAAACTAAAAATTAAAAGATTTAATATCCTCTCATCATCTATCAAATAAATATTTAATTCATTCTACAATAACTTGTAGAAATTTTAGAATGGTCCTATAAAAAAATTATAACTGAACACATCAACCACACAATATTCATTTTTACCTATTAACGCATCTCAAGCCTTCTACAATAACTTTGAGAAAGCTTAGAAGAGCCCTATAAAAACCTTATAAACAAGACACATCAACTACACAAACTACGTCGCAATTCAATTCTAGTAATAAGGAATCTCAAATAAAGCCATAAAAAAGACGCCAAGGAATAAGCCTAGCCTTGTTAGTACGAGGTTAGTCCTTCCCATTTCACACATTGCATTTTCATTTTCATGAAGTTTAAAAACCTCAACACAATACATTCATGGCATAGAATTTATGACACATAAAGCTCTCTATAGATATCAATGGTCCTTTTAAAAGGAAGGCAATGTTGAAATTATGTTTTATGTAGAACCCAAATAAAACCATGTGGAAGTTGTGTGAACGAATTGCAAAACCCATAGCCTCTAGTTTCACCATGTTTGCCAAGTTTCATGGCATTTGAGTCCCTATAGACCCCTCCTTGGGCAAACCCTATCAATATATTACCTAAGGAGCATGCAACTTATCTAGTGTTTGAGATGGGGAAGCATAAAAAAGATGGTGCAAGATAGCCCATGTGCGCCCAAATCGACATGATTGTGCATGGAGTGTGTCACACCATCCTTCATGCACCCACAAAGTGCTATCCCACAGTGGGTGAGCCCAATTCAATAAGTCTTTTCCTAGGTAATTTTAAAAATGCTTTTGGGCCTAGTTGGGTAATGGATTGGGAGATTGTAGAATGGTAAGCCATGTCCCATGGGGTTCCAAATGGGTCTAAGCTTTGCAATATGATGGGTCCCATCAAGTTCCATGCATCCACAAAGTTTCATGGCATTTGAGGCCTTATAACTGTGAGATTTGTGCACGTGCGAAAGTGTGTGAGAGAGAGAGAGAGAGAGAGAGAGAGAGAGAGAGTGTGTGTGTGTGTGTGTGTGTGAGAGAGAGAGAGAGAGAGAGAGACAGAGAGAGAGATGCAATAGCAAATGTATATAGATCCAGGAATCAACCTCATCTTGAGGGGTACAACAATGGAAGAATGCTCCAAGTGACCACTCACAATAGAGGAGAAGGGCCCTTTATATAGGGCAGTAAATAGGCTGACCCAAGGGGCTATAAATATTGACCCCAACTCATTGTTTGTGTCTATTAACAATGTGGCAAGGAGTTGATCCTGTTTAAGTACTAATCTTTCATTTAAGTGCACCATTTCCTTGTTGAGATCATCACAAGTGATTTGCATTTGGGAGAGGGATAACTCGACCTCTTCCTTTCTGGTTCAGGCATCAAATAGCTATAGGTGTTTTTCTTGGAGAGAAACCATGGCTAGGGCATCCTTTCTACTTTTTGCTAGAGCATTTTGTGCAAGGAGATGTTGTTGCATTTGTTCTACCATGCTTTCCTTGAGCTTATGAATTTCAGTCTCAACACTTTGCAACTTGGTTTGGAGTGATGGGAGCGTCTGCCTTTACATTTCTCTTTCCTACTCATCTGACGCCATGGTAGCAAATAATTGTGACCATTGTTGTAACAGTTGACTGTGATGTTGTATGATCTAGAATGTGCTATGGCCTTGCTTGTATTAGACATATAGTTGACTCCCATGTGCACATGTGGAATTTTGATGTATTCCTTGAACAACAGTCAGATGTATGTTGCCACTAGAGACATTTGGGGGTTGTGACTTTATAGTGGAGTCATCAACATTGGTGACTTGCTTTTCTTGAAGAGGCATGCTATTTGGCTCACTTGTAAAGTCATTATGTGGCATGGTCTCCTCTTGGATTTCCACGCTCTAGTCCTTCTGTTGTGGTACCAATATTGAACTGAGTTGCAGGATTCTTTGGCAAAGTTCCACATTGTCATTCTCTGGAATCTATTTGCATTGCCGTGCATCCACGTTCTCCGCATTGAGAGTAGGTGGAGGCTCTAATTCCCATTTTGGTGATAATATCATTGTTTCAAAGTCCTCTATATCTTGTGTTGAGAGAGGTGTAGAGTCTTCCTCTTGCTCTGTTGTTGCAAATTACCTAATTATAATGGCCAATCGATGGGCAATGTAGCTTTTGCCATTATGTGAAGTGGATACATAATTGGTTAGCAATAATGATATGTGTTGAGCCGAGTCTTGTAGTTTTGCTCTACAAAGGAGTGTGTGAGTTTTACATTTAATTTTTTTTCACTCTTGTATGATTGAAAATGTCAACCAAAAACTTAGCTGCCTCTTTGCATATGGGATCCAAAATCATATCATGATGTATTCTCCCGCTTTGTGACTTTGTGTTAGGTGGGAATAAATGTTGAATATCAAAGAATCTGGCATCCAAATGTTTCTTTGGATATTCTTCTTGTGTCTCTAGAAATGAGAAATCTTCCTACATAGTGGATCTACTGAGGTGGATCTGTAAGGGCTTTTCTTTATATGTTACTGTGCCATACTTATCTTTCTCCAACTCTCTGCTTTTATATGATGTTATGAATTGACAAATGTATTTTGTCATAGTAGGTGTTGGTAAGAAGGATTTTAGCTTCTCAAAAAGACTTCCTAGTCCCTTTGACTGCAAGAAGTTGTATGCATCGGGTGACATGGCGAACGTTGAGACTCGTGGCCATACAAGCTATATTGTTTCATATGTTGCTAGCTCTTTGTTGGTTTGGTCATCAAGGTGTTCTGCACCTGCATCCTACATAGTCAAATGCTCTGCCTTGTGAGTGCTCGTGATACAATCTAGTCCTAACTATGAAAGACTTGGGGCCCCCAAATCTTCATTATTGTTGGGGATGGCTTGCATGTTGATGTAGTAGCGCTTCAATCTGCTCCCATTTATTGTTGCTATGAACTAGACTCCATCCAGTGTTTCTAGCAGCACACCTCCGATGGGGTTCATTTTTTTGACTCAAGTGGTAGACCTCGGGGTAGTCCAGCCAAGAACACATTCCTAAGCTTGACAGGCAACAAATCTTGCAAAGAAGTAGATGTTGTTTTTGAATGCACATGTTTTCGTTCCATAGAAGTCATATTTAATGCAATTTCATCTTTTCCATCAAAAGGAGACAAATCATGGAGACATACCTCATCATCACACAATAAATAGCACAAAAACATCTCTTTTATTTCAGAATTATTTATAAGAGTCTGTAGTTCCACAAAACAAATCATAAGGGATGTTGGCATGTCTTGTTCACCATGTACCAAAATAGTCTTACCATCTACTTTAAACTGGAAAGAGTTATGATGATAATTCAGTGACAAGGATGCACTCACACCAAACAACCACTCTTGGCCTAAAATAACTCTAGCACAAGTCATGTGCATTCATTTCATAACATTGTATGACGATGGGTACACTCTAGACTATGGTGTCCCAAACGTCCTTATCATAACCATCAACTAGTGAGTAATCCTTCATTTTTAACTTCTTGTGACTAACTTGTGATTCAAGAAGTTGTGCGTGGCACTATCATCTATCATAACTTCCCCCTTTTGCCCATAGATGGTACCATATATGCAAGCCAAATTATGAGGCCTAAAGGTAGGAAGCTACATAGACATAGTGACACAACACTCGTGGGAAGCGGTAGCATGACAAATAGTAACCTCTCAAAAGTTGTGAGGGGTAACACTTTTATAGTCTGTAGAGCGTTCTTAGGCTCCTTTTCTTTTCCTTTGTCATTCGATCCCATCTTATGCTTTTTCAACTTAGGACACTGACCTTGAGTGTGCCTTCTTAATAAGGAAATGAAATAAAATTTGTCTTTCTTAGTCTTCTCGTAATCTGAGGACTTCAAGAAGCAGGGTGGTCCTTTAGGTTTCTTAACCTGATCAACCTTTTGGTAAGGTCCTTTACATTTCTAACACTAGTTGTACTAGGTGACTTATATGCATTAGATACATGGTTACCTTTTCTGACAGTGTTGTCAAAGATCTAGGCAAATTTAATTGCCTCTTCAAGTGTTTTAGGCTCGTTCTACTTGACCTAATTTTTGTAGTCCAGATCAAAGCCCTAAGTCAGTGGCCAATTTCTCATCTTGCACTGATGCCAGGCATCCCAATTGCTCTCCAATTCATTCTCAGGGAGAAACTCCTTTTTAAAGAGTTTCAAATCGTGTCCATGAGGTGTGTATCAAATCACTCTCTATAAGAACTAACCACCATTTATATGCCTTGCCCCCAAGGGACAGGCTGGTCTACAAGGCACACAAGTGTCCCAATGTCTGATGCAAATTATGTAGGTCCTACCACATCCGAAAGAAAGTGGTGATGGCATCTTTATTACTTTCCTTTTCTTTGCCATTGAAATTGGGAGTTTTTGATCTTTTGCGAAGTGGGTAGAATCATGGGACCTACAACTCCTAAAGAGACTAGAGAGAAAGAAGGTTATCAAATTAGTGCCACCAAAGCTTCTGCCCCACGAGGCAATACGATAGATACACTTCCTGATAGCTTAGGCAATAGGACTTACAACTATGGAACTAAATTATTCTGAAGATTCGAAAAAATTTGTGATACACTATCAACTTTATCTTCTAGGCTTGCATGGTGCTTTTACAATTCCTTGAATTTAGACTTGGAGACTAAATTATCATCAAGCAAATACTTATCCTCATCTTCATGCACGACATCATCATGCAACCTTGAGGACATTCCTATAGATGAAAGCATAAGCACAAACATTTCTGGAGGGAGAGTCAGAGAATCCATAGAAGGGAAAATTGACGACTCCATGGTTTCCAGAACAATCACTACAAAAATAGGGCGTGAAACAACAATAACTCAATGTAAGAAACTTCAACACCTTGATATCATGTTGTCACCATAGCCTAAATCTTGTCCTAAACCAAAATTCACAAACACGAAGATTTAATCCTGAATTCAAGCTGCAAGAAGTCAAAGAAGATCATGAACCTTGTGCCAACAACATTGAAACTCTCTAGATAGTAACCTCCTGGGAAAAAAGCAAGTCATTTTTTGGCTTTTGCTGTCAGAAGAAGAGCCTTCAAGGACAACAAACATGCTAGAACAAGATTTTCTTACTTCTAGATGGATAATTGACACTTTCCCTTTCTTGATTCAAGCAACAAATGGCTTGGAAAGTTAGGGTAGCCTGATATATGGGACTTGAACTAAAAAAACGGACAGCAAACAATGGGTTTTGAAGCAAACAGGGCACTCTCGGACTGTGAGTAATGCATCGCAGATATCTCACGCTATATGCTAAAATTTTATCTTCTTTATGAACAAAAGTTGTAGAGGATTTTATGCTCTAAACTTTTTGTTTTACTTTGTCTTTGCTATCACCGCTATAAGAAGTGATGAAAATTGACTTGGGTGGGTATAGGAAGATGGCTGATCATTTGTCTTTCTGACTCTCTCTCTCTCTCTCTCTCTCTCTCTCTCTCAGGTATCAAGTAGCAAGCAACAACAAGATGGAAGTGTAACAGTGTTGACACTCTAGTTTGCTCACTCCCATTAGTTAACCCCAAAGTGCTTGGTTTGTGCTGCTCTTGTTGAATAGTCAACCCAATTGTGTAGTGCTCTGGTAAAGGTGCTTGCTCTTGCAATCCTTAGGGAAATGTGTATGTGCGTGTCCAATTGTGTCAAACGTAGGAGCCAACAAAATAGCTTGGAGGTCTGGGTTGGTGTTGAAGGGAAAACTGTGTGATGACGGGTGAATCAAGTTATTAACAGTTAACAGACAAAAGAGAGCACAATAGACATTGGAAGTAAAGCCACACTTGTATTAAAGAGAAGTCTGTTACAACCAAGCCACCTCCGCTTGAACTATACAGTCAATAGCAAACTCCTATCCTTAAGCCAGGTGAAGGAGAGTGTGAACACCATAGCCACACTCGCTCTACTCTCTTCTCCCCATTACAATGCTTCTTCTACATGATTGCAAAACTGACTTCTAAAACTAATGCACTCAGTTTGGGAAACCATTGGTCGCTATTGGTCTACCACTCTTAGATTGTGGTTTGCAAACGCAAGGTCACCGCCTCTTGTTACCGATGCTCACCATTCAAAAGTTACAAAGGGGGGAGCTCCTTGATCACCAACCACGAGAACCACGAGTACTACTCAATCTCGTGCTTGTAATGGTAAGTGTACCTTTTGGCCTAACCAGCAACATGATCTTCTACTCTAATACCAATGTTAGGACAATAGAGGAGAAGAGAATTGAGAGCATGTGATCCACCACCTAGCTATGCTATTATATAGCCATTTGTGGACCTTTCTCCATAATTGGCCTGCCTCACCTAATATAGCTTACTTTGCCATACTTAACCGGTCCTCTTTTTACGTGTCTAAACACCACCTTAGCCACTCGGTTACTATACTGGCTCCACTAAACCGAACTAATGGATACATACCTTTACTTTACAACTATGCTTATCTAACCCGATCCTTTACAACCATAGTCCCTTTTCCTGTCTACTGCCGGTCTTGCTCTCACTTTCATTATTGTAACACCATCTCTTGATGCAGATCCATAGGCCGCATGAAGATGCTTGAGTTCCAATAATGAAAGGCCAAAGCATAATCTTGGTGTAGAGTCTGGGTGGCTCAAGTATAGATGGGGCTTGTTGTATATTTTTTGTAAGAGTTAATATACATTTTTTTTGTAAGTTGCCTAGTGCACTCTAGGTGGCTCAAGTATAGAGATGGAGCCAATTATTTCTTGTTCTAAGCCTTCTATTCATTTTGCACTATCTAGTGCTTTCAATAGTGCATGCATAAGTTCAAATTTACATTGTCTAGTGCTTTCAATACTACATGCATAAGTTCAAATTTGCAATTTGATCAAAGTTTATGTGTTGACCCTACATTAGGTCAATCAAGTATAAAAAATGTGAATTTTTTATAGAAGTTTTTCAATGTAAGGCGACCACAACAGAATCAACAAACTACTACAAAATCCACCTCAATTTAGACTTGAGCTCTTCGAACCCACATTTACAATTTCTTGTATTTCTTAGATCTAGCAAGATTTACAAGAAATCATGCTATGAAGCACACTTTGTTGAACTATTAGCTACCACTTGCATGCAAAAGCTCAACAAAACAAACACTTGTAATCTTCAGTGAGCATAGTGATGAAAGCAAAGAATCTGGTGCCCAAGTGGTTGGAGCTTGGGTTCTCTATTCTGCCATTAGTGTTTTGTACCTCTCTCTTCAACTCTTTGCTCACTTTGAAACACCTTAGTTGTTTACCTTGGGTTCTCTATTCCCCCATTAGTCTTTTGTACCTCTCTCTTCATCTCTTTGGTCACTTTGAAACACCTTCTATATTGCTCATGGTCTTGTTCTACCATAGGAAACTTTGAAGATGTGGGTTCGAGATTCTTGGAAATAGTAGAAGGCTTGCTCTTCACTATACGCAGTATTGTGTGGATTAACAATCATATGCAAACCACACTATGTTTTTTATGGAATCTTCTTCCAAAAGTAAATTTGAAAATTCATGCAATGCACACACACTCTTTGATGCACTGAAAGCTCCAATTCTTGTGACTTTTGGCGAAATTCATGCAATGCTCACACACTCATATGCAAGCCACACTATGGTTCTTTTGGAATTTGTTTTCAAAAGCACAGTTTGAAAATTCATGCAATGCACACTCTCTCTCTTTGATGCACTAAAACTCCCAAATCTTGTGAATCTTGGTGGCAAGATTTTGGGCACTTTATCACCAATGGTCTGCTCTTATTGACAATTGTTCACAAATGTACCGTAGTACGAATTTAGAGCTTAAATAATCATTGAATGCATTTTTGCTTTAAGCACCAAACTTGAACCCTACTTTATGACAAAAGTTCATCTCGAGCCCTCAAACCCTTGACATTGAACAAGGTTGCCAAGTTTTCTCACCTTAATCTCTTTAGCACCCAATGAATTCTGCAAAAAATCTCAAAATTTGAACATGTTATGTTTTTCACTTCAACAACTTAAAAGTGTTCCCCTAGATTGATCGTACTCTTTGGAGTTAGTTTAGTACAACCTTTAGACCTCATGCTTAAACGGCAATATTTTCTTCTTGCTTTTTGGTAGTAATGCAGATCTAGCATTTTTTGTTATTTTTTGGGTCAAACTAACCTTAAACAAGTACTTGGATACACTGAAGAACAAGATTTCTCTCTCTCATGTTATATAAGGTAATGTCCAAAGGTTTAATACCAGAGCACTATTTTTAGTGGCTTATCAAAAGTAGTTACACACTCCCAACCCTTAAGTAAGGTGTCAATGAACCTCTTTGTTGTTTTCTTATTCACTCATCCCTATGCATGATCCAATAGCGCTTTAAGGAGTGCTAACCTCCACAACAAAAGCACCAAAATCTTTTAAATTATTATCTTTCTTATTTTTTGAAGTTTTTGTCACGTACAAAGCATTATGTTAGTCCTAAGGTAGGTTAGAAGTTTGCTTAGCATTATGTTGGGCTTAGGTTAGATGTTTGCTATGTGACATACAACCTTAGGTCATATTCCATTGAGAGGTGTAGGGTTGGGAAGTGGTTCTCGCATTAGCTCATGTGAAGAAGAATGCTTGTTTATCGCATTCAGATGGATGTTTGCAATTCTATTAGGGGTTTATAGTTTACAAAATGGTTTAGGGAAGGGTGTATGATTGAGAGGTAGGGTAAACGTAGATAGCTATCTGAGGGGAGTGAGTAGATTAGGGGTAGGAGAAGCAGCAGTGAAGTAGAATGGAATGGGAGTGTAAGAGTTGGAGTAATCTAAGAATTGGAGGGGAGAGAGAGTACGAGACCTAGGATTTCAAGGTTTGGGAGTACAAGTTGAAGGGTTGGAGCACACATCTATAGTGTTGAGGAGTGAATACACTACCCAATATATGTTAAGAAGGAAGCAAAAGAAGAAAGTTAACAAAACCCACATGCTTGGATACATAGCAAGAGACCCATCAAGGTCTAGACAAAGTTCGGCCTCCAAATCGAGTCATCAATACCTAGAAGAAACCTCTTAAGCTACTTCATGAAATGGGTGAGGAACTTCAAATTGTGCTATTGATTGCACATAATGAGGTGAATCCTTGGAGCAACACCTTTGAGCTCTCAAGCTATGCTAATTTCCAAACATGCAAGGAGATGACCTACTAGCAAAACGCAACAAATACACAGAGATGTTGGAAATTAACTATGAAAAGATAAGTAGCCTCATTAATAATATTGATTCGATCATTAGTGCCTATAAGGTAGTGCTAGCAATGATAACCTTGAATGGAGCACTAAGTGAGGTCTCAACATGAGGACATTAGTCACTTGAACACTCCTTTAATTGAGCAAAGTTGTATGTGGAGACTTACCGCAACCATGTTGAGGTCTCCTTAGGGGATGGTCATTAGATTTCACTGAAAATTTTGGTCATGCCACACATGTAATCGTTCTATTGGTGAACGAACATTACAATCTGGTTCTTCGTGTGCGAGCATGAGCCAAAGATGCACGACGCCTAGTAAAGTTGCATATATCACGAGTTCTACTTACACATGGCAGCTCACATCTAGGTGGGCTGACCAACAAAGATGTGGGGAATGCATTTTTGCCCCAGTTTGCCCAAGGGGACATTCCCATGTAGGGGAATTGTATGTTCTAACTTTGTCGAGAGGCAAATAATAGCCTTTTTGAGTGAATTTGGCCTTCCTCATCGGCTATGGAGAAGCTCCCGTCAACATCAGGAATTTTGGTGAAGTTAAGCATCTAAATGGAGAGGGAGTAGATGTCAGGGAGTGCATTCCCGCCCAATGCCCATTGTCGCTGAACAATGCTCAAACAACATTCGTCAGGAATCATTCCCACCAAGGGCCAACTCTATGGTCATAGCCCATCTCTAACAAGGACCCTTGCAACGGCCCAAATCAACCAAAAACTTGCAGTACGAATGGCTAGTGAAAATTCCTATTTCTAGCAAAGGCGGTTGTAGCTCTGGTTTTCGTCCTGGCGGGTAGCTCGTGGGAATGTCTCCGGCATTGGCAGAAATTATTAATCCCGCTCATGTAGCTGTGACTGGGAATGTCGCCTTGTTGCAGGCCACTCCCTACCCCTGCTTGCAAGGATGCACGCCTATTGTGATGCTACTTGAAACCCCCTTGCTTGTGATGGGCATACTGTATGAGGAGATTGAGCAGACTGTGTGTAGAGATTGTGCCAGTAAATCTGTGGTGGAGCTGAGGGCGGCATTGACGATGGCATTGATGACGGACCGTGAACCTGAGGAGATGGTGCTGCATGGAGAGATGCTGGGGAGGGTACAGTGTAGCCTCTTAGGGCTTGTTTCCACAGGGGCCAGTGCGATGCGCATCTGGCCACCCGATGATTGAGGTGGAGAAAATTTGTTGAATGGCGCTGGTGAAATCAAGACGAGAGTACAGGCTGACAACAACCATGAGTAAAGGGTGAAAGCAGAGCTGCGGGTGGCCAAATGAGTCCATGGATTTTCATCTCGCGCACTCAGAAGCATCGCATTCAATCAGGAAATTCTCGTGTGAACAGAATAAAAGCGCGCTCGCGCACGCCGAGCACAGATGTGCGCATCTGAGTTGCGGGGAAACAGGCCCTTAGGTAGCTCTCTTCCTAGCTAGCGAGTCGCCAAGCTCCAAGCCCCAAGCTATGGCGATGGCAACTCTATCGCCCACATCGTCTCCCAACTCTCCTCACCTCTCCTCTCAGTTCCTTTGCCCTCTCCGGCTCACCCATCTCCCTTCTCAATCTTCTTGGCGGACCACTTGCTCCTCTCAAGACAGCAAACAGCTTCCTGAGCTCATTAGCCACCTTGCACGTTCCCTCTGGGGTCCGGGATTGCCTCCTGGTTTGCTCGTTGGGGCTGTTCGATCTGCCTGGACTACAGGATGGATGGTAATGATGAAGCAGCTGGCCCCTAGCGACAAGCAAGGTGCTTACGAGAGACCCAATAGCAAGTTTCGTCGCCGTCTAGCTCATTCAGTGCTTGAATCAGAACGTGGGAGATACCACCTTTATGTCTCACTCACCTGCCCTTGGGCGCATAGAGCTGCAATTGTCCATGCATTGAAGGGATTGGAAGAGGCAGTGCCTCTGTCTGTCGCAGTGCCGAGTAGCACTGGGTTGTGGGAATTCAGGCCTCAAGATAGCACACCAAATAGTTCAAAAGACGTTCTACCACCAACCGTAGACAAGGCAAATAGATGCCAGCGACTTATTGACGTGTACAAACTTAGAAATGGTGGCTACGATGGTAGGGCCACGGTGCCAATGCTCTGGGACGCGGTTGAAAAGGAGATTGTAAGTAACGAAAGCGCTGACATTATTGAAATCCTCAATTCGGACTTCAATAACCTCGCCCTCAGCCCACAGCTGGACCTTGCGCCTCAGGATCGTAGAACTGAAATTGATAAATGGAACAGAATGATCTACCCCAAAATCAATAACGGTGTCTACAGGTGTGATTATCAACTCTTGACATCCTCCCAATTGACATAGGAGTAATCTCGTCTTTGCCCTTTACACAACATACAAAACTCCTGCATTGACAAGCCAGTAATTTATCATCATGGATGCATGATGAATCTTTCAGGCATTTCTCTAAGAGTTCAACCCGTATGATCACAGGCGTGGCAGCTGGAGAAGCTCTAACCAATCTACCGTCGTTACTTACTGATTTTATTAAGCATGTGTGCAGTAGTAACCAGGTCTATGGATGGATTGTTAGCACCGAGAAGCTAGAGGTGTATAATCTTCAATGCTTATGTACAGGAAGCCGTTCCTTTAAGATGGCTAATTGGTCTGCATCCAAAATTGAAGAAAACTAGTCTATGTATCCTCAAACATGAGAAATCTGAACGTCCTAGCGTTTGTTATAGTGAATTGCTCCATTTGACCAAGGGGCAAGGCGGGTTTCTCTGCAGACAGCTTTATTGCAACGTGTCTAGATCCTTTTCCTGAGCACTCGTGGATTGGATGGGAGGAGTGGGGAAGGCTGACAGACTTATCCTTGCCTCAACATTGAGAGAAGTGACACATTAAACCAACTGGATATGTATTGATAAACAAACATAATTTTTAGTAGTAGAGTTGTTTTGAAACATGTATATCCAATTCTTGCTCTTAAAATTTATGTAAGAGATGATAGTTGCTTATTCATGACCTGCAGTCAGCTACACTGGTGACCATGATTCTCATGCTTCTCATCAAGCCTAATATTGAGGCTTGCTTGTCCTTCTCTTCAGGCATCATTATAGATCCCTCATGTCCAAGCACACACTTTGACATATTACACCCTTCTTGAGTCCCTATCAATGAACTTGTTCCCATGTAATTACCATACCTTTTAAGTCCATTGCACAAGTGGTAGGTCTCCAAAGCTACTAGGTTGAACGCAAATGATTCACGAATAAAGATATAGTATGGTCAAGTTTCACCATGGTACCACTCCAGCTGTCCTTGAATTAAGCATCATGAGATTAAATTTTCAGCTGTTCGTATGGGTCTGCTGACACCCCTGCTGCATAGTTTTAACGGTGTGAGTTGGACACATGAGTCTAGATTAAGCAGCTAGAAATTTTGGAATAAATTGAGATTATTCTATGATGTATCATTGCTGGACATAATTCAGTTCATCCGCTAGGTGAATTCCATCAATTATATATTTTTTGTGACACACATACGCCTCCAATGGAGGAACCTGGGACATAGACTGTTTCTTCAGTCACTTAAGGTACAATCAGTTGAAGTCCTCACAGGCACGGAGAGCTCTCTTTCGTGGGGTGAGACCCTAGGGTTCACTTAATCTCCAAAGGTCCAGGGATTGATACCACACATAGCAGCAGTTTCCTCTGGTCTTGAAGAGCATCCATCATATGCTTCTGCATCGAAGCTCTGCCAAGCTTTCACTTGCAAGGAGAGCTCTGGTGGTGTACCAGGTTCTTTTAGCTAGGGCCTAGCAGACAGCCTCTTGGTGGTGTTTTTAGATGATTGGTTTACAACCTCCTATGAGCTGGTTCAGAGAATACTTACAAGACATGGGGCTCAAGTTGGCAGACATTGATGCTTCCTAGACAGAAGGGGGACTTCGCATCATAGATTTGGAGATGCAGTGCTAATCTGTGCTCGCCCATACCCCAAGCTCAGGTTTTTTTTGCAACACGGCCTCCTCAAGAATACTCTAGGTGGAGCAGGATCTGACAGACTCTCAAAGGTTGGTATTTTTAGAGGGCCTGCTCACAGCCAAGGACTCTCCGCGACGATCCAAGTGTGACGAGGGTATGGAAGCACCGTGGCAGTTTACAGTAAGGGATGAGATAGAGAGGCTGCTGCTGGTTTGATCTCCTCCTCAAGAATATTTCAGAGGGCCTGCTCACAGCAAAGAACTCTCTGACGATCCAAGTCTGACGAGGGTGTGGAAGCACCTTGGCAGTTCACAGTAAGGGGTGAGATAGAGAGGCTGCCACTGGTTTGATCTGTGACTTCAAGGATGGGATGATAGGGTCCCGCAAGCACATTGGTTGGGCTTAGTGGGACCATGGTTGTTAAGACACTTGAGACACGTGTCTTACCTTAAGACACCTTTAGACGCTCTTGTTTTTTCTTTTCTTTTTTGTGGTGGGTAGGGTGTAACAACAAACATTGAGTTTGACTTAACCATGCCATCATTGATGGTGACTTTGGATCCAGCAATGGGAGTGACCTCATTAGGATGAATCTTGAGAGCTTTGACTCTTGAGAGTCGAAAGTTTCCTCTCAATTATATGTATTGAGATGCAGATTTCATTCATGTCACATGTGACTGACTGACTATTGCCATGATATTTATGTTTATTGATATATGATGATTGGCTTATAATATATGTAGCCTTCTAGGCTCTTGTTAAGTTGTTTATCTGGATTTTCAATATCAAGATTCAATTGTCAGTTTAAACCTTTACGATTGTGAGTCGTGACTTGCAAGCTCTTAAGTCATGACTCTTAACTTGCAAGCTCTTGAGTCGTGAGTCTTAACTTTTAAGTCTAGAGTGACAAGTCTTGACTCTTAACTACATTGTACGAGTGCATTGTTACTTCTTGCCTTGTTCAAGTGTAGCTTATTTGTACTTCTAAAATCTAGCAACTAGCAGGTTGTACACACTTGTACACATATATTAGTTAAATATTTATTATTATAACCACAATAACGTGTCTTACGTGTCTTATCTTTAAGACACTTTAGACACTCGTGTCTGAAGTGTTGTGTCTTAACGTGTCTTACAACCATGAGTGGGACATTGGACCAGGGTCTTGAAGCAGTGTTTAGGGCTTATTTAGAAGGAGAGATTCCACATCCTCTTGCATCTGTGAGGGGTCAGTCGCTTAATTGTTGACATTGATGCAGCCATCTCTGAGGCTTGGTGGCAAGGACTAGGCCCTGCCAGTGATGACCCCCGTTTATGCTGGCAGCAATGGACAAGGGTCTCTCTGAGGGTGAGAGGCCACCACTGCAGCCTCCCACTGTTATGCAGGATGTTGGATGGTGGAGCATTTGAGCCAAAGCCCCCTTTACAACAGCAGCTCCATGCTGCAGATTTGTCCTTGGAAGGTGTATTTTGGCAGAAGGTTGGAGTGTTTGGGTGGTAGGGGAAGCATTGGGTATGTACCGAATTCGCTAGCCTTGGAAGGTGCATTTTGGCAGAAGGTTGGGGTGATTGGGTGGTAGGGGAAGTGCTGGGTTCCCGAACTCAGCTAACCTTTGTATTAGTCCTTGGTAGGTGTATTTTGCATAGTTACCAGGGAACGGGAACATTCCGGAAATTCAGGTGTCGGAACGGGAACGTTCCAGGAAGGGGGAATGGTAACCGGAACGTGACGTCATACACGACACGTCATCATATGACATAAAACTATGTTAGAAAATGAAAGAAACTAAAATTTTATAGCTTTGAACTTTATATATAAGCTCTAAAATACCCATTTGAAACTTTCAAATAGTGCGAATAAACAAATAAATTGGACATTCCGGGGCTGTTCCAGTTCCGGGCCCTGGCCTGCTTCCTGGAATGGCTTTCCAGACATTCTGGGTGTTGGGACGCCGTTCCCTGGTAACTTTGGTATTTTGGCAGAAGGTTGGGGTGATTGGGTGATAGGGGAAGCGCTGGGTTTGTCCCGAACTCAGCTAGCCTTTGTTTTAGTCCTAGTGGAGCCTTTGGTTATGGGAGGGTACCCACTTTGAGAGGTGCAGTGGGATCCTGAGACTGTGACTTCCAATACACTAAGCTGCCTGACATTGCCATAGATAGTGTTGGATAGACTCTTGACGGAGCTAGTGCAATAGTGACGTGTGCCGTCTCTACATTTTCTTAGCTATGAGAAAATGAGGGGCACTCCATGTGCTGAAAACATAGGAAATACCAACATGTTGTGGTCAATGATTGCTCCAAAGCCAAGTCCAAAATCTTGAAAGGTTGTCTACTTGAACTGCTACTGCAGCTAGTGCCTGCAAGCACCAATTGATGTGGATAGTATAGGAGAAGAAGAGTATTTGCTCTGTCTAAGGGACCTACTCTGGCCAGAACCAATGTTGCTTGGCTCACGAATGCCAACTATGCTTTTAGGTTCAAGATGTAGAAAAACAGAGGGATGCTGCTTGCTAAAGGCCAACTCCGACACGACGGAGGAATTACTCCAAAATCACAAGACACATGAACTGAACACAACTCAACTTTATGTGCTTTACTTAACAGTAACAGAGGGCAACAAAGATCCGAAATGGTCGATATGGGCTAACCCCCTTGGTGTTCCCACTTGTGGATTGGAGGACAAAGGATTGATTGGGTTGCTTGTGATGCTTGGTGACACGTGGATTTGTGGCTTGCTAATCCCATAAGCAATGTTGGGATGTTGTGAGCCTTGGATATAAGTAGGAGTTCAGATTCCTCTCCCATATCCCACTGGCCCTTTCTGGGAGTGGGAGAGGGCTTGGCATGGCCATGGGCGAGGGTGTGGGGCTGTTCACGTGGTGCTCTCCTTATGGATGTGCATAACACTAGGGGAAAAACGGTGTATAATGCGTGATTGACCATGCAAAGCATATCCGATGGGCACAATACTTTGCACGCACCTCAACCTAGTTGAACTTGACTTGTGTGCAAAGTGGAGCCCTCATCCGATAAGTACTTGTTTGAATAACACACCTAGGACCGTGTTTCTTTATGGTTGTGCATGACACTAAGGCAAAAACGGTGTTATATGCTTGAACGACAATGCAAAGCATATCCGATGGGCACAATACTTTGCACACACCTTAAACTAGGTGGAATTAACTTACATGCAGAGTGGCACGCCCATCCCATAAGTACTTTTTCAAATAACACATTTAGGACCATGTTTTTTTACGGTTGTGCATGACACTAAGGCAAAAACGGTGTATAATGTGTGATTGCCTATGCAAAGCATATCCGATGGGCACAATACTTTGCATATGCCTCAACCTATGTGGTGTTGAGTTTCATGCAAAGTGACGAGCCCATACCATAAGTACTTGTTCGGATAACACACCTAGGAGTGCGTTTTTTGACGGTAGTGCATAATGCAAGGACGAAAATGGTGTATAATGCGTGATTGACAATGCAAATTATATTCGATGGGCACAATACTTTGCGCACACCTCAACCTAGGTGGTATTGACTTGTGTGCAAAGAGGTGCCCCATCTGATAAGCACTTGTTCGAATAACACACCTAGGATCGTGTTTTTTGACGGTTGTGCATAACACTAAGGCAAAAACGGTATTTTATGCTCCCTTGACCATGCAAAGCATATCCGATGGGCACAATACTTTGCATGCGCCTCAAAAGCGGTGGTATTGAGTTGCATGCAAAGTGGTACACCCATCCGATAAGCACTTGGTCGGATAACACACCTAAAAGCGTGTTTTTTAATGGTTGTGCATGACACTGAGACACAAACGGTGTTTAATGCGTGATATACCATGCAAGCATGTCCGATGGGCACAATACTTTGCATGCACTTCAACCTAGATGTTATGGAGTTGCATGCAAAGTGGCGTGTGCATCCGATAAGTACTTGATCGAATAACACTCCTAGGAGCGTGTTTTTTTACGGATGTGCTTGACACTAGGCAAAAACGGTATTTAATGCTCAATCGACCATGCAATGCATATCCGATGGGCACAATCCTTTTCCTGCACCTCAACCCAGGTGGTATTGACTTGTTTGCAAAGAGGATGATGGCAGACTATGTGTGACTGTTTGGGGTGGCCGTCACGTGCGCGACACATGGTGACAGCTGACTTAGGGCAGATTTGGACTGCTGCGAAGTGTTGCGATTCATGGCAGATTATTAAGTGCGACTATATCAGTGGTGACCGCTCCGCACTGGCGGCTGACCTCTGTATTTGGGTTGTCGTGGACTTTGATGGGTGACTTTGGTTTGTCATAGCCTCTGCGTCACCCTTTGTTTGTGGGCTGATCTTGGGTTTGATCAGCTCACCTTTCATGGTGCTTAGCCCACGGGGGGTGTTGGATATGGGCTAACCCCCTTGGTGTACCCCTAGTGGCTTGGATGACACAAGATTGATTGGGCTCCATGTGGCGGTTGGTGACACATGGATATGTGGCTTGCTAATCCCATAAGCAATGGGGCTGGGTCTCCTGGAATGCATGAAACCCCCAAGTGGGGCTCCTTATATAGGGCACAAGGCCCTCCTGCCGACTGGACTGACAAATTGGCCGGCCTGGCAGTCCGCCAGCCTATGCAATCTGTGGCTGTTCTATCCAACCGACCAGACCATTCCCTATTCCTACAGGCCTCCTTTCGCAGGCGCCTGTCTTATGGACATCCTCTCTGGAGTGCAGTCTTCTCCAAGTCCTGCGACATCCCTGACAATGGTGCTCCAGTCGCCGTCCTTGCTGTTGCTATACTGCTGACCTTGGCACAGACTCACAGCTGGCCCCTATACTGAGCTTATTGTCAGCCCAATTCTCAAAAGTCCTGATAGAAGTCAGTTTAGTTTGAAGTATTAATAATGCTCTCTAACATGATATATGTCTGCATATAGTTTGTGCAGCAATCCACACCTATCTTGGCTGTTCACGAAAATTACTGGGGATTTCTATTAAGTGCATCCACTCTCAGGATGATGTGAAGCACAAGCAGAGGGCACCCCATGCGAGAGACAGATCAGTACTTTATGCAACATGCAAGAGGTTAAGACAGAGAAGCACTTCACATTCAAATGCCATGTGTACTATGAGATCCGTGTGTGTACTTGGGTACACAGATTCAGATTATGCAGGGCATGTGGATAGTCAGGAGTGGATTTGGACCACTTTTGGATTCCTGGCCCATCCTGATCAGCAATGCGTGGCGACTTTCCTATTGGATGCCTAGTAACATAGAGACCGACACTTTTGATTACAGAGGCAACGAGACCAAGAGGGTCGACTGACTGGCCCACTGACAAGGACCTCCCTTCACTTTCCTTTTTGGTGTTTTTGGTTCTCATATGGAAAGTCATTTTTGTACTCTCCCATAGAGACATCACTCGTAAACATCAATGAAACAGAGCATTTGTAGTTATGACATGCTTTGGGCTTCTTGGTCATCCATGAGTTTGCTTGCTTGATGTTGAAGGTAAAGAGAAACATATGTGTTGAAGCACATTGTACACAATGAAGCTGCACAGTTGCACTAATGGCGAGGTATGGATATCATAGCACCGTTTGGTGGGGAATAGTAAATACTAATCGAGGTTTTCTAAGTTGACTCTGATAAAGTCACTCTACTTTTCTCCCTGTCAAGTTTGGGAAGTGATATGAGTCTCATGTGTGTATGTTAAACAATATAGAGCCATTCCAACTTTTAAATTGGGAATATCCCGACTTGATGTGAAATTTTGAAGATGCCAATACAATGGAGTAACTCAATTGAGACTGAGTTTTACATTGACTTCAGAAGAGATTATGTGTGCACCTAGTCATGGCTATTGTAATGATAGAAGGGCTGTGGTGTGTTAATGGGACCCCTTATAATGGTCCTTGGGATCTTTATGTGAAAAGAATTGGATGACCTTAAAGCCAAAGCATGTGCCTTTAGTACCTCGTTCTATTTCACATATGAGATAAGGTAATGCCTTAGTTAACGTTGCAATAACTATTCAACACTGGAGACAAGTTTGAAGCCTCCAGATAATGCATATGTACAAGAAAATTGTATTTGGCAAAAGTTCCATCCTTTGGACATTGGATATTCTATATGCATATCTGTTAAAAGCACTGATGTTATGACTGTTTAACACCTTACAGGTGTGGGTTTGCACAAGGGCAAGAAGCTTATGAAGCAGCAGCAGAGGACCTTTTCTCTGCATTTGATGTCTTAGAAGGGCATCTTTCTTCTTCTCGATATCTGTGTGGTGACCATGTTACTCTTGCAGACATTCGGTTGTTCACGACCCTCTATAGGTTCGATGCTGTTTATCATGTCCTTTTCAAGTGCTCAAAGCGCAAGCTATCTGAGTATCCTAACCTTTATGGATATTTGCAAGATTTGTATCAGGTATGTACAGATTATAGTCTCTTTTTCCCCTGTGCCGACTTACAATTCCCTGTTTTGTTTGTTTTATCTTTCATGACATCTGGTTCATCACTCTTTGTACCCTCCAACAACTCATGGTGTGGATCTTGATTTATGCAATTCGTTGTCTAGACTTGGACTTGGCCTAAATACAAGATAGGGAACCATTGTCTCCCTTTAAAATCCTTAGGCCTGCTCGAATGCAGTGGTTTGTATTATCTTCTCTAGAATTTGTTGTCCGCACTACTCCACATACTCCATTTCGTATAGAACTTCAATAAATTAAATGAAATCAACCAATCAATTTGTTGAGCACCCGATGAGTATAAATCTGAAGGGCATGCTATAATGCTCAATTTGGATAGCTTCACCTCTAGTTGAAGCATATACAGGCTTTGGATCTACGACAAAGGTTCCTAATTTGCTTCATAAGATTTTTCTGCACCATGCTACTAATTCCATGGAGATTTTGCAATGTGAACTTGCCTTTTGTCTATTTTCAAGGGTCTTTGTGCTTGTCTTGCAAACCTCTATTCAGTCATGTAATAAATCCATATTTGCAAATACTGTTTTAGCTACTGAAGGAAAGAATAGGATGCTGTTTGCAAACCCTTGGTAATCCCGTCTGTATGCTTAGGTGTTTTGTTTGTCTTAAAGGATAAGTACAGTCCACAATAATGTGGTGGCAAGACAACCTATGCCCTTGCACTTCTTTCTTCCTCATAAGCTGGAAGATAGATGACAAAGGCCTTGGTAATGCAGCAAGAAGAGAGAGAGAGAGATGATATGATATGATATTATGAAGACCCAAAAAGATCTATGGGACAGTAGAATTAGCATCAATGATTACAAGTTGCAGTTCTATGCACAGCTGGCAAAGACCTAATTCTAAGTGTTTGTGGCACTTGTCTGGCCAATGTTCGTGCCGTGTCTAAGATGTTGCAGTATTCCAAAACTTGAGAGAGAGAGAGAGAGAGAGAGAGAGAGAGAGAGAGAGATTTGTATTGCCGTCTTTGGGAGGCCTCGCGGGCCTATGAGACAAACTACAATATCAAAGTGGCACATGCTCATACAAGCGGCTATGGGTTAAGGCAGAGGGTTCACTAAGACCCTTTGCTAAGTACTATACTAAACTAAGCTCATAAGTACAAACACAAACTCAAAGTCCAAAACTAGGAGCTGATAGCTAGACTCAATCTTGAAATTGGAGTCAGAAGACATAGCCAGGTGCCATGGTGGCTCTCCTGTGAGTTGTGAAAAGATCTCATTTCTGTGTCTATCTGGTCGTCTGGCATTGTGGCTGGGGCTGTGGTCTCCTTGCTCTTTGTATCTGGTGGGACATATCGATAGTGACGCCTTTGGTCGGGCGGTGGGCCGCACCTCTGGTCCGTTGCTGCATCGTGTGTGGCTCCTGCGTCTCAGGCTGCATCCCTCCTCATCATCGTCTCAGCTCACCGATCCATATTACTCTCATGTCGTCGATCTCCTCCTCGTCTACCATGACATGCCTAGGAGTAGACTCCAATGCGTAGTCATCTGTTGTGTGTCGCTGAGCTCGATCTACCCCTATTCCCTGATGCACTGCCCTCTCTTGCTCTCTAATCTGACACTTAAGGATCTCTCTTATGTCGTCTCATCTCCATCAGATAGAGGCTAACACAGACCTGGTCTTGGAAATCAATCAATCATGGGAGAGAGGCATGAAACCATGTCCCCCCTGGAAGAGGAAGTGATAACGTCCTCGGATCTCATAGTAAATCGACAGGGACATAGGAAATGCTCCTCCATCTCCGTCTCTCCCAGAGTGAATAGTCTACAAATCTGTTGCTCCCTACATGTACCTGCGGCTCTCCTTGTCTCGCTCCTCAGCTCATGGGATGAGACCCGTATCTATCCGGTGGCAATCCCGAGGGCATGCGAGACTTGCTTGTCCTTCAGATACTGGGTTCTAATGATCACTCCATCCTCTAACAGTCTCAAGAAATGGTCGCGGTAGAATCGGGTCTTGGTGGGGGTCCATGACGTATAGAGCTGGAGTAGGTCCAACTGTGTAATACGGTTGATCTCATCTCATGGGACCAAGGGATCAGGAGCATCCAAGCTGTACTGAAAGGGGAGACGATCCATCTGAATGTCCTATTTGTCAAACCATCTGGAAATGCGTGCATACCAGGCCATGCGAACCTCACTCTCAGCTAGTCATATAGATGAGTCCAGTGCCACCCTCGGTAGCCTCCTTTAGGTAAGGCCCAGACCCTATGAAGATAAGTAACCAGATGGCATCAATCTCGAGCAGTGTCATGGCAAACTTTGCTTGTATGATCTAGTGGGGGCCTGAAGGCTTACTCCGAATAATCCTGTATCCCATAGTCACCTGCAACCTCTCGAAATGTCGCTACTCGGTTGCTTTCAGGTCACACCCCTAGAAAGGTGCTATGTACATGATTGTCAACCTCATTAGCGTGTCAAATACCCATCCATTCATCGGGTGGTCCTGGAAAAGTGCCTAGAAGCATTGCGGCTTTAGTCGAGCTAGAGCTCGCCCTCATGTAAGTCATGCCTTAGGTGCATAGGTCATCGTGAAAGACTGGCCCCGTAAAGACTACCCCTAAGTAGGTGTAGGTGTGTATGATCTCCACTGGCTCTCCTCGGTAGGTGAAGCTATGTCGACAAAGTGCTGGCCGTGAGTGTGTTAAAAATCATAACCTTGGTCTTACCAAGGTTAATTGTCAAGTCTCTCTCTCTAGAAAACACCTTTAGGGCATCCTAGGTGTCTCTGTAAGCTTGCTACTGAGGAGGATAGAAGGACTATGTCATCTGCATACAATAATACATGTATCATCTGGGCTAGCTGTGATCCCTCACCTCTCAGGCAGTCAATGAATGTCGTGATCTCATCAATATATAGCCCAAATAGCGTCAGTGAGAGGGGGCATCTCTACTTCACCCCTATTGTGCTCTCGACTTAGTTGGACATGCCTCGAGGGGTGCATACTCTCCCTCTGATTGACTCATACATACCATCACCCCCCAAATGTCGACATTTGGAATCTGCATCTCCTGTCAAAGGCCTTCCGAACGTCTACAAAGCAGGCACATACTTTTTGGGCCCTCAATCTCGCCTCCTCAGTGAACTGCCCACATAGAGTGAAGATATGATTAAGAGTGGAATGCTCCTAAAACCTACCTGTCCCAGTACTCGCTGCCCGTGTGTCTTTGTGTAGGCATAGATCTAGGCCAGTGTGTGAAGTGTGGTAGCTCCCAGTATCCATGGGATCTCCTGCTTTGTGTATCAGCACAATGGTAGTGGTACTCCAAGCGGTGAACATTTGTGCTAGGATCGGGGCCAAGATCTCGTGTCCATGTGCAAAGTGGTTAGTCCATAGCCCAACATGGTCTTGGGCTCTCTAGTTGTGGAGCCAGCATAATGCAGCTCTCACATGTTGTGGGGTGAAAAGAATGCAAGCGGTGGGCTTGGGGAGAGCGGACATATCGGGTGGTGCTTGAGCTGGGACATCAAAGAGGGATGGCGCATAGGTGTGCCACACATCTGGATTTGTGATGGTTGTAGGTAGCTTCCCCTTGGATAGGAGCCCCCATACAAAGGTGGGATCACCTTCACAAAAAAGATTGGATCACCTCATCCATCCTATGTGAAAGGAATGGCCGCCTCTTAAGCCACGTCAGACGTCGTGAAATCCAATGTGCCTCAGATCTCATCAAGTGTCCCAAAGCCTACTCCCGTATGAGATAGGATCTTATCTCCTGGCACTCATCGTCAAACCATGGGTTCTGTGGAATCTTCCCATTTGAGGAGCGAGCTGTAGACTTGGTCGTGAGAAGGGCTGATTCCCAGGTGTATGTCGTGGCCATGGGTAGTCCTCTCTCAGGATTCTCATGCATCTCAACGTAGAACATCAGCTCTCTGTTCGTGTAAGTCTCCGAGATGTCCCCTGGGTCTGACCATAGGGTGGCATTGCAATTCGCTATCTTCAATCCATGTCCCCTCACCCCATGGCCTATGCACCATCATGTGCTGTCCCCATCTCCTCTTTCGGTCCATTCTTGGATTATGACTTTTCCATCTCTATAGACAGCCCACTTTTCTTCTTCTCTGGCTGCCATGACACGTATCATACCCTTTCTTCGGTGCTCCTGTTGCAATAGTGTAAGATCATGATCCAGATATGTTCTGGTTCCCTTCAGCGTGGCTCTCATACTCATGAAAGTGGATCTATCCATGTAGTCCTGAATTGCATTATGGCATCGTGGGTGCATCATCCTTTCCCACTCGCCACGCAGCCTCATAGGTGAGGTTGACCCTAGCTTGGTCTTGAGTGCCTTTGTGTCCGCCATTGAGGTGCCACCCGCCTCTTACCAAACATGTTAAGGGCTTTGTTGCTCCGTCTTTTATCCTCCTCTAAGGCATCGGAGATAAAGGCCTTCTTCGGGGCTGAAGCACCTTTCTTAACCGCTTCTTTCGATTTTAGAATTTTCTCTTTTCCCTCTATTATATTGTTATGTGAACTCTCCATGTTTGCCCTGCATATTGGCTTGATAGCAGCCATCTCCTTTGTTATGCTCTAGCCGAGATAGCATGACCTCGGAAAGATCGGTGGGCATTTTCTCTTAGATGACCGACTTTTGTAATATTTTATGTGCGTAAATAAAATGGTCTGCCAAGGTCCTAGGTGAGGGTGTATTGGCATCGACTAGGTGGTTCTGAGTGCTAAGGCCTAGGTGCACCTAAATGTGTAAAAATGCCAAGGGGCAAATGTTTTAATTGTGTCCCAAGAGAGGGGTAAATGAAGCTAAAGGTCTAGAATGATGACATGTGGCAGAAGGAACCATCTAGGGAACTGAGGGCTTGTGGATATGCATGAAAAGAAATTGAATTACGTATCTTTTGAACATGGGATCCACGAGATAGGCTGGGAGGATATTTGGGATGCCAGCGCCTGTGATTTGTCTTACCCTCGATTGACGAAACGAAAAGAGAGACATGTGACTTTGTATTGTCCGTAATTCGACGGAACATCGATGGAACAATGAAAGAAAAAAAAAAGGAGTTTAACATTTGGTATCAATTTGCCTTGCCTATGATCCGACGAGAAACAAGACATATTAGAAAAAGTTCGTTTCATTTGGTATCAGGGCTTCAGGCTGGACGAGGAGTAGCATATGAAGGAAGCGCAGGGTGGCACGGACGGCCATCGAAAGACCAGAGCGCAGGCACGGGATGCGTGACTGTTCGTGGGCTTAACGAAGTGGTCTGATCGATGCTGGCCTAAACGCTCTGTTCGCTTCCATGTGGGGCTTTGAAGTTACGGGGAGGCCTTCGACGCGACATGTGGAGTTGGGTGAAAAATATGCGAAACAGAGGCTATACGTGGCGATGGGCGACGCACGGGGTTGGGAGCCTGTGAAAATAGCGGTAGGCTGACGATGGACGGCTCTGTGGCCTTGCAGCTTGAGTTCTAAAGAGGCTGCGGTTAGCCTTGATGCGAGTAAGCAGGTGAAGCCGGTTGAGGGATCAGCAAAGACAAGTACCACCGTTAGGGTGAAAAGGAAAGTAACTCCAATGGCAGCCCAGGCTTGGTCAAAGTCCTCGTTGACCCCTGAGCAAAAAGAGAAAGCTAGAAAAGAAGGATTGTGCTTTGGCTACCTTCAGCGACATCAGTGGAAAGATTGTCCACTAAACAAAGACTGTCGCACGGCCAATATGATAATATCTGAATGCGACACAGAAATGCAAGAGAGTCCCAATGCGGAACATATGCAGATGCAATTGGCGGGACCTTCTCAGAGGTTAGTACCTGTGTTGTTAAGTGTGTTTGTTACTAAGTTAATAAGCGGTGCACCTGATAATATCCTTTCAAAGCCCGCAGCAACGGGGTATACAGTTTTCGATGAGCCCGAGTTGATTAAAATGAAAGGGCAAGTAGCCAATCATGATGTGATTGTGTTGTTCGACTCAGCGTCAACGCACAATGTAATTAACTCGAAGCTTATTAAGAGGCTCAAGTTGAAAACTAGTCCGTCTGACTATGCTTATACGGTGAGGATGGCGGACGGAAGTTCAACTGAAGTATGGGACTAAAGGGTTACCCAGTTGGAACTTCAAATTCAGGACTATGTTGAGAAGCTGGACTTTGAGTTGACCAGGCTAGCTCACGCAGATATAGCCCTAGGTATGGCTTGGCATTTTTGGAAAAATCCAGCCATTGATTGGAAAAAGCATATTTACTAGTTCAAGATGAACGGGGTAGAATATGTTCTGCGAGGTGAAAAGGATTTACCTCGAGGACCATTGATTTCAGCCATGGAAATTCGGAAGACTCCGAAAGAGTTTCTGTGTCTGTGTATAGCATCGGTAGAGTCGATTGATGATGCGTCGACTAGCACTGAGGCTATCCAAGATGGAAAAATGGCCGAGTTGGCTAAAGAGATATCGGAGAAGTTCTCTGATTGTTTTAGGGATGAGTTACCTTATGGGTTACCTCCAGAGCGGAATGTTCAACATAAAATTGAGCTTATCTCGGGGGCAGAACCTGTAAATAGACCTCCCTATAGATTAAGTTTTACAGAAGAAGCTGAGGTGCGAAGACAACTGGAAGAATACCTCAAGCTGGGGCAGATTTAACCAAGTTTTTCACCTTTTGCTTCGCCAGTGATATTAAAGAGGAAGAAAGATGATACTTTTCGCCTCTGTATAGATTACAGAGCATTGAATAATGTCACTATTAAGCACATGTATCCGATGGCTCGGATCGATGATTTGCTAGATGCATTACATGGGGCCGTAATTTTCAGTAAGATAGATCTTAAGTGTGGCTACCATCAGATCCGCATTAGAGCCGAGGATGTGCATAAAACTGCTTTTAGAAGCAGGTTTGGTCATTATGAGTTTTTGGTAATGCCCTTTGGACTTACCAATGCTCCAGCTACATTTGTCATGCTTATGAACGATTTACTATGTCCGTATATCGGAAAGTTTGTAGTACATTTTATTGACGATATTCTGGTATTCAGTAAAAGTATTACTGAGCATCGTGAACACTTAAGAATAGTGTTCAGTACTTTGAGGAAAGCCAATCTTTATGTAAATAAGAAGAAAACTATACTGTATATGGTTAGACTTGAATACTTAGGATTCATAATTACTCTAGAGGGGGTAGAAATGGATCCAAAGAAAGTGGCTGCGATACTGACTTGGCCAATCCCTAAGAGTCTGACCGCTTTGCGATCATTCTTGGGATTTGTCCAATTTTATCGAAGGCATATCAAAGGATATTCCGAAATAGTATTGCCATTGACTGATCTGACCTCAGATAAAGTACCTTTTATATGGGGACAGAATCAACAAGAAAGTTTTAACACCATAAAACAAGCTGTGGTCACGGGACCGGTGTTAAAAATAGTTGATCCCTAAAAACTGTTGTTCCTGGAAACCGATGCAAGTGGCATTGTGGTAGGAGCAGTTCTCCTTCAAGAGGGAAGGCCAGTAGCCTTTGAAAGCAAGAAGCTTTCTCCCTCTCAAAGAAATTGGCCAACTCATGAATTAGAGTTGTATGCTGTTGTCCATGCTTTGAAAACATGGCGACATTATTTGTATGGATCAGAGTTTTATGTGGATGTTGATCATGATATTCTGAAACATTTTTGTAAACAACCTGACTTGAGAGACCGCCAAGCTAGGTGGTCAGAACTCATGCAGGAGTTTAATTTGACGATTCGGTACCGAAGAGGAAAAGATAATAAAGTTGCTGATGCGTTGTCACGCATTATGCATAACATGAGTTTCATGGTATTAGAGAGTGCTCTAATGGCCGAGATTAGAGAAACTCAAAAGATAGACGAGGGGAAAACGAAAAGGATGACCTGGCATCCAGAAAAGGCCATTATATGAAAGACATGCCATAAGGGATGGTATGCTGAAAAGAAATGGCAAGGTAGTAGTACCTAATCAGAATGATCTCAGGCAGAGAGTCATTCGACAGTGCCATGATAGCCCATGTGCGGGACATCTGAGAGTCGAGAAGACATATGATCTCGTGAAGCGAGATTTCTTTTGGCCAAAGATGAAAAAGCATATTCATGAATATGTGACACGTTGTTTTTCGTGTCAGGTAAGTAAGGCAGAATGGGTGAAGCCACCCGGCCTTTTACAGCCCTTGGGGATACCACTAAGTAAGTGGGAGAGCATTTCCATGGAATTTATTGTAGGGCTGCCTACGACACAAGGTGGATATGATTCTATCCTTGTGGTGGTTGATCGTCTCACCAAGATGGCTTACTTCATTCCAACTAGAGAATCTGTAAGTGCCCCGCAAGTGGCGGATTTGTTTAGACATATATTTCGTCTGCATGGATTACCCAAATCCATAGTGTCAGACAGAGATGTCAAATTTACCGGTCATTTTTGGACTGCGGTATTTGAGACACTAAGGACTGAGAATGAGTAGTGGGGATCATTTAGAAACGAATGGTCAGACGGAAAGAATCAACCAAATTTTAGAGGATATGCTTAGAGCATATGTGTCATTGAGGCAACATACATGGGACAAGTGGTTGCCATTGTTGGAGTTTGCCTACAATGATAGAAAACATTCCTCTACAGGGTTCAGTCCGTTTGAGCTGAACTATGGTTATAGACCAGCGAATCCGCCTATAGTTGGAGTACCTCAGAAAGTGCCTAGTGCCGCGAACTTTGTGGTTCAGATGCGGGAGATGCTAGCACTTGCGAGAGCTAACATCTGCCAAGCTATGGATAGAGCTAAGGCGTATGCGAAAGAAAACCGATCCGTTAGAGAATTTAAGGAAGGAGAAAAAGTTTTTCTCAGAGTTCCTTCGCACTCTAAGTCTTTGACTGCAGGAGAGTGTGCTAAGTTATCACCTCGATATTGTGGGCCATGGTTAATTCTAAAAAGAATAGGCAAGGTAGCCTATAAATTAGAATTACCACAGGGGTGTAAGGTGCACCCAGTGTTTCATGTTTCTCGTTTAAAGAAATTTTTGCATACAGGTGACTCACTAATCGAAGGTGTGGTTTTGTTTCAGAAGATAGAGGATAATGCAAGACACAAACCAACAAGAATCCTAGACCGAGGAACAATGTAAGTGCGCAATCGGAAGATACCTACGGTGTTGGTTGCATGGCATGGTCTACCTCTATCGGAAGCTACCTGGGAATCCGTATACCAGTTACGGAGAGTGTTCCCAGATTTCATCATCGAGGACGTTGATGCTTGAAGAGGGAAGGAATGTTATGCTCTAGCCGAGATGGCATGACCTCGGAAAGATCGGTGGGCATTTTCTCTTAGATGACCGACTTTTGTAATATTTTATGTGCGTAAATAAAATGGTCAAGGGAAGTAACTGCCAAGGTCCTAGCTGAGGGTGTATTGGCATCGACTAGGTGGTTCTGAGTGCTAAGGCCTAGGTGCACCTAAATGTGTAAAAATGCCAAGGGGCAAATGTTTTAATTGTGCCCCAAGAGAGGGGTAAATGAAGCTAAAGGTCTAGAATGATGACATGTGGCAGAAGGAACCATCTAGGGAACTGAGGGCTTGTGGATATGCATGAAAAGAAATTGAATTACGTATCTTTTGAACATGGGATCCACGAGATAGGCTGGGAGGATATTTGGGATGCCAGCGCCTGTGATTTGTCTTACCCTCGATTGACGAAACGAAAGAGAGACATGTGACTTTGTATTGTCCGTAATTCGACGGAACAGTGAAAGAAAAAAAAAAGGAGTTTAACATTTGGTATCAATTTGCCTTGCCTATGATCCGACGAGAAACAAGACAGATTAGAAAAAGGTCGTTTCATCCTTTCTAAAGTTTTCATTTACGGATCTGAGCTCTTCCCATGCTTTGCTTGTTTTCTTTTCCTCTTACGGCTAGAGGGATTTGACATGCTCTTTAATGATATTCATCTCTTCATTTAAAGGTTTCTGGAATTTCTCTTCTTCCCTATGTGTGCACGCTTTCAAGGCTTCATTCTCGATGGCAATTTGTCCCTCTAACTCCTTCATGAGTGAGGCATGGTAGCTGGTGTTTTCCTCAATTATTCGTGCAATATCCTCTTGCATTTGGTTTAACTGAGTTTTCCATTCTGTTTACATCTCCTATTTCCACTTGTTCAAGTCTTTTTGCATATGATTCCTTGGTGTATGCATAATCTCATCTCCCTTGTTTTCCCCTCTACTGACTCAATTTCTGCATCTTGCATTTTGAAAATGTCCTTAATTGCAGATATACATGCTTTGACATTTGCATCATCAACCTTCTGTGTATTGGCCCCAATGAGACTATATTTTTGTTGCTTTCCCCCTCGTGTTTTCTTGTCTGGTGAGCTGTCCATCTTGAAACTTTGAATCTAAACTGAATCTGGATACATTGTACTTACATGTGCTCTGGCTGGTCCTTGGGGATTTCCAACAATATCTGGTGGCTGCTTGCTGATGTGCAATGCTCCAGAAGTGTCTTGGTGTTCTTTGCTGATCCTTTTCTTGTTGTTTGCAGGTACGGGGTCCCTTGAGGGAAGATCGCCCAAGCAATGTGAGCCGCGAGATTGGTCCTTGGGGCAGGGCAGGCAGTACAAGGGGTCTGAGGCAGGGGGCTAAAGGATTCCCAGAGGGAGGTGGGGGGCTTAAGGAGCCCTAGAGGGAGGCAGAGGGCATGTGCAGGTAGTGATCTCTGTAGAAGTACCAAAAGCTCATTGTGTGCTAGCCAGGTCTTGTTCATCTAGACCTGGTAGAGTGCTGATGTGGCAATCAGTCGGTTGCTTGATAATGTGGACCACCTCTATGGCAATCCGCACTGATGTGGCAGCTTGTAGGGCTGCCCACGTGCCTAGTGCTGCCAGCGTTGATGTGGCAACTTGCATTGTATGCCAAAATTGGTACATTATGGCAGCCAAAGGTTGTGCCTCTCCTTGTCAAACATCTGGGTGCCAAATCAAAGGCTGCCACTAGATCTCCTCTTTGCATTAGGAATTGATCTGAATGAGGTTGGTGAAGAATACTCCCACACCCTCATCAGGCTTCCCATCTATGGTGACCCCTTCTCCGTGAAAAGGGCCGTTGTGAAGATCCAATGGTGTGATTGCTACCACTGTCCTCCTGTGCAAGGGTGTGCTCTGGAAGCCCTTGCTTCTCTTTGCACTAGGGACTGGTCTGGATAGGTGTCAATCTCGATGCCCCACATGTTCATCAGGCTCCTCGTCAATGGCAACCCCTTCCCTATTAAAGGGGCCTTTGTGAAGATCCAGTAGTGTATACTGCCATCGTTCGCTCTCTCTCTCTCTCTCTCTCTCTCTCTCTCTCAGGGGTGTTCTCCAGAAGCCCCTGTTGGAGAAGAAGCTTCCAATTCTCTGAGCCTAGGTGAGCTCTCTAACACTGACCTTGCTCAGGAGGACTCGACTTTACATCTTTATACCAGCAAGGGCCTTCTTGCCAATGATATCTTGGCAGAGATGCATTGCCTCTAGTACCAGGGCAATCTCTGAGCTGAAATATCCAATTCCACCTGCCATCCCATTGTGGACTCTGAGAAAACAGGGAAGCCATGACACTCCTTGAGGAAACTAGTCCTCCTGGCAGATACTGCCCTGGAAGAACCCTGCATGCTCACCCAAATGCATCATATTGTGTACAGTATCTGTCCAATTTTAGCCAATGTGTGTGAAAGGCAGACCAATTATCCCAAGGATTGACAAATAGACAGCTAGAAATTGCAGTAAGATGCTGCCACATACATGAGTAGTAGTGTAGGGGCAGGACTAAGGGATGTAGAAGGGGCAGAAGGGAGTAGGGAGGCAGAGAGGGAAATCAAAAACCCATGCATGAAATGAGGGGGGAGGAAGCGCAAGGAAGTAGAAAAGCAAGTTACAGGCAGGAAGGGAGGGGGCAGGCAGAAAGAGTAAGACACGGTGGGCTTGACAGGGCAGGGAGAGGTAATGAGATGAAAGAAAGGGATATGCATGATGAGCAGGGAGAGACGAGTTGAAAGAGGGAAGCAATGCACTGAAGCTGCAAATGGGGAGAGCAGGGATTGAGGGTTTAGAGCAACGATCTTGAGTGAGGAAAGAGAGGGTTGAGGACTGAGGCTGAGAAAGGGAGGGTGTTAAGCTGCTTCTACTTATCGTCGCTGCTCATGCGATAACTCTAATGTTACGCTACTTCTACTGCTCTCCCTTCGTTAGTATTTGTCACGGGCGATGGCTTTCTTTTTTTTCCTCCTAGCCAACTCTTAGGGACCTGATGCGTGATCTTTCGTGATATCCATCGTTAATTCCTTCATCCTTATCCCTGAGACCCACAATTCCCTAGATAGTTCCTGGCCACATGTCTTCATTTTAGGCCCCTACTTAGATGCATCCTTTTTCACCCCTCTCTTGGAGTTCCTTTAAAAAACAATTGCCCCTTGGCAATTTGCACATTTAGATGCACCTAGGCCCTAGCCCTATTAGAACTACCTAGTCAATGCCATTACGCCCTCACCTAGGACCTTGGCAGTTACTTCTCTTGACCATTTAATTACGCACATTAACTATTACAAAAGTTGGTCATCTAAGAGAAAATGCCCACCGATCTATCCGAGGTCATGCTATCTCGGCTAGAGCATAACATTCCTTCCCTCTTCAAGCATCAGCGTCCTCGATGATGAAATCTGGGAACGCTCTCCGTAACTGGTATACGGATTCCCAGGTAGCTTCCGATAGAGGCTGACCATGCCATGCAACCAACACCGTGGGTATCTTCCGATTTCGTATCTGCATTGTTCCTCGGTCCAGGATTCTTGTTGGTTGGCGCTTTGCAATATCCTCTATCTCCTGAAACAAAACCACACCTTCAATTAGTGAGTCACCTGTATGCAAAAATTTCTTTAAGCGCGAAACATGAAAAACCGGGTGCACCTTACACCCCGGTGGCAATTCTAATTTATAGGCTACACTGCCTATTCTCTTTAGAATCAACCACGGCCCACAGTATCGAGGTGATAACTTAGCACACTCTCCTGAAGTCAACGACTTCGAGTGCGAAGGAATTCTGAGAAAAACTTTTTCTCCTTCTTCAAATACTCTTATAGACCGATTTTCATCCGCATACACCTTGGCTCTATCCATAGCCTGGCGGATATTAGCTCTCGCAAGTGCTAGCATCTCCCGCATCTGAGCTACAAAGTTCGCGGCACTAGGCACTTTCTGAGGTACTCCAACTATAGTTGGATTGGCCGGTCTATAACCATAGTTCAGCTCAAACGGACTGAACCCGGTAGATGAATGTTTCCTATCATTGTAGGCAAACTCCAACAATGGCAACCACTTGTCCCATGTATGTTGCCTCAATGACACATATGCTCTCAGCATATCCTCTAAAGTTTGGTTGACTCTCTCCGTCTGACCATCCGTCTCAGGATGATCCCCACTACTCATTCCCAACTCAGTCCTTAGTGTCTCAAATACCGCTGTCCAAAAATGACCGGTAAATCTAACATCTCTGTCTGACACTATGGATCCATGCAGACGAAATATATGTCTAATGAACAAATCGGCCACTTGCGGGGCACTAACAGACTCTCTAGTCGGAATGAAGTGAGCCATCTTGGTTAGACGATCAACCACCACAAGGATAGAATTATACCCTCCTTGTGTTGCAGGTAGCCCTACAATAAAATCCATGGAAATGCTCTCCCACTTACTTAGTGGTATTTCCAAGGGCTGTAAAAGTCCGGGTGGCTTCACCCGCTCGGCCTTACTTACCTGACACGAGAAACACCGTGTCACATACTCATGAATATGCTTTTTCATCTTTGGCCAAAAGAAATCTCGCCTCACGAGATCATGTCTTCTCGACTCCTGGATGTCCCGCACACGGGCTATCATGGCACTGTCGAATGACTCTCTGCCTGAGATCATTCTGACCAGGTACTACAACCTTGCCATTTCTAACTAGCATACCATCTCTTATGGTATATCTTGCACAAGTTTGGCCTTTTCTGGATGCCAGGTCATCCTTTTCACTTTCCCCGGGTTTTAACACATGAGCCTTAGGCCATAAGCTCTGGATAAACTCGTCCACCTTCTGAGTTTCTCTGATCTCGGTCATTAGAGCACTCTCTAATACCGTGAAACTCAGGTTGTGCATAATGCGAGACAACGCATCAGCAACCTTATTGTCTTTTCCTCTTCGGTACCGAATCGTTAGATTAAACTCCTGCATGAGCTCTGCCCACCTAGCTTGGCGGCCCCTCAAGTCGGGCTGTTTACAAAAATGTTTCAGAGTATCATGATCTACATCCACATAAAACTCTGAACCATACAGATAATGCCTCCATGTTTTCAAAGCATGGATAACTGCATACAACTCCAATTCATGAGTTGGCCAATTCCTTTGAGAGGGAGAAAGCTTCTTGCTTTCAAAGGCTACTGGCCTTCCCTCTTGAAGGAGGACTGCTCCTACCGCAATGCCACTTGCATCGGTTTCTAGGAACAATGGTTTCTGGGGATCAACTATTTTTAACACCGGTCCTGAGACCACAGCTTGTTTTATGGTGTTAAAACTTTCCTGTTGATTCTGTCCCCAAACAAAAGGTACTTTATCTGAGGTCAGATCAGTCAATGGCGATACTATTCCGGAATATCCTTTGATATGCCTTCTATAAAACTGGACAAATCCCAAGAATGATCGCAAGACTCTGAGGGATTGGCCAAGTTAGTATCGCAGCCACTTTCTTCGGATCCATTTCTACCCCCTGTGGAGTAATTATGAACCCTAAGTACTCAAGCCTAACCATACACAGTATAGTTTTCTTTTTATTCACATAAAGACTGGCTTTCCTCAAAGTACTGAACACTACCCTTAAGTGTTCATGATGCACAATAACACTTTTACTGAATATTAGGATATCGTCAATAAAATGTACTACGAACTTTCCGATATACGGACGTAGTAAATCATTCATAAGCATGACGAAGGTCGCTGGAGCATTGGTAAGTCCGAAGGGCATTACCAAAAACTCATAATGACCAAACCTGCTTCTGAAAGCGGTTTTATGCACATCCTCGGCTCTAATCCGGATTTGATGGTAGCCGCACTTAAGATCTATCTTGCTGAAAATCACGGCTCCATGTAATGCATCTAGCAAATCATCAATCCGAGCCATCGGATACCTGTGCTTAACAGTGATATTATTCAATGCTCTGTAATCTATACAGAGGCGAAACGTATCATCCTTTTTTCTCTTTAATATCACTGGCGAAGCAAAAGGTGAGAAACTTGGTTGAATCTGCCCCAACTTGAGGTATTCTTCCAGTTGCCTACGCACCTCCGCTTCTTCAGCAAAACTCATCCTATAGGGAGGTCTATTTACAGGTTCTGCCCCCGGGATCAGTTCAATCTTATGCTGAACTTTCCGCTCTGGAGGTAACCCATAAGGTAGTTCATCCCTAAAACATTCAGAGAACTCCTCTGTGTTATAAGATTAGCCAGCTTGGCCATCTCACCACTTTGCGTAACATCAGTGCTAGTCGAAGAATCATTCACCGACTCTACCGATGCTGTGCAAAGGTACAAAAACTCTACTTGAGCCTTTCTGATTTCCATCACGGAAACCAACGGTCCCTGAGGTATATCTTTTTCACCTCGCAAGACATAAAGCACATCATTCATCTTGAATTGATATACGTGCTTTTTCCAATCAATGGCTGGATTCTTCCTAGAATGCCACGCCATTCCCAGGGCTATATCTGCATGAGCAAGCTTGGTCATTTCAAAATCAAGCTTCTCAGCATAGTCCTGAATCCGAAGCTCCAACTGGGTAACCCTTTGGTCCCATACTTCAGTTGAACTTCCATCGGCCATCCTGACTGTATACGCATAGTCAGATGGACTTGTCTTCAATTTCAGCCTCTTCACGAGCTTGGAGTTAATCACATTGTGAGTTGACGCCGAGTCAAACAACACAATGACATCATGACTGGCCACTTGCCCTTTCATTTTGATTAACTCCGTATCATTGAAGGCTGTATACCCCGTTGCTGCGGGCTTAGATAGGATGTTATCAGGTGCACTCGTCACTAACTTAGCAACAGATACACATAACAAACAAGGTACTAACCTCTGAGAAGGTCCCGCCAGTTGCATCTGCATATGTTCCGCACTGGGACTCTCCTGCATTTCTACGTCGCATTCAGATATTATCATATTAGCCGTGCGACGGTCTTTATTCAGTGGACAATCCTTCCACTGATGTCGCTGAAGGCAGCCGAAGCACAATCCTTCTTTTCTAGCTTTCTCCTTTTGTTCAGGGGTCAACGAGGACTTTGACCAAGCCCGGGCTGCCATTGGAGTTATTTTCCTTTTCACCCCAACGGTGGTACTTGTTTTTACTGGTCCCTCAACCGGCTTCACCTGCTTGGTTTGGCCACTTGGCTGCGAGACACTTGTCTTTGAAACCCATTTCCTCTGAAATCCCCCTTTTCTCGGGTGCTCATACTGAGTCCCTGCCTGCACAAATCCACCAGATCTGCCTCTGGCATCCTCATAGTTCAGGGCTACTACTATAGATTCATCTAGTATAGTCACATATTTAGCCCGAACTTCCATTTTGATCTTGTCGTTCAGTCCATAGATATAGTCTTTTAACTGAACCGACATAGGGAGAGGGTCTGTTATTTTCATGACACATTCTCTGAATTTGTCAGTGTACTCTGCCACTGACAAGCTCCTCTGACGAAGATTTCTATAAGCATCCCAAGCTCGGGATTCTTCATCAGGTGGGAGAAAGTGTTTCTTGAACTCAGCTTTAAACCCTTCCCAGGTGGTTGGAGCAACTTGATCCTTCTGTTGCTTTATCCACCATCTGTCCGCTGCCTCAATAAACAGGTGTGTGGCCTCGCGGATTTTCTTTAGATCGGATCTAATCTCACAAATGGCGAAGGCTTCTTCCCACTTGTGCAACCAAACCTCGATCACATCAGAGCTGCGCAGCTGCGCTCGGTCATCCGACCAGCGTACTTCTCCGGTCTATAATTAGCGATATTAGGCACTTTGACCCTTGCGCGCTCTAAGGAATGTACACTGGGTTCTGGCTCAGCTAGAGCTTTGCCCTTATCAATCCTAGACGGTCTAGCCGACAAGGCTTGCACCATCTCCCTAATCTCATTTTGACCAGCATTCACTTGAAGTTGCTGGTTCATAATTTGCTGTAAAGCATCCTCTAATATTGAAATCCTACCAATCAATGTAGGTGCTGCCTGATGTGAGATCTGTTGGGTAGACTGTACTCTAGACTCACTAGGATTCACTCTTGAATTCTGTCCTTCTGCTTCCATAGATTCACAGTGGAAGATGGGGGGGGGGTTTGGTTTTTTTTTTTTTTTTTCTCTCTTCCTTTTTGGGGTTTTTTTAATTAAAAATATATAAATAATAAAACAGAAAAGATAAACGACAATCCCTATTGTATAAAACAAATTGACTGTAACTCAGAATTTTTTTTTCCGAAAGAAATGCTTCCTGGATTCTCCACGCGATCCTAGTTCGTGCGCTTCTGACTTTCGCGATTATGATCTCTCTTTGCAAATTTTTGACGCCTGCGGGTATCCTTCTACAGGCTGCAATTCCTCCTTAAGCATACGGATTTCCTGCTGGAGACGCAGTAGCTTGGCACGCTTGCGGTGCCTGCCGTACACATCTGGGTTTATGCGGGATCTAGGACTGGGAACAACTGACGAAGAAGCCGTAATCTAGTGGTGAAAACTCTGCCATCACGTGTGCGCTGATCGACAAAGCCAAGGAATGTTGGGGAAAAAATTTCGGGTTTTATTTCATCGTCGCCTCCTGTTCCGCTATACCGCTCTCTTTTAGAAGTCTTACGATGAGCAAATTGTCGCAACCTCAGACCGTCAGCAGGACGTGGTTGTCTTCTCGTCACGACAGCCAACAATCCTAATTTGTCGTAGATCGTGCACGTCGCTCATCCCGGATCCCCTGATCCTTCACCTGCTGTCCGTCACAAAACGACGGATTCTACCTTACCTTCGCTCTGATACCAAATGTTAAGCTGCTTCTACTTATCGTCGCTGCTCATGCGATAACTCTAATGTTACGCTACTTCTACTGCTCTCCCTTCGTTAGTATTTGTCACAGGCGATGGCTTTCTTTTTTTTCCTCCCAGCCAACTCTCAGGGACCTGATGCGTGATCTTTCGTGATATCCATCGTTAATTCCTTCATCCTTATCCTTGAGACCCACAATTCCCTAGATAGTTCCTGGCCACATGTCTTCATTTTAGGCCCCTACTTAGATGCATCCTTTTTCACCCCTCTCTTGGAGTTCCTTTAAAAAACAATTGCCCCTTGGCAATTTGCACATTTAGATGCACCTAGGCCCTAGCCCTATTAGAACTACCTAGTCAATGCCATTACGCCCTCACCTAGGACCTTGGCAGTTACTTCTCTTGACCATTTAATTACGCACATTAACTATTACAAAAGTTGGTCATCTAAGAGAAAATGCCCACCGATCTATCCGAGGTCATGCTATCTCGGCTAGAGCATAACAGAGGGAGGGGCGGTGGAAGGAGACGAGCTGTGTGCAGCAAGAGGGGAGCGGCAAGGTAGAAGAGGAGAGCACGAAGAGGCAGCAGTGAGAAGGACAGCTAAAGGATATAGTGAAGGAGGATCAGTGAGGGAAGCAACAGGGAAAGTGTGAGGCAGTGAGGAGGAATACAAGATAAGTAGGGGGAAGTGAAGCCTGCTTCAAACCCATTTGTAAAACGGATTTGGACCCTCTCAACATATGGCTGATGTTGAGAGGGAGTGACCACAATGAAATTCGATCTGTGTTCATTCTAAGTTGTTCGAAGTTTCAATTTTGTGAGTTTCAACTCCATATTGTCTGCTTATGTACTTGAATATAGAATCTTGCATTAACCCCCAGCAGCCATCCTGACATTGAGGCTCTTTCATTTGGCTTTTAAAACCTCAAACGCGGGATTATTTTTTGCTTTGTCCCCTCTGATCCCCCTTGCAATGATTGCATCTTCTCTGTGCTGAGAGTGAGGTAATTGTACCTCAATCATACAGTTTTGACTCTGCATGGCATCCTTATTTTGTTAGCCGTGCCTGCATGTTTACAGTGTGTGACATTGGGTGCCTATTTTAGTCTTTTCATGGACTAAACTACTTGAGTTTCATAGCCATCAGTACTGCAACGGTTTGCTCAAAATCTTGAAAGCCTGACTGATAATTTGTGCATTCTCATTTCTACTGTCGGTAGGATTGTATTAAAGCTGTATGAGGATTGTATTAAGGTTTGACATGCTGTGCTGGGTTTCTCAGATCCCTGGTGTTGCTGCAACTTGTGATTTGCCAGCTATCATGGATGGATACTATAAGGTTCTTTTCCCCTTGAATCCTGGGGGCATTTGTCCAATCATTCCAACTGGATCGCAGTCTGTGTCACTTTTATCTGTTCATAACCGGCAGTCTATATGTTCTTCCATGAATGTTCCAGCAACGGTCTGAATTTTCATGCGAGGTAATGTGCATCAAGTTTTTGAAAGGGTTCAGACATTTATTTGCGGTTGATCACTTCTGTGAATATCACAAGGTCAGATAAACTTTTTGGGTAACCAGTGTCCAATGGTGGGTGTAGAACATTGTAGAGACATATGAAGACACGTCCTCAGTCCTGTGTGAGCACACATGAACATCCATGTATATAAAGGTCTTTATGCTAAGTTTTTCAAATAATTTAGAGGTGAAGTGCAAGCTCAATCATGGTGGGCCAAGCACTGAAGGTGGACTTGAGAATATCCCAAAATTCGCTTCATCAAAGCTACAATTGCTTCCATGCAGACATGCCAATTTTATTGTAGTCTCTCCCAAACAAGCAATTTTAAGCAAAAATGTTTAGGAAAGTTGTGCTCTGATTTCTGACATTAGAAATGTAAGGTGAAGAGGCTAAAGATTGTCCCAAGAGCCAGTTTGTTTTTTGATGAAGTAATCCTTCTGTGTGCCCTCCTAGAGAAGGATCGTGCTTACTCATTGCAAAGTATTGTACCAGTCTAAGCCTGCGAAAAAAAGTGCTTTTGTTGAATTGTCTTAGAGGTATGTGACAGGAAAATGGAATATTTTTGCATCTAGAGCTTTTTTCTACCCTTAACATGCATGCCTTTTGGAGTATCAAAACAATACAGTTACAAGTCCCCATATTCTACTTTAATCTTTTTGAATGCCTCTTTGCTTATCAATTATCAAATCAACCAATTCTTTCATGCAACAATCACTCAAGTTTTTGATAGAAACATATTGCTCATAGTTTCTACTTAACTCTTTTGTTTCTCTAATTATAACAAAGGCATTATCAATGTAAAACAAAGGCTTGGATAGATTTTTTAGTTTTGTAGTAGTGATTCTGAAGTATTTGTAGTAAATATTATATCTTCTCACAAACTTAGCCTTTTATAATACCGCACGTCTCAAACTTGCTTTGGAGAAAATGGGTTCTAGTTACATGAATAGAAAGACAAAAATCAACAATGAAATTGCTTCAACATGTTGCTCAAGATTGCAATGTGTAACACATTGCCATTTTATGTTGTTTTTATGTGCACACATGCACGCATATGTTTATGGTTTTTTGATTTGTATCAGTGCTACTTGGCATGTGATTGCAATTAGGGTAAGAAGAGACATATGGTCATAGATTTCCAATAGGTAAGGGTTGTTTGAGATAAAAACTTCACAAAAGTTTGAGATAGGCACATTCATGTATATAATGATACCAAGTACATTTTATTGGAGCAAGTTCCTTTGTATATATAGCATGAATATTGTTATAGCACAATTCACACTGTCATTATCATTTATATGAAATGACAACTTGTTTTGGGAATTGACATGGTCATGAGGACACATCTCCTTGAATCTTTTTTGATTTTTGATAAAGGTATGTTTTGAATACATCGAATTGGATTTAGGATTCAAGAATTCCTTTTCTTTTTTTTGGGGCGGGGGGGCGGGGGGAAACGTGAACTCTTTTTGTTTTTCAAGTGTTTTCTCTCTCTATATTGAGATAACCATCAAGCTTAGGCTCAAGCTTGATCACAACACATTGAGCTAAACCCTTGACTATATAAAGTGATGGGTAGGATTCGTGGCTTGATCTTAGCTTGGTAGAAAGTGTCCCATATCTCATTCGGCGTCTTTATGAAGAGGCTTCAAACTAGGTTCGTCAAGGTGCTACCTTGCATGTGGTCACAACCACCATCCAAATATTGAATCATAAATGCTTGTGGCTCAAGCCCTCATGTTCCCCCCTAACCCATCCATGGCAAGCCAATGATGTAATGTACTTTCCCTCCTCAATGAAGACTATTCACTCCAAGTTGAACCTCCTTTAACTTGTTGCTCTACATGTTATCTTCATGACCAATGTAACTTTGGTAAGTGTGCACTTTGTTTTACTTACCTTTACAAGTGCAATACCTCTAAGACTTGAGGGGTTGGCTCAAATATGGTTGAATGTATGCAATACCTCTAAGACTTGAGGGATTAGCTCAAATATGGCTCAAGTGCAATACCTCTAAGACTTGAGGGATTGGCACAAATATGAATACCTCTAAGACTAGAGGGATTGGCTCAAATATGGTTGAACTCCCACTAGATGTAACAAGATAAGTAAGGTCATAAATTCCCAATAGATAATGGTTGTTTGAGATGAAAACTTCCAAAAAGTTAGTGATAGGCATGTTCATGTTTTTAACGATACTAAGTACATTTCATTGGAGCAAGTTTCCTTTGCATACATAGCATGAAGATTAATATAGCACAATTCATGCAATTTGGTTATCATTGATATGAAACATTGACAAACTTGTTTTTAGAAGTGACATTGCCATGGGAACACATCTCCATGTAACTTGTTTAATTTTTAACACTATGTTTTGAATACACAAGATTGGACTCTGGTTTTTACTATTTCTTTCTTTTGAGGAAACATTATCTCTTTTTGCTTTTCAAGTGTTTCCTCTTGTGACTTTTGAGATAACCCTGAAGCTTGGACTCAATGTTGACCACAACACGTTGAGCTAACCCTTGATTATATCCCTTGATTATATAACGTGATGGGTAGGGCCCATGGCTTGACCTTATCCTTGTAGAAAGCATGTCCCATACCTCGATTGATCTCAGACTAGGTTTGTCAACCTACCTTGCATGTGGCTTAGATCCACCATCCAAATATTGATTAGGATGTAATGTATTTTCCCTCCTCAAAATGAAGTTGGGAATCTTCTGTGCTGTAGGCTATTCTTTCCAAGTTGGACCCTTTAACTCATTGTTCTACATATTATCTTTATGAAAGTGTGCATTTTTTGTTTGACTTTGCAAGTATTGTACCTCTAAGACTTGAGGGATTGGAAAGAATATGGTTAAATGTATATGAACCACTGGTGGAAGGTGCGTTTTGAAACACCCAAATGGCATGTGCTTAGGGAACAAGCCATCACTCGTATCAATAGCATGAAATAGCCCTACTCCCTAAATGTCTCAACTATGAATCACTGGACCTCGAAGTTGCATGAAACCCAAATGGCATGTGCTTAGGGAATAAGCTGTCAATTGAATCAATAACATAAAACAACCCTTAGCATAGTTTGAGTTCATGTTAGTACTACTAGCATACCACTTTTGCATCTAGTACCCCAAACGTATTCGATGTTGGAAAATTGGTTATATTAATATAAAATCTTGGCGAAATTTAATCAAGTTACTTTTTTTAGTTTCATGATATTGACAAAACATAGTATGATTTTATATATTTTCTTTTGAATTTCCAAGTAAATTATGTAAATCATGGTGAAACTTTTAAAATTTTTGCAGAAAAGTTTTAAATCTTGGCGAATGTTTCAAAATTTTATTTTTATTAGGGTAGATAAACTTTCGATGCCAATATAAAAGTTTGACTTCTTAATGAACTAGCATGAAAAAATCATCCATGTAGTCGGTGGCCATTTTGGCACTGAGCTAACAAGAGAAGTACTACAATGACTATGGTGGAGCACACTTTTCCAAGATGCTTTTCAACTTAGCACTAGATGTGACATCCGCCAAGGAATAGGACACTCCCTTCCCAAGGATCATATGCCATTGCCACCAAGCTTACCTTAGGAAGCTTTTCAAAGATGGGTCTTAGATTTCATGGGGCCATTCAAAGTGGTTGCCAAAACAAATACATTTTTATGGCTATTGATTATGCCACAAAGTGGTAGAAGCCAATGTGCTACATGATAACTTGGCTTGTAGCATTGCCAAGTTCATTAATGAAAGCATGATTTGTAGGTTTGCCTATTGATTGAGTTTATCAAAATTGGGAAACCTCGTTTATGAACCGAGTTTTCCATATCTTGATTCAAGATTTCATAGTGATGCACCACGTTGCTACTATATACTACCCTCACTATAATGGGCAAGCTGAGGCAACCAATAAAGTGTTGAAGTCCATCTTGACAAAGATAGTGAATGTAAATCACAAAGATTGTGACTTCAAACTGCATGCAAAAATCTGGGCCTATACAACTTCATACAAGGTCAGCACAATTTTGACCCCCTTCAAAATGGCTGCAGGATAGAGGGAATTGTGCCATTGGAATTCTTAGTTTAAATCTTAGACACTAGGGGCCATCCAATGGTAACTTGAATAGCTGGTTGAGTACAATGAGCTCCAAGACCAAGCAACATGGGCAACTAAGGAATCCAAAGAAAATGCAAGGCATGCCATGATCACCATATCACTCCCAAGAACGTTCCTTCAGGTGTGCTCGTGCTTTTTTGTAATGCCCAACTTGGTTCCACAAAGCCCAATCTAAAGCTCGATGGAATGGGCCATTCAATTCGGTCAAAATCTTTATCAATGGCATAGTTCAGTTGGCTAATCAAGGGTTCACCTAGCTACCAATGATTAGCACAGGTAGCCAGATGAACCCTATCATGCCACCACTTACGACATGTCCACTCTCATGTGTGTGACGGGTACACATTTGGGATCTTGGGTTGCAATTAGGCTTAGCAATGTCTAGCAATCATTTTGTGACTCATGCATACATTCACTGGCCTTCCATAATCCACTTGCACATGCAAATTTTCTCTCTTAGAGCTTCCTGATGCTTTTGCTACCCAGCTCCACATTTTGTTTACATGCTTCAAGAAGCCCAACACACACACATATACAATAAGCCACTTAGCCAAATTCAGCCATTAGGAGGAAGCCCAACTTCAGATAAAGTGAAGTACATGCCATTTTGTTACATGTGGATTGATTGTTATAGTTGTTATATCATACAAAGTGACATACTCATTAGCCATAGTGTGCGCTTATGTAGTTTCTGTGACGAGCTTTGAATTATTTATGAAAGTGCGTGAAGTCGCGGAAGATGAAGATGTAGAGGGCCCACATGTTGAGGGTTCACATGCTGCAACACAAAGTGCTGCACAGGAAGATCTCACCTTTCCGAGCATCATAATGCGTGACGCAATGTCTGAGTATTGGTGGGTGATGAGCGAGAACGAGTGCCTGCAAGCTGAAGTTAGTTGCCTAAATGCCATACTCCAACAAGCAGGCCAAAGGCAAGACCTTGAAAATGCCTACGAGGAGCAATGCCGCATCTCCGCTGCATATTCTTAGCACGTGGAGATGCACAAGCCGACCTCCAACACATTGAAAATGGCGGCCGTGTTCGAAACTTGGATCCAAATTTTGTGGGTTTGGCATCCAGAATACCATCCACCCTTCCGTCGCATATCACTTTTGTGGATGATGGGCCTTTATGTCCTATTATATGCCAAGATCGTTTTGATATGACTCACTGTGTTGAACACTGACTACCATGGTTACCTACTACTTCACACATATGGCCTTCTTCAACTGTTCCCTAGTGTTTCAAACTATGTTAAACATTGACTACCATGGTTACCTGCTGCTTCACACATATGGCCTTCTTCAACTGTTCCCTAGTGTTTCTTTTTGTCTTCTGCTACTATGGGAGCTCCTCTCTCGCTCTTCAAAAGCCCAATTTGGATGCTCTCCAAAACTTCACCAAGTTGGTACATGAGGTGAACGTGAAGGAGGGCATTAGGGGAGAATTGGGGTCTCCAAAGGGCCCCCAATTAGTGTTTCCTAATTTCAAGGGATTAGTGAGGTATTTGAGGTGTACCAATGGGAGTGCTCCTTTTTGTGGGGCAATGCCATGTTGAGGTCAGACCTGCAAACAGCCCCTATTGGCTACTCCTCTTACATCGGGGACCACTCAAACCATCCCCCCCCCTCAACCCATGCTTGACCCTTCTCCCATACGCACTTCCCCCAAACAAACCTACAAGTCATTCAAGAGGTGGTGGGCCCTTCTAGGCAAAATTTTTCCCCCTCTCAACTTGTTACAGGCCTGTCCCCTCCTCTTCTCTGGTCCAGCTCCACTCTCCCTCCATTTTTCAAACGTGGGAACTCATTTGGCATCTTCTTTACCCCCTCCTGCTCTGGTCCACTGTGTTTCTCCCTCTCCAGCACCTCCTGTAGCAACTGCTCATTCTCTCTCCATTCCTAGCTACAGCACCTCCTACAGCAGCAGCTGCTCATCCCACTCTGCTCTTTCTTCCTCCATTCCTAGCTACAGTACCTCCTGTAGTGGCTGCTTATCCCCCTCTGCGTAGTGCACACTTTATGAAGCAATGCGCTATTTGATTCCTGTCAGAGTATGTTGAATTGAAGAAAAGTACTTTTGATTTCTAGTTCACTTGATCAAGCAATCAAATTGAAGAAAAATACTCGCTCTATCTCTAACGCCTTTGTGGTTAGAGTATAATCTGTGAATTAGGTAAGTCCATCACTATGGGCAATGGTGTTTTGGTCCAACTTTTTGCAATTTCTGAAAAGTTGCACAAATGGGTGGAGCCATTGCAAGATCGATTCCCACCTGTGTGTATTTAATAGAAATTGATAGAACAAGTTTCCTGCTGGCCTCTCACGCCCCCCACATGAATGTGAAGTTACACGAACATGTGGTTATATGTATTATGAAATTTGTGCCAAGATGATCATGCTTTCACATGATCATCATACCGCTACACATCATCGTCAATCATCGACTCGCCATTTACTTCCTCTACATAACAACTCCTTGCCCGGATCTAGTTTACAAATTTATGTGTATCATTGAGCCGAAATGTGCAATGGATTAGATCTTAAAATTACAAACGTGATGCAAAAATTCAATGGAAATCGAGCGCAAAGATCTTGAATTTTTAGATATATTAGACCCATTAGACGTGGAGAATGGAGAAAAATGAACGGTTCATGTTTTGTGCTTGATTTTCTCGGGCTCCTCACTGTCCAAACCACCGAGGATCAGAAACCCTGTATCGCATGACTGGAACTAGAACCTCCGAACTCACTAGCACTCCTTCGTCGAGCAAGCTTCTTTGTGGGCGCTCCTCTGGCTCACGCTCATGTCATCGAATTATCAAGTCTTGGCACCAAGTCATCTCTATATCCATTAGCCATTGCATTGGACGTGGCTGTGTGTAATCTACATAAACCTGCGCTGGTCACTTCTCTCTTTCCATGCTCTCCACGATCATGGCACCAAAGCTAAATTTAAATGAATGCGTTCCCGAGCCTTCACTGGGTGCTGATGTACTTGTGGAAAAAAAGCTGGTGGTTGGCTAATGGTGGTGTGGTGCTTGGAGTAGTGCTTGCTAAAAAACGATCAGCTTCTCGCAAGGAGTCGCTACCGAGATGGGCGAGGTTGGCATATTGGCATATGTAGCGCCAAAGAACATGCACTCAACTCCATCCAAAAGCACACCCATCTGAGACTACGCCACAATTGAAGAATGCAGGTCATTGTAGTGAGAGTCTCCGTTAAAGTATTGTATTTGGCTCTGCCACCGCAGCGCCTTTGCCCTTGTTCTGTACCCAAAGGTCTTTCAATTGATACATAAATTTACTAACACAATACTTGAAACTGTCCACAGGTAGTTTGCCAGGCTGTCCGATGTCTATCGGCGGAGCAGCTTTGCTTGATGCTCGACATATTCTTGCTATATTGTAGGCTCTATAGACGCCTCTGCCTCTCGCACTCGTGATTCCAAAATGGTGAGGCATGATTCCATCGGTCGCATCCGATCTTCTTGGATCCGCATTGTGGCGTTTTCCATCTGTTGTGTGGCGACTTAAGGCTGCAAGTCCACTACCTTGGCTGAGCTTCCCGGTTAGCTGACCACTGGCTCGCCATGTCCATTAAGGAACGCGCCCAAGCCTCCAACTGGGCAGGATGAGGATCCAATTGTGGCTACCTCCATGGCAGAACCGTCATCGTGACTTCAATCGTTGTCAAAATGGCTGACACAAAAGGATTCGAACAGACTTCCTGAGATGTAGATAGTCAACCCTTCCTTCAACTGCAGTCTCGTTGCCGGCACCGTGCTTGGGGTACCGAATAAAGCTTGAACCAAACCCGAGAGAAGTACTCACAGTAGCCGAAGTCATTGATGTCGCACTCACCAACGGGCTGGGCTTTGCCATGACCACTATTGTAGCCGTAGTAGGAAGAGGTCTCGTTGTGGTGGATGTGGACACAGGAGGATTCCACAATTCAATAGTGGCACAGGAGCAGGTCGATTTGGCGTGGTCTCTACAACAGTACTGCTCCTTCCTCCTTACACTTCCGCTTCCCACCTCTAGCGGAGGGTGTCTCCTCACCTCTTTCTCGAGGGCCACCTGGGACCAACTCTCGAATGTATGCATTGTGTCACTAGATCAGTCCTCGAGATTGAAAGCATAAGGGAGAGGACTTGGCCATTTTTGTATTCACTTGCCATTCTTTCGCCACCCACTGCGCCTTGGCATGCAGCCTCTCTAGTTTATGCGCCCTTGCCCAAGCCATTGGTTGTTAATTTTCCAGGGCAATTAGCCCATGCGTTCGCAAACAACGAATCCATATAAGTTCTAGCGTACAGGAACACCGACTCTAGCCAGTGTTCAGTCGATACTCACCCGAGTGCCTTTCCTGAATTCTTCCACAGTGGCCTGGCTGAAGGTGCCATGCAATTGACTCTCTCCGTCCATTGGCAAGAACAACGTGTCATAGATACGCTCTGCAGTGAGCGTCCACTGGTCTCCCAAAAAATGAACCTGATCTCCCTCTGCGAGCTACCGGGGAAGCTGAAGTGCCAAAGGCTGGACTACAATCCGAGTCCAGTCGATACTGCTATAGCTCTGACGCGCAACAATTGAAGCCACATATTTCCGTCAATGTCTGCCAGACAAGAGATGGGTGTGAGAGGGAGTAACTGAGCAGCAACCATCCCCATGCTAGCAAGATGAAGAGCTTGGAGAACAGACAGCGGAAGCGAGAGAGCTGCAAAGAGTGTGCGAGGGACGAAGTCAAGCTAGTGAAAGAGAATGCAAATGATAGAAATTAGCGCACGCTCACATCCGGTTGAGGGAATCTGCATGGCAGCAAGGACAAGTCGACCCAAGGAATGGGTATCATTAAAATTACGATCATCCCGTCATAAACACTTGGATTCAGCAAATCGAGGAGCTGCTCAGATCTCGATCAAGAAGATTAGCACTTCCTTCTTCACTGGAAAAGGACACTCAATCCGACGTCGCTTTATGATGGTAGTGACACAACGGAAACCCATGCACTAGAAGTGCTAACACGTGTCCCTGTGAATCCACCAGATAGAAGGACATGGATGCGTATTCATCAAGGCATAGGGAAAGGGAGGGGCTCAGGGGGACACCTTTCCAAACCCCATGGCCAGCGGGCGGGCAGCCTGCTGAGAAAGGTGGACCCTCTCCCTTTCCTGGCCGTCAAAGGCATGGCGAGCGAGCCACGTGGCATATATTGAATTCGGGCAGCTATTGCGGCCAGTTTGAAGATTACCATTCTGCAAAAATTTTGATCTAACAGATGAGATCTAGCGACCCCAGCCTTTGATAGATCCAGAATGGGCCAGACCATCTCATCTTCAGTTTGCATGGCATTTTGTCCATCTGACTATTGAAAACCAGCACCAATTGATCGTAAAAATTTCTTATTGGCTGTCAAATCCACTCTTTGCTATGAGCCTAGATCAGATAGTAACTCTAGATACCGGATTCTTCCAACTGCTCTAACACATCTAGACGATACTCCATGGAATCCTGTGGATGGAGCCAATCCGCAACCACAATGTGGAAGTTGGGCACAATGTACTCAAGTGGAGTAATGGCCTCCATACTGAATGCCAGTTTGAATGGTGTCAACCCTATATCTACTTTGAATGATATGCGGTATGCCCACAACGCTGCCAACACCTTCTCATCCCAACCCATTCGGTGAACACTGATCAACAGTATCGTGATTTGTTTGAACATTTTATTCATGGATTCTGCCTGTCCATTGCCTTGTGAGTAGTAGGTAGATGACTCCTTATGGATTGCCATGTAGAACGACGTCATTCTCTTGATCAATTTGTTCATGAAATGTTTTCCTTGGTCACTGACTAACTCAATTGGGCAACCAAATTTGAAGAACACATCCTTGCATAAATACTTGGCTGTCAAATTTGGATTGTTGTCCCGCAATACCCGGGCCTCTACCCACTTGGTACAGTAATCTGTTGTGGCTAGCACATAGTGATTTTGGGTCCTTATCGCCGCTATTGGCTTGAATGGCCCCATGAAGTCTAGACCCCATTTCTGGAACAGCTCCAATGGCAAGATCGGTTGCATGGGCATTGGCTACCCCAATCTCTGGCATACATTACATCAGTGCATGAACCTCCTGGCATCTCGTTGTAGCATCAGCCACAACAATCTAGCTTGCATCACTTTTTTCATAGTGATGGCTCCTACAAATTGGCCGTTTACAACTACACAATGTGCTTCGACTAGGACTATGACTTTCTCATGTAGAAGAACATAGTGGAGTAGAATGTCCACAAGATTGCAATGATAGAGCTGGCCCATGACCACTTCGAATCCATCGCACATATTCTTTTGCGGGGAGGGTGCTTGACACCATCAATTGTCGAAAGTTTGGGATGATTTGACAAAATAGGCCATGATAGTTCTATACCACATTTCTCAATAGGGGATTCCCCCATACAACAAGATCGAGAATGTCCAAGCCAGAGGCAAAGTGAGTCTAAGGTTGAGCTTCAAACTACTAATATCGCTGAGGGGCTTGATCACATACAAGCTCAAGACAACATTTTTAATGCGCAACACTCAACTTGTGACACCCCTTATCAAATCTTCAAACTAAATTGTCTAAATGCAGGGGTAGATGCAAGGCTCAAAACAAGAAGTGGAAGCAGTTGGAAGCTGTGGTTGCATGATAGTTTTCACCTCTAGATGTCATTGCATTAATGTAGAGCAAGACTCATTCCGAACTCAAGAAACTCCAATCATAGTGCTTGATGACATTTAGAAGTGGCTGAGTAGGCCCTTGAGAATCCTCGACAAGCACCCTAGCAAGCTATCACCATGCATGAGTTAGAAGATTGAAATGTGGATACAGGCTCACAAGAACCATGTTTGAGCTACGACTCCTGCTCATCAACCAACATCTCATCGATCGAGCCCCATTCAATGGGCACCAAGGGACAAGCCCCCTTGGCCCAGTAGCAGCTCAATTGTCTCCTCCACACAACTTGATGGCTTAATAATCCTTTCCACTCGCCGCTCACATCAGCATCTAGGATTTTGATTCTGAGTCTGAGCGAGCTGCGACCCCTAAGATTGAGCTGCTCAAACCAAGCCAACAATAACAAGCCAAGCAAGAGCCCATCATTTTAGGCATAAATGTGAGTTATTTAGAGGCTCAACTCCTTCCCAAAGATATCCTTCGAGCAATCCCAAAGCATGAAAGCATCAACATTTATCATGTTAGGCTGCATGCTTTCCCAATCACAGAGACCATGATGTAGATTGAGGGTTCGATGGTACTTCGTGAGTTGATTTCCCTAGGGATTTTATTAACGTTTTCATGTTTGCCTCAACCTATTATTCATGAACATCAATTTCATTCCCAAAATTCACGAATATAACGTGACCATGTTGGGTGGTAACCTAGAAAATCCACTAACCAAGTAAATATAATGGCAATAGAAGACAATATACCGGTGGTACGCAACATGAAACTAGTGATTTTAGTCCACGTTGGTGGTATTTTTAGAAAAACTGATGGTAAGTTGTGTTGAAGAACCGGTACATGTAATTATACCAGTGGTATAGTAGGATTCTACTGGCGGTAGTTTTGGATAGCTTTCCTGCTCATTTTTGCATAGAGAAAAGCGAGAGTTGTAAGCACTTTTCATTCTGCACGATTGTAGTCCATGGCTTCTATACTTAGCGTGTTGGTGTAAATTACACCAAAATTGAGTCATAAGTAATGAGAGAGAGAGAGAGCATTCATTATGAGTGTTGAAGCGGTCAACTGCTCCGATATATAGTGTATTGGGGTAGGGGTCAACCACAATAGCAAGGCAATGAAGGCAAGGGGATTATGTGAGGTATCAAGATTTTTAAGAGGTTTTTTTCTTAATTATTCATGCATAGTGAGACATGCTCATGTATGACAATTTCAACATTTGAAATGATGATGAAAGCATGGTTTCAACACTATAGTATTGCAAGTGCATTAGGGTTTTCAAGAGAATTCTCCTATAAGATGGCCTTGAAGCTCCCTTGCACCTTGCAGCACAGTTTGTGTGGAAAACCCAACGCACCCGCAGTACTCCAGATTGGGAACCAAGCCCTCATTTACATTTAGAACACAAAAATTGCCGTATATGAGCCTGTCTCACTGTGCATGATTTTTCAGGCTACCAACACACATACACACATGCAAGCACTTTTAATTCCTTTGATGGCACAAGTTGTCTTTCTATTTATGTGGATGAGATGTCGCAACTTGCCTTATCTTTGCGTGAGGTGCTTATTTTATTAGAGAGATTGTATTGATGCGTGCTAATGAATTTGGAGTCTTGAATTTTCATTTGAAGACAAGATTTGCATTTGGTCTTGCTGCTTAGCTATAGTTTTAGCCCTTTGAGCCTCCTTGAGCTGGTTTTGTTACTAGGAACACTCGTGGTATCAAAAATGAGGTCTCTTTTTGAATGAGTGTTCCTCTTGTAAGGTCTTGCCTATTAAATGCATAATCCTTCCTTTGTTGAGGTTGCATGCCTTCTTTCTAGTGGAGATCTGTTTAAGTTTGAAAAGCTCAAGATCTCAATTCATGTAGCTAAAGATATCCTCCTTGGAAGCTATGTGCTATTGAGTTATTGTGAGGTTTTTTCATGAGAAATAGTTTGCAAGAGAGATTCTTAAGAAAGAAGAGAGGAAGAGGAAAAAAGGGGTTCACAAGTCAAACTCTCTCCTCTTCTTGCAATGCAGTAATTGAGGGAGAAATCCTCAACAATCACTTTCAAGGTTTCTACACAAGCGTGGTGTGTTCGTAGCGCCAAAGGGTTGTAAGTTCCATTATTGGTGGCACGGCGGTCCAGACCACAAATCATCCCTCCATTCACTAGAGTCAAGGCCGAGCTACCCACAAAACCTCCACAATACCTCAGGATGCATCTTCATCATCACAAGCTGCTCCTTCAATTGAGGTGGTATATACTCCTTTCTCATGAGTGTGTACAGTTGTAAGTTGATACCACCCATAAAACCAAGGAATGCACTCCTTTCTCATGAGTGTGTACAGTTGTAAGTTGATACCACACATAAAACCAAGGAATGCATGTTCATCCGAGCAACTAGTCATTAGACCCAACCTTTAATCCTTGTGCCATACAAGAGATTTTAAAGATGTTTGGACTAGGACCAACTGCCTCTCTTTGCTTGAGTACCTCATTAGCTTGATACTCCAGCAGCCTCATATCCCTATGTCTCATGAATGTTCCTCCTACAAAGCCCCTCCACCCGAGACACCCGAGCTATTAACTCTATGGGTCCCACCTACTCCAACCATTTCCTATCCCCTAGCTTTTAGAGTAATTTGTTCATGATTGTCCTTGGTTATTTTAAGGAAAGTCATGATTGACAAGATGTGATACTCAATGAATAGCTCACAACTGAGTTGGGAACTTGGATTTTAAGATTTAACTTTCACAAGCAATACAGACTCTCTCTTTGGTATCCAAATTCAAACCCTAAACTTGCTAGAGTGTGACATTCCTGGTAAAGTTATGTACTCAAGTGTATAATATCTTCCATTACTTGGGTTTCTACATCTTGTGGAAATTGATCCTCTACGTCCTAATAACCTCCTTCCTAATCCTTTGTAAAGTTTCCTTGCTACTTAGCTACAGTTTTATCCCTTTGAGTCTCCTTGAGAGCTGGGTTGTCTCCTTGAGAGCTGGGCTATTACTAGGAACAAATCAATATCACCCACTAGAAAATTAAATTCTATTACTTTAAGTTTCAATGTCTTGTGGAAATTGATCCTCTACTTCCAAAACATCTCCTGCCTAATCATCTTTATAAAGTTTCCTTGCTCCTTAGCTATGTTTTAGCCCTTTGAGCCTCCTTGAACTGGGCTATTACTAGGAACAAATCAATCCCACCACTATAAAATTCAATTCCATTACTTGGGTTTCTAGGTCTTGTGGAAATTACAGGCTATGTTTGCCCCTTACTGCAATATCATTCCAGCATCTTGTATCTGTCTTTTCCAGTAGTTCTTGAGTAATTAATTGTGTAGGCATGTTAATCCAAGCTTGCTAGCTTGCATATATCTTCACATGCTTACTCACTTCCCTAATAGGATGAAGTGAATGATACCTTGAAGCATGTGTTTCTTCCCGTGCACAACACGCTTTCTCTCCCAAGTGGGTAACATGTGAGTACAAGTATTCATAGAGGGACAAAAAATAAACCATCAACAATTGCATAAGGCTCTTGATAGTTAATCCTCAATTTTGCATGGTACATCTCTGTGTTGAGAATGATGTAAGAAGACCCTAAAAGGATCAAGGTCAAACCCTAACCCTAAGAAAAGATGAGTATAATCTATTTTAATATTACTATACAATGGGCTACTTTGTGTGCTCTCTCCCTCTCTCTCTCCCTCTCCTCGTATCAAAATTGAGGCCTCCTTTCGAATGAGCGTTCCTCTTGTAAGACCTTGCCTATGCAATGCATAATGCTTCCTTTGTTGAGGTTGCAGGTCTTCTTTCTAGAGGAGATCTGTTTAAGTTCAAAAAGTTCAAGATTTCAATTCATGTAGCTCAAGATATCCTCCTTGGAAGCTGTGTGCTATTGAGTTATTGTGAGAAATAGAGTCTTAAAAAAGAAGAGAGGAAGTGGAAAAAAGGGGTTCACAAGTCAAACTCTTTCTTCTTGCAATGGAGCAATTGAGTGAGAAGTCATGAAGCATCACTTTCAAGGTTTCTACACACATATGGTGTGTTAGTAGCTCCAAAGGCTTGTAAGTCCCGTTATTGTAAGGCTTGTGTGTTAGTAGCTCCAAAGTCCCGTTATTGGTGGCACAACGGTGAAGCCCATAAATCGTCCCTCTATTCACTAGAGTCAAGGCCAGAGCTACCCACGACCTCCACAATACCTCACGATGCATCTTCATCATTATTAACGGCATATTCAATTGAGGTGCTAGATACTCCTTTCTCATGGGTGTGCACAGCTGTAGGTTGATACCACCCATAAACCCAAGGCACGCATGTCCATCCATGCGGAACCGGTCATTAGACCCAACCTTTGATCTTTGCACCATACAAGAGATTTCAAAGCTCGTTGGACTAGGACCAACCACCTCTCTTTGCTTGAGTACCTCATTAGCTCGATACTCCAGCAGCCTCATACCCTCTGCCTTATGAATGTGCCTCCTACAAAGCCCCTCCACTCGAGCTATTAACTCTATGAAATTTGTTCATGATTGTCCTTGGTTATAAGTCATGATTGACGAGATGTGATACTCAATGAATAGCTCACAACTGAGTTGGGAACTTTGATTTTAGGATTTAACTTTCTCCTTGGTTTCCAAATTCAGACCCTGAAGTTGCTAGAGTATGACATTCCTGGTAAAGTCATGTACACAAGTGTAACTATCTTCCCATATAATCTCTTTCCTAATCCTTTCCTTGCTGCTTAGCTATAGTTTTAGCCTTTTGAGCCTCCTTGAGCTAGGCTGTTACTAGGTACAAATCAATCTCACCCACTAGAAAATTCAATTCCATTACTTGGGTTTCTCTGTCTTGTGGAAATTGATCCTCTACTTCCAGATTGGTGGGTCTTCTATGGTGCTCAGTACACACCAAGGGTATATCGATTCTACACAGCAAGGATTCCATTTCAAGGGTAAGGCCATTATATTCCAGAACATACGCTTTAAAAGCTGCCCATTCTGGAAGAAGCAACACCATGTTCAAAGCTATTTCTGTGATCCTAATTCACCTGTCCGGCAAAGCTGACCCGTTTCCCTTACAGACAACAGCTCAGCCTGTGATATCGCTTCATTTTCTTCTTCTATCGTGTCTTTCCCCTACTGACTCAGTTGGCAACATTCTATGGGCTGCACTGCAATTTCGCCTCCAGCAGTGCTCCAGGTCCAACAGAGAAGCACTGCAACTATCCATGGCAATGACCTGACAATCATACTAATTCCAGCAAAAATAATTTAAAACCATTACCTCTTCCTAAGTAGCTCTCCAACAAGTCCTTGCATGTAAAGATACCGTGGTGGGAAGATGGGGACTTTTGTCATTGTGTACCACAACAATTAGAAATTAATCCAGAGCCCATATGCTACCATCTCACAGAGAGCACTAGTGTCAAACTGAAAAAAAAGCAGGTCTATTGTATTTTTGGTCAAAAATTAACAGAACGCACAAAACTCTTAAAAACTGCCTGTCTCTCTGGTCACAGTCCCATGCTAGACGGTAAAATCCTAGCAATATACTGAAACCCTGTCAGATGTGTGCATATTTCTATAAGAAATTTCACAGAGAGCACCAGTGTCAAATAGGGAAAAAAGCAGGTCTAATGTATTTTTGGTCAACAATTGATAGTATGCACAAAACTCTTACAAACTGCCTGTCTCTCTGATCATGGTCTAGACAGTCAAATGCTAGCAATATACTGAAACCCTGTCAGATGTGTGCATATTTCTATAAGAAATTCTAAAATCTACCAAACATATTCAAATTATCATGGAAAAGAAAAACAATTGAATCTCATGATAATCTCACAAGATCAAAATCCATTTGCAAAGCTCTCCATTCTTCTTATAAAAGTACCTCAAATAATACAATGTCTCATTCTATCAAAAGGAATACGCCACTAAAACATGTGCTGAATCTTTATTCACATGAATAATCATTAGTACGTCTTCAACAGGGCTAAAATGTTGAAAACAACACTCAATCAGGACAATCCTGCCATCAGATTCCAAAATGAACACATTCCATGCACATCCGCTACCACAGAGAGATGATCAATAAAGGCTCAGCTTTAACCCCAAAGTTAGCATTGTAAACACACACAACCCCTACTCTTGACACATTGTCGAAGTGGCACTTTCAGGAAAACAAGCTGTGCAAATGTATGCAGGCGTAGAGATAGAAGCACATTATATTAATAAAATTATATACAGAACTGCCACTTCCCAGAAAACTCTGTAAGCCTCTTTATTTAAAACTGTGAGGTAAAGAGCTCGCACATTAAAAATTGGCGATGAAATGTTTTGCAAATGTACCGAGATAAAATTATTTCTTTCGGATACTTATGTCTCTGTTATGCAACACGTGTATGCGATTATCGATGGCGTTCCTTGGTTAAGTACTTTTGCCAACACGATTGACTTTGCGCTAGCCTAGTATGCCACTCAGGTAGTAAAATATTAGGGCCATCAAATGCCACCCTTAAAGACATCAGCAATTAATTTTGGTGATGCCCACGGCATATAAATCAAAGAAAGCCCAGTCCACAATTCTAAAGGAAAGCCCCACATTCAAAAGTACAGAGAAGAAATGATGTTTAGCTTTGCACCATTAAAAACATAAAAAGAAAATAAACACGAGAGTGAAGAGGAGACACTTGTAGAATAGCTACTTTTAATGAGCTCATGACTTCTTGAGCCTTGTATATCATTAATCACTCAATCAAGATCAAAGCATAATTTGGCCTCATCCCATGGCCCATTGATCTCGAACTTATATTCTTGAATTCTGATGAGCCAGTATGGGCACACCAGCATTATAAACACCACCACTGCCACGAACAGAACAAATGCAAGTCGGCTGAGTGGGAAAATCAGGCCCATGGTAACCACTATGAGCATCCATGAGAACCACAAATGCAATTTCACCGAGTACTGCTTTATGCAGTGAGTTACTAAAGGAAACAAAAGGAAAAACTCTGAAGAGAACAGCATCAGTGCAAACACTAGAAGACCAGAGGGCAATCTAGATGCAATCAAAACTGAGGCAACGATTGAGGCATTGAGAGAGACGTTTCCACTTAAAGTTGCAGGTTTCTTGACTGCCAACTTCCCTGGCAGGTCATTAGTTTTGGCTGACCTTATTGAAGTGGAAGTTATTGCGGCTGGAGGTGGCCTGATGGATGAGTCAATGTAATCATGGAAAAATAGATGGACTGTGAGAAGGCAGACTGTCAGGGCCCATATAGAATCGGAGCTGATTGACCTGGTAAGGGTTTGAAAGATCGGCGCCAACACATACAGACCGCTAACAAAATAGGTGAAGTATAGAGCATACTGATACAAAACAGCTAAAGATATGCTGCCAGTGGTCAGAAGTAGGACAACAAATCCAAAAAGCAGCAGGACTGTGTCAAGAATAAGTAGAAGTGCCGCATCAAGAACCCCATTCAAGGAATATGTCCAAACAGCAGCTACCATTGCAACTACACAAACATACTGGGATATCGCCACTGAATCACGCACGGCAGTCCACGTGTCACGCTTCACCACATTAGCATTCATCACCATCGCCTCCAAAAATGATGAATCAGTATGATTGTCCTCAAATCCAGGCTGCATTCCTCCGTACACCACTTTCTGCCACTTCCGTGCCTCTTGTGAAATGTGGAGTTCATCTGACTCTACATCCTGCTCAGCGTTGTTTTTCTCATCTGGAAGTGAGATTTCGGTTGACCTCAGCCACTTATTTTGCTCCTCCTCCTGTACGCATTCTTTCACTTGCCCAATTTCACCATGCACACTTATCCCATTTTCTTTAGCCTTTGTGATGATTCCACGTTCCTGGGCCTTCTTCCCCTCTCCAAAATATGGTTTACCATCGGTATACAGGTCACTCTCTCCGTTTACATAATTGCCCAGCTTGCAAACGTCCTCCAGCCTTAGCCCAATACTGATCCTTCCGTTCACGGAACGCTCTTCTGCTTCCTCGATCTCATAACCACTGGCAAATCCATTCCTTGCCTTGGAGGAAAGGATCGCCCTCGCTTTTTCCTTTTCCATCTGCGCTTGTCTTCTTCGGCTGAAACCCAAAAACACATGAGTCTGCTAACAACGCAGCCGAGCTAGCTGGTTCATCAATTTGCTCTAGCTGCAGGAGAATCAGCCGATCCAAATCCGAAATCTCACCCTTTCCCTTATTTCTGTTAATGTGAAATTCGAAGAGATTTGCATAAAGGAGATCAAAGTATACGTCCGTGCCGGGCGTAAGATCACGGATCATGATTGACCCTGCTATCAAACTCGCTATCTGTTTCCATCAAGTGCCAGATTGGAGGTTACGACTTTGCAAATCCTGTCCACCAACCTCCTCGCAGACTCTTCCCCGAACATATAGCCTACCGATAACACAGGGGTCGGCTATAAAATCATGTATGCGAAATCACAATTCCGAAGATCAGAGCCTGTCACAGCTGCAGGGTGGGAACAGGCACACCACAAAGAAGGAGAAGGGCAGACGATGCTATGTATCAGAAGGGAAGGGCAGAGAACGAGCCAACGATCTATGAAGAAGGTTAGCTGCCAAGAACGCTCGGATATGTTCTTGGCAGAGGGGAGCCTAGAATTGGTTCACTGTGAATCTTGGGCGCTGGGAACCGCTTTGCAAGCTGGGAGATTGTCGAGCTCGCCAGGTCGAGAGCTGGGTGCGCCATTCGATAGATGAAGCTCTCTCCCTGCGTCTCTTCCGAATCGAAGATGTCAAATCTCAAAGACCCAAATGGAGATGAGGCGCGGATTGCTGCTCTACCGTAAGGTTCTTGTCCTGGCGCTGCGACCAAAGCTCAAAGACGATGCCTGCCGTCTGCATCTGGAAAGGGATGGGAGGCAATGAAAGGTATGTAACGGATGCGATGCAGAGATTGCTTGGTTATCTTCAATGGCTGGATCATGATCATCATGATCAGAGAGAGAGCTGAGAGGAAGCAGAGTGAAGTAGGAAGGATGCTTCTAAGGGATGTAGTGGCTGCTATGCAGAGATAGCTTGCTGATCTTCCATGGCTGGATCATGATCAAAATGATCAAAGATAGAGAGCTCAGAGGAAGCAAAGTGAGGTAGGATTAAATGCTTCTAAGATATGGAGTGGATGCTGTGCAGAGATTGCTTGGTTATCTTCCATGGCTGGATAATCATCATCATCATGAGAGAGAGAGAGAGCTCAGAGGAAGCAGAGTGAAGTAGGAATAGATGCTTCTAAGATAGGTATATTGTCCATGGCTGGATCATCATCATCATCTTCATCATCATCATCAGAGAGAGAGCTCAGAGGAAGCAGAGTGAACTGTGAAGGAAGCTTCTGAGAAGTTTGTGCAAATTGAATGTTATCATCGTCTCCTCACCAAAGTGCCTCTCGACAAACTTCGGTGTATCTATTCTCTGGCATTTTATATATTTTCTAGAGACTTGAGCTCCGACCTTTTTGCGGTAGACCTTACAAGCCTTTACTTTCATCTTGCTCGTGACCAACACATCACATCAACATTTCAACCATCTCCCAAGTGCGTCTCGACCCGCCAGTAGTGAGTTACGCTAGAGGCAGCTCAGGACTCCATCTTGGTCACCCCCAAAAAACAAAAACGTTTCAACCATTACATCTCATGTCCACATTCACTATGGGCATCTGGGTGCGCGAGCCATGTGTGGTGGTGATGGCCTTGAGCGCATTGGCACGTGAATGAGTCCATCCAATTTCATTGGATCCATTCGACCGCCCAGGTGACCAAAGCATTGGGATCCGTGCTAGTTGCATGGGGCAGATTATCTAACCACTTCCCCCACTTGTCCGGTGTGCCATTTTTAAAAAGGAGCATGTGGCCTGATTGCAGATGCAAGTTAGGCAGCCCCATAGGGCTCAAGGTGGCATGAACGAGCGTCGCACTTGACCCATGGAAACAACCCTATGAACAATTTATATATAATTGACTTCCATCAATCCATAGGTGATCATGACTTTATTCATAAGAAGTCTTAGTTCACTGTGAGCATTGGCGTATGATTGAGCCCGATACACACCGCGAATCCCATTCCCTAGCTGTTGGCAGCTAAAAACAACCTAAGGCACGTAAGCTTCACATACAGGGCTGCCCACAACTTGGGCATACATATTCGCATGAAATTGCCCCTGTGCAATAGCATGTGTTGACTAGCCCCACCCTTGATACCTCATTCGTTGTTGCAGAAATGGCAAGCCCCTGCCCAAGCAGAGGCGAAAGTAGGCAGCGTTTGGAGTCTCATGTAAGTAAATTGTGTTCAAATGATGGGCGAGCACTCCTTGGTGTGCACAGGCCCTTATATATAATTGACTTCCATCAATTCATAGGTTATGAATAAGGAGACTTGTAACTTTCCTAATTTACTATGAGCATTCATGTATGATTAACTTCCCTAAATCCATAAATTAAAGGCACTCAAGTGGACCCACGGGAATGTTATGATTAACTCTTTAGAACTGTTATGGTAAACTAAACTGATAGATCACAAGGTGATTTCTCTTATCTATTCCACTAGAACCTTAATGAGAATGTGGACACACTATTGTTTGCTTGTGTAAGTCAAAGTAAAAGGGGGAGGTTTGGGCCAATTTTCTTCCTCTCAAGGTATAACTCCACAAGAAAACCAAAAGTGTGGCACTCTTCACAAAATGGACTATGTGAATCATGATAAAGTGTTTCTCATCAAGGTTTCCATGAATTTGTGCACATGCTTGAATTGTGCCATAATTTGCACATTACCATGACAACTTCATACGAAAAGTACAAAAAAAATAATTGCTTTGAAATTGAAGTTCATAGCATATCTTTAAAAACTCTCAATTCATTTGTATTGGCATGCCATTACCACAAGTACCACAAAGTTACAAATTGGATTGGTTGATGAACCTATTTCTTTAAGAAATATCACAATCATGATTAGAACGTAATCATGTGTAGTTCTATTTGTTAGCACTGCCCTACAGGCAACGACACTTTTTTTAAAAAGTGTCCCTCCACTTGTTTTGGGCCACGTTTGGCCACTTCCTTTTCTCGTGAGTTCTCTCTCTCTCTCTCTCTCTCTCTCTCTCTCTCTCTCTCTCTGTCTCTCTCTCAACTCCCCCCCCCCCCGCCCCCCTCTCTCTCTCTCTCTCACACCCTCTCTTCCCAAATCAGCTTGTCTCTCTAAGGGTAGTGCTCATGAGTACTTGTACTCCCTTGTTCATAACCCCAAACTTTGAATCATGTGAATGCCTTTGGATCTAAGACAAACTTCCTTGAGCACATGATCTCAAATTCAATCTTCTCCAAAGTGTGATTAACTTTTCCAATGAGAGTTTTGTCCATCCCATTACCATGCCTTCAAACCTTGAGCTAATACTTGTTGTCAATGCATAGCATGTAGCCTCCTTACTACTGTACTTTAAACATTTAGTACAAACCCTCTCAATTGAGCAACTCACATTATGAACCCCATTTGAAGGATTCAAGAAATGAGCATCCGCCTCACATCAGAAACCTGAATCGGTTGTAAATAGGGCAAACCCTCTCAATTGGGCAACTCAAATTATGAAACCCCTTTGTTGGAGGAGTGTCAAAGCAACGTGCCCATCACATACAACGTGTCCAAGTATACTAGCCTTCTCATCTTTGGTTTGCAAGTCCAATCTCTATCATGTTAACTCGGATTTGGTAGACACCATGTTGGAATGGATAAACCATCCATGCCTCCACATTCTTATGCACTTTAAAACACCCCAAAGTGGTAGCACATGTCCCTAAGGGAAGCTCGAAGTGCGTGGTGGAACTCATGATTATACCCCATGTGATGTAGTGCTCCATGAAGTGAGTCCACAACCATTAGCAGATTGAAGATAAGCTTTTTATGTGACCATGATGTTTATGATAGGCCTTTACTCAAGTATTAATCATCAACATGCCTTCACATTCTTATGCACTTTAAAAGACCCCAAAGTGGTAGCACATGTCCCTCAGGGAAGCTCGAAGTGCGTGGTGGAACTCATGATTGTACCCCATGTGATGTAGTGCTCCACAAAGTGAGTCCACAACCATTAGCAGATTGAAGATAAGCTTTTCATGTGACCATGATGTTTATGATAGGCCTTTACTCAAGTATTGATCATCAACTTTGTGTCTCTTTCAAGCAAGATAGTATCTTAAGCATAGATTAGGTCACTATTAATGTTAAAAGAGTGAAATATTTGATAGATTATAAAAGTATTGGTAGGACAGAGGAGAAATGGTGAGATGTTAGTGTCTAAGCAAAATGACATCTATTTTTAAACTTTCAAATCTACAATGATGTCTACTTATGTCTCTATATACCAAATAGAAGGATAAGAACCTGGCAAACAAGGATACGATATCAATTATGTGCGTGTATGTTATACCAAATAGAAGGATAAGAACCTGACAAGAAGTATATTCTAATTATTTAGAAATGGGAATAGAGCTTATGGATCAAGAGGTTACAAAAATACACTTTGATGTCTCTTTTGAGGAGAGTATACCTATCCCTCGCAAGAGGCAGGGGAAGATGCCGTTATAGTTAAATGAATTCAACATTATTTTCACAAAGTCCTATTCTTTAAAATATGATATGTATAATTTAGATTGTGTAATATCTATATGTCCACCAAAGATAAGCATGTACATTATTAATGACTAGTAGCTATATAGCCTTAAAGATGAAACCTATTTTGCTTATATGTTCTTGCTTTACTATGATACTTTGAGGAGTTTTATGTTGAAATGAAATGAATCAAATGAGAGGCAAGTATGCCCCAAGTATGTGATGAATAAGAGAAGAATTTCGAATCAAAAATGGACTAGGTGTTAATATTAAATGTGCATACCCCATATGCTTGGGAGATCCCCATTGTGCTCAAAATAGATTACCCTTAAAGTAGTTCAAATCATTTTCCAATCTTGCATTCCTTCTCTCATAGGCATGTTACCAATTTCCAACCTTGAAACTTTGTTTCAGGGGGGGAGGGCTTGCTACTTGAAAACCTTACATAACTTGCGAATGGAATTCCTAGCTCTCTCAAAATTGAGCTCACTTGGTCGGCTACAAAAAGGGACAAAATGAGGAGCATGCCTCTAGTTGCAACCATAATCCTAGGCTTATTCAATCAATGGAGAAGTTAATGTTGGAGCAAGGAACAATCGGGTATAAGCTACACATAGTGGTTGAAGACTATGTAATATTCTCATGTTCTCTTAGAATTGTGAAGTATATTGTTCACTTTCCATGCAACAGATTGCTTATGTTTTTTGTGAGGTTGTTGGAAAAGGTTTATCTGACAAACTTTCCACTATGAAAAAAGTAATTGAGGAGAATAATTTTATTTCCATTCCTGGATCAATGTTTGCTTGCGGTGTAGCCATTTTTGGTGAGGTTCAGGTAACTTCGCCTGACTTGTAACTTATGCATTTCTCAATGAAATTCAACAAAATTTGTCTTCGGGTTGTAGTACACATTCCAATCTTGAACATGAGATTAAAAAAATATGAAATAAATATTTGAAACAAGACCATTAAAACATTACAAGTGCTATGTTACATGTGGAACATGCATCCTGAAGAGTATAGGATATAACAATTTATTCAAAAACATCAAAATTTTGTTATACACATACATGCAACCAAGTAATCATTCAAAAGTACACTATGTGAGCTTCTCATTAGACAAAGGCCACATTTGGTTGAGAACATTAGATGTGGTTTAAGGGGCCTCCAACTTTGTGCTAAAATTATGCACACCCATTCAAGGGTACCTCCATAACTTTTCCTTGTTTTGTTGAGAATCGAAAAAAATGGAATCCAAACTTGTGGGACTACTACATGGTGCTCTTAAAACATTGATAGTTGGTGATATTGATATCTAGATTCACCCTAGAACGGAATAATTTGTGCATGTGCAAAGATCTTTTAATAAATAGAATACTATTTAAAATTTTGTATTGGTTCTTTTTCTGTGCAATTCCTTGCTATATGTGTCATAAGCGTGTCAAAGGTCATTGCATTTTATAATATAGGCATCAAGCCCAATAGTGTGTCCTTTGGCTTATTTGTATTTTGAAGCAATTTGGGCGACATTGCACTTGCTTGAGGGAGACCATTATACATTTTTGTTGACGTGTATCTCCGGAGGGGGGAAATCATGGCGGTTGAAAATTTCACTATCCCCATGCACTTTTGAAAAATTTCACCTCTTACCCTACAAATCTTTAAATATTAAAGTACATCCTCCTGCCACCGCAGCCTGCCCTATAGAGTCATCTTGGTTCTTTTGGTTTAGCACTATCTTCTTTACTTGGGTAAGTCGCCTTCTAGTCTTTGCTTGCCTCACAAGCTAGCTGGTCTGTGTTTTAGTGGAAGTTCATTGATTGTCTCCATGGCATCAATGGCAAGATGCAGCTTGTCATGGCTTGCAAGAGAACCAGAAAGAGGCTGCAAGATAGAGCTTGGTCAAGGCACAAGTAACAAATTGTGGGGTGAGGAAAGAAATTGCACAGTATTGAAACGGCAATGAAAGACACTTTTGCAACGTTTGTGAAGGGAGAAACAATGAGAAGAAAGACCCCTTGCAGAATAGCAGCAAGAAGCCATTGCAGCGGCACCCATTCGATCATGGCCATTAGAGCAAAGAACACAAGTTGTGCTCTCACAATTGCTGGGAGCATTCGAGGTAGCAACATCAAGCCATTCAAGTGAATACGAGTCTTGAGTCTTGATAAGCTTTAGCCTGCATCCTAAAATTTGTAGAGTGACAACCTACTAACACCTCGGGAGGTGCATGCCCTAGAGACGATGCTCTCTAACTTGAGAAATGGCCTACGAAAAGTGAAAGGGATGAGCTTAGATCAACTAACTGCAAAGAGGGCAACATTATCTATGTTGGTATCGTCTAAAATAAGGGAGGAATGTCTTGGGCACACAATGTTGAAAATATTGTGAATTAGAAGGACCAACATGGCTCCAGCGGTTGGATGTAGAGCGGAAGCAATGCAAGATCATCTTGATCTGAGAGGTCTTCGCGATTCAACAAAATGGAAGAAAAGGAGAGACATCCTAAGTGTGGAAGTTATTGATCGAGTGACAACGTTTTGGCATGAGAATATGAAGAGTTTCTCCAAATAAGGACATCTGCAAAAAGCAAACAGGACACAAGCAGTGGGATGAGCACATCATACACATGCTTGATACAATGTAGGTGAGTGGTTGCATAAACTAGCCCAGTGGTTGTTTGTGATTGAGTTTTTGAATAGTTTAATTGTTTAATTTCTAAACAGGGCTAGCTTGGACTTAATGTGATTGTCCTAAACTAGCCCAGTGGTTGGAACATATAATATATTACCATGCTGGTTTAGATCAAACACCAGTTATGTGATTGTCCTAAATCAATGTGGTTGAACATCAATATTTTTCACTAGCTTGGTGGTTGTCTATGATTGAGTTTTGGAATATTTTATTTGTTTAATTTCTAAACTGGGCTAGCTTGGACTTAATGTGACTTTCCTAAACTAGCTTGGTGGTTAAAACATCATGCAATGTATCATCGTGCTGATTTAGGTCAAACACCAATTATATGATTGCCCTAAACTAGGGTGGTTGAACAACAATATATTTTGGAATAGAAAGAAACAACAATATATTGTTATTGTCTAATTGATGACTAGGCCAGTGGTTGAAATTGTTGTGCTTCCTAGTAGTTAAATATTAGTTAAGTTTTATTTTTGGGTTGGTTTGGTCCATATACATGTCAATTTCTAAATTGTCTCGTTTGGAATTAATGTGATAATCCTAAACCAACCCAGTGGTTGGAACATCATGCAATATACCGTCGAGCTGGTTCAGGTCAAACATGAATTATGTGATCGTCCTAAACCAACGTGGTTGAAGCTGATTTTTACATTTCACATTAGAAATAATTGATGACTAGCTTGTTGTTGGTCGAAATTGTCGTGCCTCCTAGTAGTTAAATTATTTTTGGGCTAGTTCGCATCATATACCAATCGATTTCTAAATTGGGTTGGCTTAGACTTATGTGATTATCCTAAACCAACCCAGTGGTTGGAACATCATGCAAAATGTCATTGAGTTGGTTTTGGTCGAGTTATGTGATTGTCCTAAACTAGCGTGGGTGAAAGAAATTTATATTTCACAATAGAAATAATTGATGACTAGCCTGTAGTTGGTTAAAATTGTTATGTTTCCTAGTAGTTAAATTACTAAAGTGTAATTTTTAGGCTGGTTCAGGTCATATACCAGTCAATTTCTAAATCGGGCTGGCTTGGACTTATGTGATTATCCTAAACCAACCTTGTGGTTGGAAAATCATGCATATATCACCAAACTGGGTCAGGTCAAACAGGAGTTATGTGATTGTTCTAAACCACCATGGTTAAGTAGAAAAGAAATAGATATATATATTACAACCGAAATAATTGATGACCAGCTTAGTGGTTGAAATTGCTATGTTTCCTAGTAGTTAAATTAGTTTATTTTACTAATAATTTAAATTAGTTTAGCTTAATTTATGGGCTGGTTTGGGTCATACATAGGCTAGCTTAGATTGCGATCATTCAAAACCAGCCCCATGGTTGGAACAAAAATATATAATTCACCTAGTTAATGTGATTGTTGTTTAATTTTTGGCTTGAATCGAGTCATGTGATTGTCCTAAACTAGCCCAGTGGTTGGCACAACAATATATCACTGAGCTATTGGTACAAGTTAGACACCGGTTATGTGACTGTCCTAAACCGGTTATGTGGAATTGCTTTGTTTTGTAGTAGTGAAATTATTTTGTTTTCTAGTAGCTTAATTAGTTTAATTAGTAGTGTGGTTCTCCTAAACCAGCCTGGTGGTTGGAATATCGAGTTGGTACAAGTCAAATACCAGTTAAGTGACTCTCCTAAACCAGCCTGGTGGTTGAAATTGTTTTGTTTTATAATAGTGAAATTATTTCATTTTCTAGTAGCTTGATTAGACTGTTATTTTGCACGTACCTATGCTTGTTTTTCTTGTACCAATGCAGAAAACATAGTGTTTGTTTCATCAAAATTTTATTTCCACATGTTAGGTGGGCATATGGAGTTGTATCTGATGTTTATGGCTCAGAGTCTTGACGTTTTGATTGGGCAAAGGAGCTTTGAGCATTGTAAGCCCTGGTACATTAGGAAACTCAAAGACAAGAATGTGTATTATTGTAAGACACACATAGACCTTGACCTGGCTAGGCAAGATTTGAATGAATTGAGATCTGGTCGTGTTGGAGCATTGCTCCATGGAGATAGATGCCCATGTCTCCAAGGTGAATGTGCAGTCTATAGGCCACATAGATCCTGGTCATGTGTTGCAAGGGAGACCAAGTTTGATAGCCTGACATCTTTGTGGGAGCCTATGGTCTATCCAAAGGGAGACTTTGAGTGGCACTGCATTGAATGCATTCATGGCACGTGCATGCATTGTAGTTTGAAGAAGATTCAATTTGATGTTTTGTTCAAATGAAATGAGGGAAGACAACCCTGTTGTTCTAAATGGAGGAGGTTTGGCATGTTAATGTTTGAAGGATCAGAGAAAAAAGATATGGCTACTATCATATAAGAGCACTCAGCCGAGGGAGCCTATAGTGCACTTGGTTCAATTCATCCCAAAATATGTGCGTCACAATTTCATGGCCAGCTGGCAAGATAAGTAGTTTAGGAAGTGTCTTGCAAATTTTCCCCATGACACTATTGTCGCTGTCATAGATTTTGCCTAAAAATTACTCATTCCATAAACAAGATGAGATACAACATGCAGGTCCAACTCTTACCATCACCGGGTCGATACAGGGAACCACAACGAGCGATGGCCGCACTGCGGACAAAGGCAAGGCGGTAGTGGATGAGTTTATGGAATCATGGGAAGCCCGCTACAATGCCCTTGCAGAGTCAAGAGCCCATGCACTCAGAGCGCAGACAGCTCAAGTTGAGCGCCTCAAGGAGAAAATGCACCGATTGTGCTTCGGGTTGGAGTGCACTACACATTCCTTTGCACTGACCCTACCACCTCGAACTTGTTGGTGGAAGGATGTTGATTGGTTTCTAGATGTACACTATGTGGAGTGACACACAACATTCCATGCATTTCCAAATGCACCCTCTCTCTGGCTAGAGGAATCCAAGTGCCCATCATCACTTTAAGAAAGACAGGATCACAATCAGCCACCTGAAGGGATCATTTGAGAGCGGCTTCTACGTGAGCAATGGACTGTTCCAGTTCGGGTGGACCCAACCCAAAGGAACAAGATGCAGTGGTTGGTGGACGTGGAAGAGATGGACATTTGGGAGTGACACTAGTAATGACACAATCGATGAGCAGGTGCATGGGGTTTTGAGGGTGTGAAACCAACCGATACCTATGGTGTTTCTTTGAGTCAATGAGAGATACATCATTGAGAGAAGAAGAAGAAGCCCAAAAGATTTGAGCCTACAAATGAAGAATATACAACCGCCGTTTTGTTGGCCATGATGGGGTATCGAGATCAAAGAGTGCTGATCCTGATGTAATCATCAGAACGAACATATTTCTTATTTGGTTCTTGATAAACGTACTTTCTTATTTGGGGATGGATCAAGATGTAGTCTATGGATTAAGTGGATGTCTACTTGCACAAGTTCTCTGCCTTGGCATAGCCCAAAATGATTGTTATGCACTTTGCACTGCATATGGCTAACTTGCTTGATTAGAAACTTATGCATTTCTCAATATAATTTGACAAACTTCGTGTCTAAACAAATTTACAAATTTTGAACTTGAATCTAAGATTAAAAAATTACACAATTGACATCTTTAATGAGATCATTAAACTATTGCAAATGCTATAATGCCTATGAAGCATGCATCTTGGACTATATAGTATATCCAAAAAATAAATAAAAACATCAAATAAATTGTGTAATCTCGACGGTGACTCACGTGTCGTGGGTATCTTGAAGGAATGCTGATGGAGCCTCCACTCCAAGCTACTCCTTGTGAGAGCAATGCAAGGCATGACCATTCGCATGTGTCACTCAAGCGGGATTGTTGCAATGTGTTTCCACGAGAGAAAGAGGGAAGGGGGAGAAGGGGGAAGAGAGGGTCGAAGAGAGGGAGAAGGAGAAGGGAAGAGGATAGTGAAGGGGGATGGACTAGCAAACACAAAGGCACTATAAGGGAAATAAGACAACACCCAAACACACTCTTGGAAGAGAAGAGGGAGCTTTTATTCCAAACTTGTGCATACAACAATGAAGACCAAAGTCAACCGTTTGGCCTTTTATACAAGTCACCTTTTGAAGGGAGGCCCAACCCTTTTCCTTTTAGCACTTTCTCTTTCTTTACATCTATATGGCTCTTGGACCTATAGGGTGCCAAGGCATCTTTACTATCCTTTCCATCTCTCCTCTACTGTTTTATTCTTGTATGTTAGAAATAGCACTTGTATTAACCATATAAGAGCACCAAATAGCGCTTGTGTTAGCCTCGTGCCCTCGAGAAGGTCACTATGTATAAAGTCTCTATATCACGTGTGTTCAAGGCTTAATTGTAAAATCCCTTATCCGTAGATTTTTCATTAATAAAATGTACCGTTTTTCTATACAAATCTGTAATTGTTTTCTAAAATCATTTCAAATAATCCCTTATGTAAGCTAAATTCTGAAAATTTTAGAAATTAAAAATATCCTTCTGTTGAACTCACGTGATAGGGTTACATAACCCTCCCGAGCTCATGCCTTCGAGTCCTAAGCCATTAGAGGCTCAAAACTTGTATACGATCCATGTTAATGGCCATTGTCTTGAGAAATGTTACTAGGAAATGTGCTAGTGCATTTGACATCCGTTTGCTATGCAACATTGCAAAAGTTCTACGAAGGCTCTCTTCATGTAGAGTAAGGACTTGGTCCGCAAACTGCTCCGCATTCCAGACCTGCTCTTCAATTGTGTGGAGTTAGGCTTTGTTGTGCTAGAATTGCACCACCTATTGCAAAAGTGATGCATTTTACATCTGCAAGTTATCATTTTCTCTCCGCAACTCTTCCAATTGGGCTTCGTCGACTTGATGAGCTATCCCTTGCCATGATAGAGCTGTATTAGGTAGCATCCACATGACTTCAACTAGACAGTCGGTGATGTTGGTCACGAAGTCCGTGGAGTCGTCAGCAATGGCAATGATGAATAGTGCTTGTTGTAAGTGGAAGTGAGCACACCAACTACATCCAACACTGTGGTCATTCCTTCTAATGGCGTAGGAACCACACTGGTCTGTGCCAATGAAATGCTAAAGATGTGCTCCCACCATTGAAGGAGGGATGAGCCAAACCCTCCTACATTGCCTATCAATGATCCGATGCTGGAAATCCTTGCAAAAGAGTACTGATGTTTATTTCTACGTCGTGACTTCTTTCAAAGTTGACTGAGAAGAGACCGATGGAGGCACATGTGTCAATGACACTGCTTCGGACACCAATTGCAAGGAGACCGGTGGAGGCAAGGGAGGAACTGGAGCTGCTGAGGTCGGCGTTGCCTGTGTGCGGGCTGGCAACAAACTCCCATCGAGATTCTTGGGCCATCTGGTACTAGCGCCCTAATGACAGCATCGAGGTACAAGGGAACTTCGGTGTTGCTAGTGATCGGGAAGAGAAGGTTGAGCACTTGGCCCAACTTCATCATAATCGCTTTACCCCTTGATGCTTCTCTTGCCACCCTTGCTACCTCTACTCAGAGCCGCTCCTTGCAAACCACCACCCATGCTATTGCTTGTGTCTCTACCAACAACAATATCTCACCGGTATGAACCAAAATTGTATACACCTTGTCCTAAAGGAAGATAGACTCTAGGACCCATCTGTAGCCTTCCCTGAGATGCATGCATACATGGTTGCTTAGTTTATACTCTCATACTACTGGCCCAAACTCTGCCTCTAAAGCTATTGTATTAAGTGTCAGGAAGTTCTGTGTTTCTCCATCCATAGGAAAATAGAGTCAATCATAAATCAACTCCACTGTCAAGGTGTGTGGCCCATCTAGCATGTCCATGTGATTGCCTTGCTCCAGTTGCATTGTCTCAGGTGCATGACAACTTGAGCCTAGTCGATGGTCAAAAACCTCCTCAACCTCAACAGGCTCAGCTAGCGACAATTGATCATCTCTTCATTGTGACCTCGGAGGGGTGGACCACAATGTTGGCTTGCACTAGCGCCATGCCCATGAGTCTGGGAGAAGAAATAGAGTAGGAGGGAGGTGTTGGAGGTGAGGGAGATGCTGGAGATGTGGAGGTGTGAAAGGTAGGAATAGGAAACTGAGAGTGTGAGGAAGAAAATAGGAAAGCAAAAGTGTGAGAAATTGGCCATGAACAAGGAGTATAGCTGAACTAAGCTAACGTCCGGCCGTAGTGGTGGACTAAGCTTAGTATAGATGAACTGAGATGACGCCTGGGTGTAGTACCATTGTGGATACTCTGTGCCTACCCCAATCCATGGAATGAGTACTTTGTGCATGATTGGGATTGGGCATTTAAGGCAGTCTTCATGGTGATATCTTTACAATTAGAATCCGTTCATTGGCAATGGTAACACCCGCCGTGCAGATCTGCCAAATAGCCTAGAAGTTGATCTACAATACTCAAAGATCCAAAAGGGACTCGACCACCAACTACATCTTGAACTTCAAATCCGTTCACTAGCAATGGTAACACCCACCCTGCAGATTTGCCAAATAGCCTAGAAGTCGATCTGCAATACTCGAAGATCCAAAAGGGACTGACCATCAACTACATCTTGAGCTTCTCAGGCATGCAACCCATGCGACTGTTGAAGAGAAAAACCAGTTGCCTCTTCTTTACAAATTTCTTCTTTGATGCCAGGTTTACTCGTCTCATCCTTCGAGCTTGAACTACTTGGGTCAAGTAATAGCTCCCTCCAATTGCTCTAAAACATCGAGTCAGAATTCCATGGACTCCTGTGGAAACAACCTATCCTCAACCACAATGTGGAGGCTTGGCACAACCTTTTCCATTGGTGTAATAGCCTCAACGTCAAATGCCAATTTAAACGTTGTCAGGCTGGTGGCGACTTTGAATCATGTGCAATATGCCCAGACTATGGAAAGGAGATTCTCATCCCAGTCCATCTATTCACCAGTAGCGTGGTAATCTGCTTGAACTGCTTGTTGAAAGACTCCGCTTGGCCATTCGCTTGCGGGTAGTAGGACGATGATTTTTTTGTGAATGACCATGTAGAACGCCATCATTTCCTTCACCACTTGTGCCACAAAATGCTTCCCTCTATGACTAACCAAATTAATCAGGCAGCCGAATCAATAGAACACATCCTTGTATAAACACTTGGCTGTGGAGCATGCGGTGTTGTCCTGTAGTGCCCAAGCTCCCACCCACTTGGTGCAATAATTTGTGGCTGCTAGCACATAGCAATTTTGGGTCCCATGTAGATGCAGGCTTGAAGGGACCCATGAAATCTAATCCCTACTTCTTGAGAGGGCCCAAAGGAAGCACTAGTTGCATTGACATGCGGTTTCGGTCTGAAGGCTGTCCCAGCCACCGTTAACAAAGATTGCACCATAGTGCGAATTGGTGGACATCTTTTTGTAGTGTCAGCCACCACAACCCTATTTGCAGCACTTTCTTGGCTGTGACTACTCCCGCAAAAGTGACCACCTCCCACTCCACAATTTTCCTCTGTGAGCACCGCTTCTTGCTCGTGTGCCAGCATGGAGCTAAACATCCATCAAATGTCTGCGATAGATCTGACCAACCACCACTTTGAATCCACAGCTTTTGAGTGCTAACTGCTTCCATTGATCCCTATTGAGATAATTTGGCATCTGTCCAAACATCATGAAGTGCATAATCTCATCATATCACGACCATGGAATACCCTAGGTTACCAGCCCCTTAGCTAGCTCTGCAATAGCTACCATGACTGCATTGAGGTCCATGTCCAAGAACTCGTCAATGTCGCGGTTGCGGGTTCTCCTGTTTCAAGGTGAGATAGCTAATTTGCCACCGCATGATGGGATCCTAGTCGATGCACCACCCTCAAAACCATACTCTTGCAGCAATAGCATCCATCATGCCACTCGGCCTATCAAGTTCTGCTGCTTGACTTAGTACAGCAATGCTGAATGGTCAACATGAAATACAAAGCGGCACCCCAACAGATGGTGCCAAAACTTCTTCACTAAAAAAACCATCCCTAGGAGTTCATGTTTCGTCACTAAGTAATTCCGCTCTGCCGGTCATAGTCTATGACTTGCATAGTAGACTAGCTAGAATTTAGCCATAATTAGCACCTCATCCTGCTGCATTAGTACACTTTCAATCACTTGATCCAAGGCATCTATGAACATGAGCTACTTGATCTTTTCCAAAAGCTCCAGCCTATGCACGAGGAGGCAGGGACATCAAAGTAGCACGAGGCTGAGCCCAAGCCCATGGACGAGGAGGCAGGGACACCAAAGCAGCAGGAGGAGTGGGTGCAGGAGGAGGCAGGACCGATAGAGGATGTGCAGCAGTGGGATCCATAGCAGGATGTAGAGCAGCTGGATCCATAGCAATAGGATCCACAATAGGATGTATAGTAGCAGCAACCTAATCAGCATGTGGAAGATTCTCAGGAGTCTCCACTCCAAAAAAGTCAAGAGAGAGATTCTAAGCAATAATAGAAAAACAGATGATACTTGTAATCATTTTCTATTAATACATCAAATCTCAAATATTTTTTTTGCATTGCAGGTAATACATGAGTCAATAGTTTTGTATTATTTGAATTGTTCTATTTATAATGTCCTTGCATTGAATTTTTCTTTCGCTCCTTTGAAGTATCTGCAAAAATAAAATTTTAGCAATATGTAAATGTATTATGCAAATGTAAAGGGAATCAAATTAGGAGAAACATAGGGTGGTCAAATTAGGAGAAACACAGGTTGGAAACCAACTTACTTTCCTGTTGTTCAAAATGAATGAAAATTCTTTATGGATATTGTTCTCAGTCTCCATAATAATGTCATTGCGTATCTGATAGAGAGTGCAACATTGTCCCAATGAGTTGGATGTTAGAAGGATATCATTCTTAATAACATTGATTTCAATTATTGGACCTGATGACCTCTTGTCTTGGTCCATTGCCACAAGTTTTGTGCCTATCATCCTGCTGTGTTTATAGTAAAAAGAGAAAATAAAGTTTTGTGAGGCAATCATGTACTTAATGTTGATGGAGTTATGAGCAACCTCACAATACACATTGTTGGCCACCATTCTATCCCAACCATTATCCAAAAATTTTGGAATTGGAACTTCATCATACCCTTTTGCTATGAAAGTTATGACATTGTCTTACAAACTTTAACTTGACAATCCTAAAAAACCCCTCTTTCTTCTTATGCTCACCGGTTCTATTATTGGCCTATTCATCTCAGGAGATTGTATCCCAGCCTCTTCAATCACTGTGTGTGATAAATCCACAAGCCTATTTCTATCCCCTTTACCAGACCCACTACCATCAAGTATTCTTCGCCGGAGAGCATTCAAATTTGGTCCTGTACCCAAGTGTCTTCCATTCATAAAGGCATTGTAGTGGGCAATCTAAAGGACACTCATTGCAAGATCTGTTGCACAAGCATCATACATTGTTATGTGTTTTGCATATCCATGTGCGGCTCTCATGCTAGAATGTTTTGTCTCTGAAAGGTTCACTGTAGGAACAAATCCAGAGTGCTCTTCTTGCCGCAAGAACATTCCCCCCCACTGGTTGACTCTAACATCCCACCAAGCAAGCCACGTATGCAATGTTGGTAGCTCACCCTCCTTCACATGAATCGGGGACCAATACAAATTCAATGTTTGTTTGCATTGGTCTGCAGAAGTTGAAGTTGTTGCCTCTCTCCACGTCCGACATAGAACTTTATTCTCCTCCTAAAATTGTGGCTTAATGCATCATCTGGTGTGCTCAACCATGCTCATCTCCCAATGGAAAACACAAGTTCTTTCTCTACCATCCATCACATTTTCAGGTCCACCATTGTAAACAGTGCAGACAGCCAGCCAATTTGCTCCTGCTCCATCTGCCATGAATTCACGGAATTCAGGTTTTTTAAAACCATTCTTCTCCATTGTATTGTTCAGTAGCTCCCAGAATCGAACTTGAGCATGGTTATCCTCCACCTTGAATTCACATATTGCTATAGTTAATAGTTCCCTTATGAATGGGTCATACACATGAGCACCCATTGTTGACCATCCCCTCACTCGATGCAGATGGTCAAAATGAACCCATTGTGATCCCAAGCTTCCACCACAGGCTACATGCAATTCACTAGATCAACTCCTGATCCTGGACCAATGGTCGACATTTTGAAGATATGTGGTTGTTGTTCATCTTGCAATTGTTTAGGAAATAGGATACTTTGTAGGTATGGATATTTGCATTTCCTCTTTAAATCAAGTATTGAATCCATTCCACCATCCCCTCCTCTAGCCTCACTTCTTGCGCTCTGTACCACTCTCTAAAGCCTCCTTCTCTGGGTCATTGGTGTAATGGTTTCAAGCACTTCTTCGAACTTTTGATCATCTAGCGGCTCCACAACAACCCCATCCTTTGCTAGCATCATCTCCATCACAAGGTCTTGTGCCACAGACACCTCGATATTTTTGCAAGAGGGATTTCCATTCAACCTAGCACGCATTGAAATGAGATCCTCTACTTGCATTTCCTTTGCTCGACTTCTACCTTTTTCAACTGGATGGTCATGGAAACCCACATGCACTGCGCATCTCATTGCCTTCACTCATTCATGGGGAAAACAATAATATATAATAGCATTGCATAGGTAAACACACTCTGGTATTGCATCATAATGCTTGTACACAAGTGACCCCAAGGCTGGATCAATGGGACCAGGTAGAGGAGGTCTCCTGAGCTTTCCTTTCCATTGTGTATCATTTAAAATTCCCATTCGTTCAAGGAAAGGACAATCCAAATTACAACATCTCAAATAGCCTAAACATCTACTCATTCTCACAACACCATTGAAGTAGTCTTGCGAACATGTGGAATATTTTGTCCAAACATGACCATCAACATTCTGTTCCATTCCAGAAATTGGTGAACCCTTAGGCATAGGTGGAAGTTTGAAGACAATATATCCATCGTAAGTTAGAGGAAGCTCAGTAACCTTCTCCACCTGAACTGCAGATTTGAGCGCAACATGAAGAGAACTATTCAAAGGCATCCTCTTTATAAGTGAAACCACACTATTCAGTTCATGATTCATAAAGTCACCATGAGTACCTCTCTTATAGGACATGTGAACTCTTAAGGTTGATTGTTGGCCACCACTAATCTTGAACCCTTTCTGACCATCCTCTAAGTTCACCACTGGAAGTACAATGGCAAGCTCATCTATTCCGATTTCTTGATGCAGCTCAATGTCCTCGTTCTCAATGTGAAAGTGTTCCTTAAGCTCCACCAATGAAACCTCCAAGAAAGGAGTGTCAAAACGAATGGTCAATGATTTGTGTTCTCCAAAGTGAATGAAAATTGAGAAAGGCATGATTCACATGCTAGAGCCAAGATGTAGCACCAGACGACACCAACCAAAGAACAAGTGAAAAGCTAGCTCCACAAAGGGTCTGAAAGCAGGGAGGCAAAAGAAGAAATGGCATAGATGTGTTGGAGACCGAAGAGAATGAAGCAAAGAGAAGTGTTGAAAGAGCCACTACATTGGATTATGGGAGAGAAGCAAGTTCATCTCTGTAAGTGTCAAATGCAAATGGATGTCACTATTAGCATCCAAGGTGGTCGTTTAACTGCAAGTCTTTATTGAACAATATGTGTTTATTTGTTTAGAATAATGGTAATCTTTGAACAAGATGCCTTCATGCATATAGTAACTTGAATGACGCCTCCATGCATTTCATTCAGTAAGGGTGTACATTTAATATAAATGAATAAAAAGAGAAGTAACTTTCAAATTTATATATTGGTATTGAAAGACTAAAATGTCAAGAAAAAAATTAAAGATTTATAATTACTATATTTTACTAGCAATATTTAGAATGAGTAGTATCTTCAAATCCATATCAAAAATGAAAACTATTGAAATGTGTTAGTTTACTTCACATTTGCATGAACGAGCAATATTACTATTTCCATCATGAGTCATTACATGGTGTTCTCCTCACTATTACAAGGTGTTAGTTATGCGGTCTTCTCCTACCGTCTAATAATGACCAGGCCTGCAAAATCCCTCAAAAATCATTTCTCTAAAGGCTATGCCTGCAAAATCTATCTAATAATGACCATCGCCTGCAAAATCATTACTACAAAATCACCTGCAAAATTTGGAGATATTATGAGGAAGGGCATGGTGGGCTGGGTCAGATTCTATCTCTCTTTCTCTCCAGCCTTGAAGTGATTTCATCTCTCTTTCTCTCCAGCGTTGAAGCTTCCCCCAAATGCTCCTCACACTCCTCCAACACTCCCCACCCCCTTCCATTCCTATCCTCTCATCTTCCCATAGTTCAAAAGTTTATCGATGTCGACTCCTTCCTTTCCGAGATGCCTGCCATGACATTGAGCTGCTTGTGGCTTTCAACAAACTTCCATGACATCGACCTCCTTGCAGCCTTCAACAAACATCAACGAGCAAAGAGCTTTTGAGGTAAGTACTCCTCTTTTCTCTTCAGAAATTCAACGAGCATAGCCTAGGGAGGCAAGCTTAATGGTAAGAGTGCAAGCAATAAAGAGATATGAAGCAAAGTGAGCCGAAAGAGATATGAAGCAAGGTGGCTCACTGTGGTGGCGGTTGGACTGCCTGGGGTAGCAAAAGAGGCAGCACGTTAACGCACTGCCTCTTTTGCTGCCCCAGGCAGTCCAAGAAGGAAGTTCCACCATAGCGAGCAAGGTTATCCAACTTCCTTCCTAGATTGGGGGCAGGGTAAGCATGTTCGTATAGATTCTTAGAAGAGAATGATGAGGAAGATGATCAATGCCATGCAGTCCAAAGGTGACTCGCTGTGGTGGCAATTGGACTGCCTGGGGTAGCAAAAGAGGTAGCACGTTAACGCGCTACCTCTTTTGCTGCCCCAGGCAGTCCAAGAAGGAAGGAAGGCAGTCCTCTTTTGCTCGAGGCTCAGAAGCATGAAATGGAATGGAGGAGTGACATGTCGGATGATTTTTGATGCTCTACTAAACATGAGAAGAGAGATCGCTCACGTCTACTAAACATGCATGTTTAGTAGAGCATGGCGGGAATCCTTCTCACTTAGCACTTACTCAGGGATGAGCATGAGAGAAGAGAGATCGCTCGCATCTTGGTGGAATGGATCTGGATCTTCGTGGTGGTGTAAAGCAAATTGTAGGTTCTAGAGAGGAAGTAAGAGGAGGAGCTATTTTGGGTGGTGCTTCATGCGAAGCTTCATCATCGTAAGCTGCTACTGCTGCTTCTTCTTCATCCTTGAGGGCCACTCCTAGTACCTACCGTCCCCTCAGTCACGGGTCTTTTGAAGCCACGAGTTCAGCGTCAGCTTTCATACTTTACTGCATAGCTAATAAAAAGCTGCCTTCAACTGCGAGTCCGTATGATCTCATGATTTTCATCATGTGGTGATGCTCGGCATAGCTTGGGAATCTTGGAAGAAGAACTAGAAGACAGATAGATTTGTGGAAGCTGCAGTACAGGATCGAAAAAGTCCGAAATGATGGAAGAGGTGGTAAAAATTCCGGTAAAGAGACAGTAATGACTGCCACCTTGCTCAGGAAGGTAGTCCAACTTCCTTCCTGGACTGCCTGGGGCAACAAAAGAGGTAGCGCGTGCCTCTTTTGCTGCCCCAGGTAGTCCAGGAAGGAAGTTTGGATAACCTTGCTCGTTGTGGTGGAACTTCCTTCTTGGACTACCTGGGGCAGCAAAAGAGGCAGCACGTTAACGCGCTGCCTCTTTTGCGTTAACGTGCTGCCTCTTTTGCTGCCCCAGGCAGTCTAGGAAGGAAGTTGGACTTCCTTCCTGGATTCTTGCCACGCTCTACTAAACATGCATGCATCTATTACCAATGAAGCATCAAAAGGAAGACATCTCTTGTTGTGAAAACTCCTTGTGGAGTTGGGCCAGGGCTAGTGTGGAGTCATGCCAGTGAATCAACGTCATCGGCCTTGCTTGTCTCTTGCAAAACTGGCAAATTTTAGAGTAGCACGAAACGAATAGGTCATACTACATCATCCGCCTTGTTTCTAAAACCTCGAGCCATGCACAAAAAGCCACCACAACAGACACAAAGCGCTGGCCAAGGACAATTGAAGCTTTGTGAGTCTGAAACATTTATGGTTGCTTTACGAAATTTATGCCTGACATGCTGCCAACAATCTGTGGGAACAGTTTCTGTGCTATGTTTGGATTTGCGAGACCTCTCAGCATTTTTGCTAGCCTGGCTGAACGCGGGAGTCACTCTAAAAGCTATTATCTTGATGAGAAGATGGGAGTAGACTCGTCGTGCTAGAGGAGATTCCTTGATTTGAATGGGCACGTTTTTGTTTGAGAGGGATGGATGTCCCATTTTAGTAAGGTGTGATGTTAAATGTTTGTCCAACATCACACATCCCTTTGTTCTGGCACATTTGAGTGTTTGTGATTGATCCCACACTCCTTGAGCCTCCAGCGCTAACAATGTGGCAATGTTCAAAGTTCAAACAGCATGCATCCCTGACAGCTTCTTCAAAGTAGACGTTTCGGACCTTTTATCATACATATTACAGAGCAGCCAATAGAATGATCATCAACAGTGGATCCTATTGTTGTGAGAATCCGCGAAAGGTATGGTGCAGCAAGAGCTAGATTCCACCCCATCCAACATGCATAGATTTGGCTTCTTGTGTTTCAAGCTAAGGAAACGTGATGGTCCAGAGGACTGGGCACCAGCATCTCATCAGAGAGCACCCAGATCCGGCTTTGTCTTTATCATTGTGTAGATAGTCGCATGACTTGCATCATGGATCTTGCCCATCTCGATTCTCAGGGCTTGGTCGCTGGTGTTTTTGGAGCCACATACATCTTGGTCCTGCGTTGCTTCTTGAACTGGGTGCAGTGCCTTTAGATTAAGCAAAAGATCCGCCATTCATGTTATGGGATAAAGAGGAATCAACCATATCTATGTTTGGACTGCGTTTATATGAAGCGTTTTGTCAATGTCCTGGCTATGGATGTTATTAGCTTCTCACCCATAAGCCTTTTCTATGCAACATCTGTGCAGAAGCTTTCTTCTCTGCTCATACTAAGATCATGGCGTTTAAAGAAAACCTTGTGAAGCTTCACATTAGCATTTCTTTGTTTCTATGGAGAAACTTAATACATTGTTTCTATATTAACAAGGCTAATCGGTTAGGACCATGGAATGAATCAGAGTCTTTAGATCTAAATGGTAGGACCATGGAATGAATTAGAGCCCTTAGATCTAAATGGGTGAATATAATCCAACCTCAAAGCACAGGTATGTGTGTGTGATTTTAAAAAGATCGTTTTTCTTTCTTATGAGTTTTTGATTCACACAACAACTCGATTGAGGAGTGAGTTGTTGTGCGAATCAGATGCAAGGGAGGGGAACTTGGACTATCAGGGGTAGTAAAAGAGTTAGTGCATTAATGCGCTGCCTATTTTGGTCCCTCGGGCAGTCCAAAAGTCCCCTCCGTACATAGTATTCCAATGACCATGTGACCTATCCCTCCAAGAGTCCAATAGCATTCCAAAGACCATTAGACCTGTACACCAAAGCATACTTGTAGACAAAAGATAAAATGGTCGAAGCAACCTTTTGTGAGTATGAAAGAAAGTATTGATACATGGAGGATTGAGTAGAAAAGCCTTCATGAAAAGACAGCTTGAGATGCCAAAAAGGATAGCGCGTTAACGCGCTGTCCTTTTTTGCATCTCAAGGTGTCTTTTCATGAGGGTAAGGGGTAGGCATAGAAGTGCATATTTACCACTGCAATTCCATATATCCAAGTGTATAGATTCCACTACAAGTTGATATACTATGTGCATTGGAGATGAACCTTTTTCTTTTAGGACACAAGTGGGTGAATGTTCCCTAAACTGGAAATCAAGTGCATTGGTAGATACATGTATTTGTTTTTAGCTTTGGTTTTTATTGAAAAGGTTTTGAGAACTATGATTGGAAAAATGCCTTGTTTTTTGTCTTTTCAGGATGATAGGAAAAAAAGGCAGAAAAGTTCAAGTGGCACATTCTACAAAGGTGACAAGAGGAACAAAAGTAGATCACAATGTTGAATCATTAGTAGGTGGAACAGAAGAGCAAGAAAGTGTGGTGGGTCTAGAGGTTGAAGTATCATCAACACAAAGAGATGAAGGTCCAAGAGTAGAGGAGGATCGGTTAGATGATAGTGAAGTTCAGGTGGAAGGAGGAGCTGATGTGATTGGCAAATGTAGGATGCTTGATTCAGATCAGTGTCCTCGCATTCCCTTGTGTAGGTTGATACCTTATGAAAGAGTGAGAGGACTTCGTGAAGATGCATCTTCACTCAAAATTACATTTCAAGTGGAGGGCTATCTCCCAGAGAAAAGGTCTTTCATTGTATCTATCTGCAAGAGTGATGGAGAGGAGATAGTTGTGACAGATGATATGAGGAAGAGTTGGTCTCCCACCTGGAGAGAGGTGGATGGGGAGTTTGAGAAAGATGTGATGTCCAACACTGACTTTAATTTTATGTCACAAAAGATGTTATTTGTTTGGGAGGGCAATCATAGGACCACTGCATGGATGAGTGTTATCAAGGAAATCTTTCCTACAAATAAGAAAAGACATGTATGAGTGGTATGCACAATAATTGACCCAAGGAAAATTAGTGAGATTGCTCTCTTGGCAAGGCTACAACGAATGAATTCGTAAGTACATGGATTCTTTGAATCTTCTCCACATTTGTGTTTTATGCTACTTTGCATTTATTGATTGGGTTGTGTACTTTGCTGTTTGTTTTCTAGCATGAATGAACATGCCATTATCAAACCCAGTCTAAGGGACATACTCATAAATGCACACAACATTTGTGAGTGTGACTCTATGGTGTTTATGAGAACATTATCTTCGAGTGAGATCAAATCAATAGAGAATTGGAGGGCTCAAGAGAGTAAAGGGAAGAAGCCATGGTTTCCATTGACAAGAGGTTATCTGGTAAGGCTTGTCTTCCAGGTAGAATGTTGCATTTGTATTGATGCTTAGATCTTTATCACTCCTTTGCTTTCTCTAATTGGAACTTATGTATGTAGGTTGAGTACAATACAGAGCTTAAAAAAGCAATGGACAAAATATCTACAAAGCTACCTTTAGATCAAAGGGGAGAGGCAGAAGGAAAGCAGCGTACCATAATTCAAAAGAGAATTGCTGATAGGATGGGAAAGGTGTGAATTTAATTTTCTATACTTTGTTGCATTTATTTTGAAGTTAAGTGACTGATATGTCATCTTTGGATAGGTGTTGAATTGTATAGATCCTAGTCTTGGAGAGGCTTGGTTGGAAAAGTTGTTTGCCTTGCGCTTTGATAGTACGGACTCTTGCATGACATTGGAGAAGCTCTAACTCATTGCAAAGTCTAATTTGAGATTAGAAAAAAAAAATATTTTCCTTTCTTTGTTAGAAGCCACTAAACCTATGCGAGACATGTACTTCATGCGTGTGGGTGACCTTGAGTACAGAGGGTGTGTTTCTTCTACCAATACAAATCATCTTTCATGGTGTTTGTTTCTTTCTTGCCAATGGCATGACTCTTATTTTTTTATTATAAAATTGCATCAGCTTTTACTGTTTAGGTGGATTAGTAGAGAGATATTTTTGGAGAAGGTGGAGAGACAGTCATTGAAAGTGCTTGAAGATTTGAGGGTGATCACAACAATGGGCATGCCTTTGGATACCCATAAGGATTACACAATGCAGCAATACATGGAGGATATAAAAATGGAGGGGAGAAAACATATGTTTGTGGTGCTAAGATCAAAGGAAACAAAGATGGAGAGCAAGGGTGGAAAAAAAGGAGATGGACTATCTGAGTTGGACATGGCTGCCCATAGGGTGGCTCGGGGGGGTCACTATGTATAAACCCTCTATATCACGTGCGTTCCAGGCCTATTTCTAAAATCCTTTATTTGTAAATTTTTCATTTAATAAAATGTACCCCTTTTCTATACAAATCTGTAAATTTTTTCCAAAACTATTTTAAATAGTCCCTTATGTATATTTATTTCTGTAAATTTTAGAAATAAAAAATATCCTTCTGTTGAAATCATGTGATAGGATTACATATGATGAGTGACCCCCCCGAGTAGGGTGGTTTATAGGTATGTTGTCAATTCATTTGAAGGTTCATTTTTCATTTGTCTATGTTTGTGCTGTTGATTCATGTAATTACACAATCATTGATGGTTGTTCCACTTGATTTCTTGACCTTTTGATGGTTTGGGACATCCAATTTTTTTTTGTTTCTTGGTTGATAGATATCTCTCCCACTTGGCAATAGAGAAAAGGATCTCTGACATTCCAAATTTGTGTAAGAGTTGGGTGGAGATTGGTCATGCTGCATGCATGTATCCACCGGGCATGCACCGTCTCTCTCAATGGGAATTAGCACATTGTCCCTGGTGGATAGATTTCCCTAAAGGACAAGTATTGGTGCAAGAAAGAGACTTGTACAATACTTATGCTTCATAAAAAGCCAATGAAGCAAGTAAGGACAAAGTGCAGGGAAGCTCAAGGAGAGATAAGAAAGAGAGAGAGAAACAAGAACATCCTATAGAAAAAGGTAAGGAAGATACAATATGATTGTTTGTTGATGTTGTCTTCAATTCGTTTTGACATTGCATTAATAAGTTTATGATTGTTCTCTTCTAGATGAGGGACCATCTAGTCCTATGCGGCATGAAATGGATCACATAAAGAGTGCAGGTAAGGGTGTTGTTGTGTTTTGCATATGTAGTTGTTCCTTTAACACTAGTTTTACTTGTAATTAATTTGCTTTTGCATATAGGTGGAGAATCAATCTCGGGACTTGTGAAGCAATACGTGTTCCATTGATCACAGTCACCTGACATTTCCTTGGCCCGTGGCATCACACCTTTGTTTGCTTGTACAGTTGGAGATTACGTTGCAATGGGCAAAGACTTTGCTAACTCTAAAAGAAATGATAAGTATGCTATTTTGCATGAGTTTTTTATTACAGTGGCTATAGGACTACAAGAGGATGGGTAAGAAGGTGAAGTGGGCTTCAGATTTTATATTGATCGATTTTCCATCTGGCTATCCACTTGATGAGAGAGGATCCACTCCTACTTGGAATGTCTTGCTCGAGGACCGTGTGTGGCATGGGCTTGCAGTTGCATCAGCTTCTTTGTTTGATAGTGGTTGGTTGGCATGCATATGTCCTTTGGCAGGTAAGGCACAATACCACAATTGACATTTCACATTTTGTGTTTCCATTCTACTAGTTTTAAATAAAATTAATTGCTTGCAGGACAATGTATTGGTTGGATGGAATGGTTTGCATATGTCCAGGGCTTGGAGGTTGTCAGACGTGTGATCATTCATGACAAGTTTCCATATGGATTTTGTAGAGAACATGATAAAAGTGTTAGGTAAGCTACCATTCCATGCATTCTATGTTTGCATTCCATGATAAAAGTGTTTTTGACAAATGTCTCCTCGTTAGTCCTATGCATGATATGTTTGGAAGGATAAGTCCTATGCATGCTATGTTTGCCATCTTTCATGCTATAATGCTTGCTGGTTGAAGTCAATATACTATACATGTTTTTCTCCATGTGGTTTCCAGATGCAATCTTCAGTATTAGCTCTAATACGTAGAGCAAAGAAGAATCCAATAGTTTTTTGGGAGGAGAGCTTTCTACTTTTTAGCTAGCATGAGGTGGACTAGAGAGGAGTAGTTTTTTTGTAGGTTGCATTATGTCTCTTCTCTGTGTTCTTGGAGGGCTGGTTCTAGAGATGGGTTGTGGTACAGCCCCTCTTATGCGTGCTTGTCAGGCCTTGTTTTTCATTTGATTCAGACAACGGTATTGTGGCTAGCATTGTTGAGCCACTTGTGGCAGATCATTTCAGAAAACGGATCAGGTCAGAGCATGATGGAGAGGGGGAAGAAAAGAGAGTGGAACCTGTCACAAACCCCTTTGATGAGTAGTATGCTACTGGCCCTGAGTTTTTTTGTTATATATTTTGAATGCTAAAATTGAGGACTTTGAAAGTGTTATTTAGCATCTTTATAATATGGTAGATAGTGAAGATTTACGGGTGCCTTTGAATCAAGAAAGTACAAATTTTGATGCTTTGGATAGTGTTTGTAAGGCCTTGATCTAGCAATTGATTTTTTCTGCTTTTTGTTGGTAGCGAATTGTCTTTTGTATATCACATAAGGATGGCAAGTTCTTCTTATTGGAAATTATTTTCATTGTTCCACTTTGACTTACTTTCCTTTGAAATGTATGTTTTGTTGTAGTTTGTTACCATGCTATGCAGAAAAAATGGCAAGATTCATGACAGCCGACAAGAGATATGATGAGTGCCAATTAGATAAACCACATGCGCGCAACTACTTTCTTTATGATGATTGTTAGGGGGATTAGAATATGGTTTAAAACACCATTTTGTTCATAGACTAATAATTGTTGTGGTGAACCATGGAGTCTGGACACATTTGGAAAGTTTTGGTCTAGTGCATTTTGCAGGTGAAGTGGTATTTCAATAGTCATCTATGTTATGAGTTTGGTAATTAGTTTATGTTCTTCAAGTGAAAGATAGGGTGGATTGTAAGTCTGATTATTGGTATGCTTATTATGACAACATCTTGCTATAGTTAGTTTGGTTTCAAATTTGTTCTCATCGGAGGAATTGTAAAAAAACTCGCTTGCTTCATTGGGCCCGCTCACTTTTTCTCGCTCGCTCTATTGACTACCTCACAGTATTGGAAACTTCTACACATGAGATTAGTGAGGTAGGTCTTTGTGGCAGAGAGATACTTTGTACATCTACATCTTCACTAGAGATAGAGCGACAGACCACTTCCTAGTCGCATGACCAAAGTTTTTGGTTGCCATCTAAAATCCTCACTCTAATACCTGCGAAGTCAAAGAAACACACACTAAAATAGTAAGACATTAACAAAAATGAACGAAACTGAGAACAAGCAAATAAACGGTGAAAGGAGCTTATTGTCTTAAAAGTTTAAGAGCATCACAACAACAGTGATGCAACGAGGAATGCTTGTCGAAGAGAGAATGGAATGGCTGGTTGTGGTGAAAGTAGAGGAATGGTGCCAGAGAACAAGAGAAAGTGGATGGTTGTTTTGGGTCACCACGCGGGAAGGTTTCAAAATTGACCTCTCTTTCGATTTTGGGCCCACATCTCTTAATATGACAGGTGAACCGTAAAAGAATAAAAAACAAATCTTCTCATTAATGCCACACGCTTGTAACAACATAAAGCACTATTTTCTTTTTCATATTTTTGCCTTTTTTTGTGAAATTTCTACATTACGTTGGCCTTCTCCTCATTGGTTGAGAGACATTTTTCCAAAATCAAAAAAGGTCCCAAAATGAGCTCCCTTTTTTCCTAATGATGCTTTCACCTCTGTAAAGCATATCGTATTATTGGACTTAGTTTCTATCACCCACTTCAAACCATCAAATCAGTTGCCTTCAACACACTATGGTGCATTGCATCACATGTAGATAGACTCGTTATAACCACCACTTAGCAAATCATTCCTTAGTATGAGGACATTTATGCATCAGTGATGACGATAGTCTTGCTCCAGTGCAGTGGTCATTTTTAGGTTTGGCCATAGAGCAACAACCTGGGGAACCTTAGCATTCCAGCAAGATCCAAGTCCTATCCTCTATGTTGTCAACCATGTAACACTACCACATTGTCAACATAGTCAATGATACCATGCCATAAAGATTCAAGTCATCAATCACATCATTACATGCCATATCATCATAAGGAATCATCAATTTTATCATCAAGTACCATATCATTAGTGCCACTTAGTACACTTATCATGGCAATGTCACATAGTGCCACCTTAGCACAAGATAATGCCCCATCATCTATCCATTTGACATCATCATTTTTGAGCAATCTTTAAGACAATTTGATCAAAATTTGGTAAAATTTTAAATGGCTGTAACTTTTGATCCATGGATAATTTTGAGGTACCATAATAGTAGAAATGCACAACAAATACACACAGACTCATCAAGCCTCATCTTTGAGACTAAGGGTATATTATATTCTTTGATCATATCCCTTAAATCTATCCCTTGATCTAATGGATGGGAGTATTTTCTAGTGTTCTACGGTCACAAATTTGAATGTACTATTAGGTACTATCCCTTTGGTTGGAGATCAAATCAATGGTTTGGAGTGAATATCGTGGACCCAATATATGGGTTAGAGGTCTCCCTACCCATGCTAATTGCCACCTCAACATGGCATTGGCCCACTCTTATTAGACAACCTCAACTCCCTTTCTAATCCATAAAGTTTAGAAAAAACTAATTTGAGGCCCTGTCAAGATCCCAAGTCTCCCTAATGGGTCCTAGTGAGACGGGTTTTTTGTTACCCTATTCCCATAAGGAGGTGCCTCGAGGGGGTCACTATGTGAAAACACCATACAACACGTGTGATCGAGGGATATTAAAAAACCCTCTACCTATGGATTTTTATAACCTATATATAACCCTTATGTAAATTTTGAGACAAAAAAGGTCACTTATTTATAAAAATGTTCACTTTTTGAATAAAAAAGCCACATATTTAGTGTAATAGTTACTCCATAAACATATTAAACCCCTTTTGTTAATTGCATGTGGTATCTTACATATTTCTTAGTGACCCCCCAGAGGGAGGTGTCCTCTAACATCAGTATAAGAACTTCTCTATAAATCAATCAACTGAATGCGTATACTTTTATTTTTCGTACAATCCAAAATTAAAAATATCATATATAAACTTAGCTCATCTCTCATGCAAGATTGCTAATAGCTTGCTATAAAGTCCTCTACTCTTTAGACTAGAGAACATGAATAAATATCTACTCAATGTTTCTTGTATCTTAGTAGCTTGGAAAGCTTGCCCAATCACTATGCCATGCTACTTTATTTTGGTTATGACCATTGAAATCATCTGGGACTTTCTGTGTCTAAGATATTTTAACAAAAAGTGTTTTTGCACGGTTTTTGCTTGTAGCTTAAGACACTCCTTATGGATTCTTTCCAAGCACTATGCCTTCTTTGATTTAATAAATTTGAATTGCTTTTGCAAGTTTTGATGCCTTTGTGTTTTTAGACCTCAAAGTCCTACCTAGTAAACATCTAAAAAATCAATCAAACATCTCATGCAATGCATTGCTATGAGTGACACTACCACCATGCATTGAGTTCTTGAAGTAGAATAACTTGGCTCTATAGTGTGACTTTTCCATGCCTTGTGTATGCCAAATGCAAAAAGGGACCCAAGTCTGTAAAAACTAGGTTTGTGCACATAGAAAATATGTTGCAAATATGACGAACATCATCTTAGCAGCAAACAATTTTAATAAAGCAAGTGCTAAATATTATGATGGTGATAAGATTGCCATGTAATTCATAATGTGCAACTCTCCCCATGCTTTCACCATTAATTGCATAAACTCTTTTACAACCATCCTAAACCTTTCATAATACCTCTCATTGATTCAACCTTGGTGAAGCAATTTTATGAATACATCTACCTTTGTCCATACTTTAGCTCTCAAAGTCACTACTTGAGGATGTAAAGCCTTATTGGTCATGCATTCACACAATGTTTTCCAGTATTCCCAATCCAAGGTACTTTGAGACAATGTATGTTTTTCTTTGTCAAGATTGTGGTTGGATAACAAATTCACCATCTATTTTGTTCCATAGACATCTATGGTTAGTGTTTGCCCTTCCTCTTATCTTCAAATAGTTGATGGAATTCCTATTCTAGTCTAGAACCCACTTCAATGTCTCATGGAACTCTTTTGGAGTCTCAAATGTTGCAAGCCACCATATGTCTTTCTTAGATTGAACTGAGAAATCTTACTCAACTTCTTCATCTCCTTGAACAAAGGCTAAAGATTTGTTCATAATGTAGATGCTCACTCTCTCTAACTTGTTTTCTTTGACCAATTGAGCTTCATTCATGTTGATGACAAATATGAGCTTTCCATTGCATTCTATACAAAAAAAGAGAGAAATAGTTAGGATAAACATGATATAGAAAATGAAACTAAGTAAAGTGTAATGTGTAATGGATTTCCTCTTACCATCTTCTCTGATGCCATAGAATTTGACCATTGCTTGTTGCAGTTTCTCAACATCCAAGTGAATATTGTTGATAGCATTCATCTCAAAGGATTGCAAACCAGATTTCTTTTGACTCTTCCAGGTCATTGTTCCCCTTATGAATGGTCCCCTCCAAGCATTTCTCTTGCATGTTGGTTTGTTTCTTTCCATGCATGCCTCACAGACCAAGGTGTGGGTAGTGCTATTTTAGACTTCTTATACTTTCCCAGAATATCAGACTTGAAAATTAAAAAAAGATGTGTAAGATTCACGGCTTACATCAGCAACATCACAAGCTGCAAGCATCTCCTTTGTAGCTGCAATGTCATTGAAGTCCTTCATCACCTCTTCAGCAACTTGCACATGCAAGCATTTGTGTCTTGGGTCCTTTAGTATCCCTATGACATTGCTTGACTTCAATAAACTGGCTAGAGCATATGAACAATCAATATCATTGCCATAGTTCTTCCCATCACATCTTCCATGAATTTCCTAAAGAAGAACACAAACAAAACTTAGCACAAACAATGTAGCACAAAAGAGTGAAATTTCATTGGAACATTGGATAACCAACCTTGTAACCTTGATTATCCTCTTTCTAGCACCACCAGTGGGTGCCCATCATTACCATGTTATGTAAGTGTCTTAAATCCTATCCTTCAATCCCAAAGGTGTTTCTTTCATCTTTTGCACTTGTTCTTCTCCCTTCTCTCATTCCTTCTCTATGGCCCACTGAACTTGGATGTATATATATCTTTCCAAACCTTTTTTGGTATCAACTAGCTTATAGAGTGATTCTTGCATTTCATGTTGTTCCAAGTCGAATGCATGTCGCTCCAACTCCAATGCATTGGATTTATCATGAAGATTCTTGTTCTTCCTTTAAAGCTCCCGTATAGAGTTATGTATAGCAACAATGGTGCTATTTCCTAAATGTGCTAGCTAATCTGCTTGGGTTCTATGCACCTCACTTGCTTACATAGCCATTGTCTGAGCATTGTTCAATCGATTGCAATAACCAAGCAACTTAGCATGTCCATTTCCAACAACCAAACAAGCTCATGCATTGTATGAAAAGGAGGGCTCTTTTGGGTAGCAGGATCTAATTAAAGGATACAAGAATCCTTCTACCAAAGCTCAAGATGCTTCTTTCCTTACAAATGAATACTATGGATCTCAAAAGCCCCCCTCAATCACAAACTATGTGCGGTTGCATATTTAGCCTCCAACTCTAAGTGAACCTAGTACTTGTTGGAGTCATCCTCAAATGGTGCCATGAGTAAAGGAGTGTAGAGGAGGCATGGAGAAGGAGCAAGAGTGGAGAAGCAAGCATGAAGGAGCAGCACACATGAGGGAGGAGGGTGAGAAGGAGGAGGGAGGACCTACAGATGAAGAGGAGGGATGGAAGGGGGGAGGACCAGGACGAAAGGGGGGAGTACAAGTAGGTGTGAGTAGGCAGCATGGAGTAGGAGGGAGGGGGAGGATGAGTAGGCATGGAGGAGGAGGGAGGGGGGAGGGAGTAGCAAGAGGGAGGGGGGAGGGATGAGGAGGAGGAGGAGGGAAGTGGGAGGAGGGAGGAGGGAGGGAGGGAGGGAGGGAGGGAGGGAGGAGGGAGGGAATTCATAATTCAAATTTTCAAAACTTGAAATTTCAATTCTCAAACCTTACTTTAATAATGAGAATCTCACTTCAATGTACCACGATGCTTAGACAGTCACTCATCATTTTAAAAAAAATATTTTTGAGTCCTCTCTTGACTCTTGCAAGCCCTACCCTAGCTCTCATGAGCCCTTCCCCAATACTTTTGAGCCCTTCCCAACTCCCAAGAGCGTGCACCCTCCCCCAACTCTCGTGAGCCCTCCTCGGACTTGTATGAGTAAGAGCAACATTAATATAGTGAGCCCTCTATGATCACCACAACAGAGCTTCTCAACTCTCTACCGAGTCCTCCCCATGACCAAAAGCCCCATGATAGAGAGACTTACTCTCCCCACGAGAGAAAGGCCACCATCCTCGTGAGAAGACTCTCGAGTCTCCTTGAGCAGAATGTTTTTGAGAATCTCACCGAGATCGAGAAACTTGTTGAAAGTCTTCTTGAAAAGTAAATAGCAAGGAAATCAATGATCATCCCTCTTCCTATTCTACAGCCGATAATAGACATAGTTCCTGTGCCCCTTTTGCCATCATCTAAGAAGCCTAGGGACATATTGAAGAAGATGCCAAAAAATCCCCATCAAAGGGATAGAGTTCAAGGCACATGCTCAAGTCGATCATGAGAGGAGGATTCAGAGGAGGATTAGATCATAGAAGAGTGACATAGGAAATTCAAAGTGGACAAGAGACCATGGAGCCATATCTAAGTACCTATATTGCCTCCACTAGAAGTCAAGAAGCCATACAAAGCAAGAGCAGGAGAAAGATCCCATAGAGAAATCAAACAACTATAGAAGAGCACTGAGAACTTGATCCCACCTACTCCTTTCCAATGCATTGTACAAGAGATTGCATAGGGATACAAGGACAATGTGCGCTTCAATACAAGAGCTATGGGGGTGCTCCAGGAGGTTGTGGAGCAAGTTACAATATGATTGTTCAAGGACATGAACTGCTATGGATGGATCCCAGCCTTAGGCCATAGAATAGCATGGAGCCTAGCCTTAGGGCTTACACTATCCCCTTGCCCTTGGCACAACTTTGTAACTAATGCTCATAGGGAAAACTCTTTTATTAAATTATATTTTGAGTTTTTACATTATTGTATTTTTGAGTAGCTTTTCCATGTTTATGATGCATTGCGATATTTGTTTGTAACATTTAAAGGGTAAATAATGTAATTATTTATTTGACACTTTCATTTCCATCAAATTCGAGTGGAATTTCACTATGCTGCAGACTCACTATAGAAGGCAAAATTGTTCGAGATGTGGAAAGGAGCCCAAAAATCCAAAACCTTGCCACGGTGCGAATTGGACATCTAGACAGCCTCTAAATGCCCAAATTCTTGCTATGGCAAGTTTTAGGTTTTTTTGACTCCTTGCAATGTCCCAAAGAAATCTTCCTTTTACTGCATGGTGAAATGCCTCCTGGATTTGAAAAAACTGATGCATACAGTGCCCAGAACTGTCTAACAACATAAAATTAGCGATAATTTTTAGAAAGTGATAAACAAAGAAACGACATCAAAATTAAGCTATAGGATTTGAGATGAAAGATCTTGGGATTATGCATTATTTTCTTACATTCTGGCAGGTTGAGTATGTGACTTTCTGATGGAAGTGTCATTTCTGTAAAATCCAAGAGGAATTTCACTGTGCCACATAAGGCAAAGTTGTTCGAGACGTCACAAGGAGCCTAGAAAACACAAAACCTGCCACCACGACACAAATTTGGTCAGTTGAGAAGACACAAATTTGGCTACTTGGCCTCTCCAAATGGCCAAATTCACACCATGGAAGATTTTTAGCTTTCTGGGATCCTTGCATGTGCTAGACAACTTTGTCTTCGGCGGCATGGTGAAATTCCTCTTGGATTTGACAAAAATGTTCATCCATAGTGCCCAAAATTGGCCAAGAGCATACACAATTGGCTAAAAACGGAGCAGTGTTCTAGGATGAAAATTTTACACAATTAATAGAATGGAATAAATATGTTAAACCGTGGAGGAATGTATCAACAACATCGATGACTTTAAACAAATACAATAGTAAAGAAGGAAACTAATACAATGTTTACACAATTAATTGGAATATGTTAAATTGTGGAGGAATTTATTAAGAACAACGATGACTTAAACAAATAGGAAAGACATGTATCCATTAAAACAAATGACTGTAAACAAAAACAATAGTAAATAAGGAAACAAATGCAATGCTTTCACAATTATGTCACACTGTGGAGAAATTTCTCAAGAACAACGATGCCTTAAAACAAATAAGAAAGGCATGTATCATGTTTGTATTCCAGAATGTACTACAAGAGGCCTCATAGGCTATCTTTCTTCTTAGCTCTCCTGCTTCCAATGACATAGCTATTGTCATCAATGCCTTGCCATGAATATTTGATCCAAATGCATTGACAACAGTTAGGCGATGGACATTTGTTGATGTGCTGAGTAATGTTGGAATGCTCGATCCAAATACCCAATGTTGGAATACCCATGTGTGTGTGTGTACCTCATATATATGTACATATGTATGTACGTACACACACACATATGTATGTATATGTATAGATACATATGTATGTATGTATGTATGTATGTATGTATATATATATATATATATATCCATATATACATACATGTGTGTGTGTGTGTGTGTGTGTGTGTGTGTGTGTGTGTATACATGCATACATACATATGTACATCACATTATCCAAAAAATTTAGACTTACTTTCTTTGTTTGGACTTTTTCTGAATATAATCCCTTAACTTAATATCACTTGGTGAACTCCAATGTTGGGATTTTTGT